>NC_087445.1:5757575-6060606 GCF_036321535.1 Camelus dromedarius | reverse complement strand
ATGATGCTCCCTTTTTCAGGTCCACTGAGTTAGGTGTTGCAAACAGGCCAAATTTGGCTCACACATGGGTTTTGTTGGGCACACGTGATTTTTAGGCAGGTTTTCAACTTGAGCAAGTTTAGACAAAGCATTCACTTTCCAGTTTGGCACAATTGCCAACACTCCCTGATTGTCTTACACATAACATTCTGGTTCCCATGAATTTATGTGACTTGCCTGGCTCCTAAATGTGTTTAGCTTGCAGCCCTTGATAAATGGTTCCCTGACCACAGTCAGAGACTTTGCCTCAACACAGAAAACAGGTTGCGTGTGTGTTTTTTTTAAGCTTTTGCTGTTTCCTACACATGGGTCAGGGAATCCTTTCGTCGCATTTCACACATTCTGGATATTGGAGGGATTTGGAATGCTGCCACCAATGCAAATTGCACTGTAGAGAGCAGGAAATGGACTTTCCTCTCCTCAGCTTCTTCTAAAACCTGAGAAATGAGTTTTGGTATTGTATGTCACACCCAAGTTATTCTTAATTTTGAGGCTAGACCTGAGCTATCCAATACAGTAGCTGGGAGCCACAGGTGGTTATGGAGCACTTAAATGTGGCTAGTCTGAATTGAGATGTGCTGTGGGTGCAAAATACACACTGGGTTTGTACAAAATTATGTAAGATAATATCTCATTCATATCTTTTTATATTAATATTTTAAAGTGATAACATTTTAAAATATTTCATTTATTTATTATTGTATGATTTTTTTATTTTGGCAGGGGGGAGGTAATTAGGCTTATTTATCTTTAGAGGAGGTACTGGGGATTGAACCCAGGACCTTGTACATGCTAAGCATATGCTCTGCCACTTGAGCTATACCCTCCCTCTGCTAAAGTGATAACATTTTTGAGATACTGGGTTAAGTGAAATATTTTATTAAAATTAATTTCACCTGATTCTTTTTATCTTTTTAAATGTGGTTACTAGCAAATTTTAAATTATACACGTGGCTCACCTTGCATTTTTATCGGGCAGTGCTAGACTAGAAGTTAAGCAAGGTGAATTCTTAACCACATCAGGTTTATTAAATTCATGATACCATATGTTGAGTTTATTTATAACCCTTCTGTAAAACCAGTTATGAACAACTATTTTCAGTTTCCACAGGGCCTTTCTGGAGTGTGGTGTTGAGCTGAGGGGCTGTGCTGACAGGGAACACTGTGCTAGGGAGATTTTACATTCAGGGAACAGGTGAGCACAACAGGCCAGAAGAGGCTGGGCAGGAAATTAGTTGTCACGTGGATGTGTGACACGATTTATCACCTTTGTCACTCATATTTTTGAGGAGGTAGGAGGTAGATGGTACGGTGGACAGAGACCAGAGATGGGGGCACTTTGGGTGCCGGTTCTGCCCTCCAGCCCATGCCCTCTGAGGGTCTGCTGTTCCTGCTCTAAAAGGTGGTGCCGATACTATGTGAAAAGTTACTATGCAGATCTACAGCGACAGCAAGTGTGAGTGCTTTTTAAATTCTAAGGTACCCAAACTGATGTTTTTATCAGGGAATAGGAGCATTTATTCTGTAATCATAATTTCAACAAACATTTGGTTACTTACTGAGTGTGCGTCTCTGCGTTGCTGACTTTGACCTCTTATAAACTTCATTGTTATCAGAGAAGGAATCTACTGTTAACATATAGGTTTTGTTTTACTGTACTTTTTACCCACCCTCTATAGATTAGAAATTTAATCCCGAGATTGGTAAATTTAACCTCAGTCCTGTTTGTTGTGCCCAATAAATAGATTATTTTAAAATTGCCTTGCTAAGAAATATGTCCTTTAATCCATGGCTCTAGAAAGGACCTTTCTCAAGGACTGGGCATAGTTCACTGAGGACTTTAGGAGCTGATGAATTTGGTTACATCTTCAAATGCTTTGGTTTGCTTCCCTCTACTCTTTTCATTCATAAGTTCTTCTTTTTTTAATAAATAAGTTTTAGCTCTTATGATACTCTGTGCCATCAAAATAACTTTAAATTTAAAAATCACATGTCTAAATAATTTTAAAGAAAAAACATAGGGTTGGAGTTGGGAAATGCAGAACAGCATGTAAACTGTCTCTGAACTTACTGCAGTGTCTCTTTACCTTTGGCTTTAGCTGGCCAACTCTTTAGTTCAGTCTCTGATTCGGAGCGAAAACATAAATCTTGGTGAGAGGAAAGACGCTGGGTAATAGGGATGAGGTAGAAAATAGGCCTCATTAGGAGTGAGAAGGGACTTTGAACCACGGGTAAAGAGATTGGAAGGCAGAGGACAGGTAACAGGTAATCAGTATCCTTAAAATATAAATAACTTACAAATAAATGAGAATGAGAATAAATTCTCAATAGGAAAATGGGAAAAAATTATAAACATTCAATTCACAACATAAAATAATACAAATGGCTAGTCAAGAAATGACTAGTTAACATTCTAATAAATAAGTACAAATTTAAGGGAAATACCATTTTAGCGTATCTTTTTGGTCAGTAATAAAATAAGCACTAATGTCTAGTGTTGGGGAGGATGTTGGGTAAATGTTCACTCATTGGTGGTAGAATTGTAAGGATACAATCTTTCTGAAGAACACTTGGCAATATATATTAAAAACCTTAAAATACATGTATCCTTATAGTTAGAAGTCTGATTCAAGGAATTTATCCTAGATTAGGACACAAAAATGTATGTGTAAGTTTATTTCAGCTTTTATTGTAATGTCAACAACACAAAACATAAAAATCCATTAGTAAGGCACTGGTTATATAAATGATGATATACTCAAATACTAGAATTCTGTACGGTCATTAAAAAGGCACTTTCATTTTCTATTTCTAGACATATAAATATATTCATGGCATATTGTTAATTGAACAAAAATGATTATGTTATAGCTCTTTTAAAAAAATACTTACATTTATTTGGTGTACATGAAAGGAAAACTAGAGAAAAAAAAAACAACAAAGAAAGGTAAGTTTTATTTGCAAACTTTTTGCAAAGGAGTTTGGACTTTAGAATTGGCCTGCCGAATAAAAAAAATAGGACGGATATTCAAAGAAAATGCCCACAAGGTTACCAAGGTTGCAGACAGCCTAATCATGGTGGGAAAATTGTTTCCTCACCCAGTTATCATATCAGCGAGGGGTATCGTATATTTGTAGATGTCAGCATGGCAAAAGGCAGGGATAAAGCTATTTTTGTTAGACATCAGTGGTGATGGAGTTCAGGACACACTATCCCAAAATATGACACAGTGAGTATTTCAAGCTGAAAGGAGTTTGAGAAAACAGCAGAAGTAGGAAAGTCATTCTGGTCTTTCCTCCCTACCCTTCTCCCCTGAAACAGGTCATAAAATCCTTCTGTGAGAGGTGCCTTCCCTATACCTGGGGGAAAGGAGCGTCCTTATCTTGGAAGACAAAGGGATGCGAGAAGAATCCTAACGAACAGTCCTTGCTAAATTTCCCCTGGCTAGACTTACCTCATACTCTCAAACCTATCATATTCCTCCACGACCGTCCATTTTTCAGCAAACCTAGCATAAAAATACTCAGGTCTAACTGTCTCTACAGGTCTTATTTCCTTATGAAGGCTCTTATGTCACGGAAAACTTGTATGCTTTTTTCCTGTTAATCTGTCTTTGTCAGTTTAATCTTTAGACCCAGCCAAAGACTCAAAGGGGTTGAGAAAAACTTTTTTCTCCCCTACGGCAGCACACAGGAAAGGGATACAAAGTTCATCTGTTTAGGGGACTATTGCTAGATAGTGATTCTGTATTTTTACTTGTTTTGGAGGTCAAAGTGCTTCCTACCCGCTCCTCCCGCAACTCATAACAGCAGTAGGGAAATGCTACTTTGCTTTCTCACACAGAAAAAAGTGTGGAAAAATATACATCACAAGGTTAAATAAGTTACCTCTAACAGGTAGGATTACAGATAATCGTAATTCACATTTTTGTCTTTTGTGCCTGCCTGTACTTTCCTACTTTTTCTGTCATAATATTATTGCTTGTGCAAAAAAATTCTGATTATAAAAGCAATACATTCTGTTAAAAGTATATAGTCTCTTAAAAATATATTTTAACAACGACTGTACATGTAAATAGATATATAAAATACTGATAAGAGCATTGAAACTGTCTATAAACTAACCATCAGAAGTATCATTTTGGTGTATTTGCTATGTCTGGTATATTTTCTTCCAGTTTTTTTTCCCCTTGTTTGTTTTATTCTATAATCTGCTTCTTTCCTCTTAGTAAATGTAGTGCATGCATATTCCACTGTTACTACATTTTTCTCATAAACTTTTGATGGCTTCATGAAATTCTATATACCACATTTATTACCTACCTTTGGACATTTGGGTTATTTCCAATCTGTGCTATTGGAACTATTAAATAATTTTAGTTCATAATGAACATCTTTATTACATAAATCTTTGTATGAGTTTCAGATTATTTCCTTAGCTCCTTGGGATTAGAATTACAAAATAGAAGATGAGAATTTTTAAAGACTATTTATACCTGTTGCAAATTGGTTTCTAGAAAACTGGACACTGAGGGCTGAAACTAACTACCCCCCATACAGTTTACAGTCTCCATTAACATGACTTTGCCTTCCACTGTTCTCATTTGGCATGATTTTTCTCTTCCAAGAGACTAGCTCAGGCAAACGAGTTGTTTGTTCATTACAGGAACTTCCTGAAAGACCCATCAACTCTTTAATGAAGAGCACCCTAAGATTCTTTGACTCCTTGCTTCAAAATGCTCACCTTGCTGTTCCCACCAATGCTGGACTGTTGCATCTTGATTCTCACTCAGTGTTAATCAAGCCCCCCCAGCCCTGCTGCCCCAAACTTTAAACTTCTGATTTTCGGTAAATTCCAACTTTGCCATCCCCTGCCCTAGACGCAAAGTAGTGCCGGCTGGTGTTCTCCCTTACCTCAGCAGGCAGTTAATTCAGCTTTGTCTCAACCATTTATATTGGTAACAGTCTATACATTTTTCAGAGTATAAAAGCCCAGGTTGGGAAATCAGGTTTGCAGCAACATAGCCAAAGGATGATGCAATCAGATGTTAACCTAATCAAACAGGCAGCTCTGTCAGTGGAAAACTAATCAGGTGTGTTTTACTAAGTGTACAGAAGGCTCACTGGTAAGAACACTGTGTGTCCTTTTTACCAGGAAACTTCTGGTTTACGCCTGTTGTCCTGGTAAAATTATTAATAGCAGCTCTTTAACTTTTAGAAGTGTCCTGTTTTAGGGTGTGCATTCCAAGGAGTTCTTTATGTCAAGCAGGAACTGTTCATCAGACTTCATTCTGACTTTATTCTAGTCCTCCATAATATTACCAATAATATTTTATTACTAGTAAATATAGCTCTCAGTTATTAATTACCTGTAAGGGACTGCCCTGGGCTATAGGCTTCATGTGTATTTTTGATCTCATGCAATTATCACAAAGGTCCTCTGAGTTAAAACTATTATTACCACCATTTTACAGATCTATGCAGGATCAGAATCCCCACACACAGTCCCCAGAACTCTGTACTTTTGAAAGCTTCAGGGTAATTGCAACGCATCTGCCCATGGCTGGGCACTCAGGAACCATTGTACTCATTGATGCAGGAGAGGTGATGATAGATGACACAGACATCCTGTCCACTAGGGACTTGGAGCTACCGAGGGTGTTAGACAAGGACATAAATGCCCGATAAAGGTATATCAAATGATAAAAACTAAAATAATTTTGTAATGAGTTTGATGTCCTTCATTCAAGGGGAAACAATTGTTGGGGGAAGTTCAGTGCCTCACAAACAGTGGAGCACCCTTCCTGAGGCAAGAGTGAGTTTTATACAGTGTTAGAAGAGGCAGCGGGAAACGGGGCATGATTGTCTAGGAAGCTGGGAATCTCCTTAGGAGGTGAGCATGTCCTAGTCTTTAGGATAAGGTGAGCTAGTGGGTTGGAGGATTGTGACCAGTGTGTGTTAGGTCTCCTTCACAGTGTTTCCCGTACATGCAGACTGACGTAGGTTTAGATTTGTGATGTCGGCTGGGCCGCCTCCATTTTGTAGGTCCCTAAATGCGAATTAACTTTATCAGATATAAACTGCTGTGAAATAGACTCAAAGTACAGCTGTGGTGTCTAAGAGCTGTACTATTTGCATGGAGACGGAAGGCAGGAATTTCTGATATTTGGAATGGAGAAGACTTTGGCTATTAACTTCTTGTTTGATTTTTAAAACTTTTATTACATCATAGCCCTACAGAAGATTCTTGGTAAAAGGAAAATTATTTTAAAACATTCCAGTCCAAATCTGCTTTGATTTGTATCTCTTATGGTAGAGGACGGTTTTCATGTGTCCTTGGGAGGAAAGAATTCAAAAATTGGACCTTAACGGAGCTTGGTTTATGGAGAGAAGAGAGACTGGGTACAATGAATGAAGTGTTTGTGTGGATTGTAATGAAATATTTACCTATAGGAGCACGCTGTTTATAAGTGTTCTTCCACAATTTCCTTGGTCCTTGAAAGGAAAAATGTTGCCATGGAAACAGTGTTACAAACAAGGCAGAATTGCATACAGATGAATCACAACATCATATGGAAGATAAAAAAGCAAATGTTATCCTATTAGGGCTGGCTTTATAAAGCTAAAAAATTACAGCAAATATTTCAGTGAGGCTTTCTTATTGTTTCTCTCAAAGGAAATGAGGGAAGTACACAGGACGGTAGAAGCTGTGAATTGTATTTATTTCCATAGTATTACTGCATTGGGGCACAGATCTGTTGCCTCAGCCTAACATGGTGTCCCAGGCTTTTTGACAGGGCACTGGTTGAGATGGTCTCATTCAAAGATGTAGTAGAGGAGTTCACACACACACACACACACACACACACAAGATGAACATGACAAGATGTACTTTTACCTGGTTGAAAGAGCCAGGTAGATAGACCACTCCCTTCAGGGTGTGAGGCAGAGAGTGAACTGACAGTGTGGTGGTTCTGGGGCACTGCGGTGAGCCTTTCTGCAGGGCAGGATTCTTGATGATTCTTTGGGGATCTCTGAGATGCCATGTGCAAGTCCCACAGTCATGTACTAATGCACTCTAAATTAACTGATTTAGGATATGATGACATATCATCTGTTGCTTTAAGTAAGCTATGTCCTGGGACTGGGGAATGACTGTGTTATGGGCATTTTTTTTTTTTTTTTTTTTTTACTTTTGGACACAAAACTGCAAGGACTGATAGGCTGCTCTTGGCTGTGAGACTTATCTCAGTGATTCTCAAACTTAAGCCTGCTTCAGGATTGCCTGGAGGGCTTGTTAAAACTCAGATTGCTTGTCACTACTGGGTATATATCCAAAAAAACCCGAAAACATTAATTTGAAATGATACATGCACCACAGTGTTCATAGCACCCTTATTTACAATTGCCAAGATGTGGAAGTAACTTGAGTGTCCATCAACAGATGAATGTATAAAGAAGATGTGGTATATGTATACCATGGAGTACTACTCAGCCATAAAAAGTAATGAATTTTTGCAGCACCATAGATGGACTTGGAGGGTATTAAGCTAGGTGAAATAAGTTAGACAAAGACAAATACTGTATATTACTTATATATGGAATTTAAAAAATACAACAAACTAGTGCATATGACAAAAAAGAAACAGACTCACAGATACAGAGAACAAACTAGTAATTACCAATGGGGAGAGGAAAGTGGGGCAGGGACAGCATAGAGGTAGGGGATTAAAAGGTACAAAGTATTGTATATAAAATAAACTACAAGAATATATTGTATAATGTGGGGAATAGAGCCAATATTTTATAATAACTCTAAGCAGAGTTAAAAATTGTGACTCACTATATTGTACACCTGTTAACTTATATGTATTGTACATCACCTATGCTTTAATTTAAAAAAAACCCCTCAGATTGCTGAGCTCACTCCTAGAAGTTTTGAATTGGCACTTCTAACAAGATCCCATGTGACATGCTGATGCTTTGGTGAGAGGACCACATTTTGAGAACCACTGCTTTACCTGAAACTCACTTGATGGAGAGTATGGGATCATTGGTCTCACGGTTTCCTTTTCCGTTCCCGCTGAGGGCGGGGCGGTAATGTGGGCAGGTCTTCAGTGGAGAAGGCTAAAGCTGAGACTTCATTGTCTGAGGTAGGTTTAGTGAAGAAGAGGTTAAGAAAAGGACTCTCTTTAATTAGTTTCGAGGCAGTGCAAGAGGGACTGTTTTCTGGACTTTTCTGTAACTGACGGAAGTTGAGAACAGAGATGTGAGAACATGCTGCTCGGAATAGTTCTCCGCTGACAACATTGGCATCACAGGGAAGCTCATTAGAAATGCAAAATTTTGGACTCTACTCCAGACCCGATGAATCAGAGTTAGTGTTTAACAAGCACCCCAGGTGATTCAGATGCAGGTTAAAGTCTGATAAGCAGGGGGTGTAAGAGACAGCCAGCCAACTTGGGGCCAAGACACCTGACTGCCTTTCCGCAGCTCTCTGGCCCTTATTGGGCTTCCGAGAGGGGCAGGGGGCAGATTAGTGACCTGCCAGTTTCCTGCCAGCTTTGGGGCCCTGTAATTGAGTCACAGCCCGGCAGGTCTGGACTTGTTCTGCCATTTCAGGAGGCCTGCGCCCTGGGGCGTCTGAGGTCCCGGTGCTCCTTCCCTCCACGGCATCTCCTGCCCTCCCCCTGAGTGCTGGCGTGAACCCCTGTGCGAGGACAGTGCTGCCACTGCTGAGGACGTGCCCTCATTCCATGCACCCGAACTCCTGGGAACCCAGTGTATACTCTCTTATGAATTAAACTGTGAGTCGTCTGGGGAAAGTGCGTCCTGTCTGAGGCAGTGTCTAATAAGAAAGCCCTCGTCCTGCGTAACCTTTAGGAAAACAGCTGGGTGAGCCTCTGCACCTTGGCTCTTGGGAAGTTACATGATCACAGTATATCCTTAACTTTCATGGAGAAAATATCCCCCCAACTAGCAAATGCTGCCTTTAGGAAATATGAAGTTTCCTGCCATATCAAAACGTTAAAAATAAAACCATGTGCATTTTCAGATTTGAAACATGAGATTTTTTTTTTAACATTTTTAAATTGAGTTATAGTCATTTTACAATGTTGTGTCAAATTCCAGTGTAGAGCACAATTTTTCAGTTATACATGAACATACATATATTCATTATCACATTTTTTTTTTTGCTGTGAGCCACCACAAGATCTTGTACATATTTCCCTGTGCTATACAGTATAATCTTGTTTATCTATTCTACATATGCCTGTCAGTTTCTACAGATTTTAAACTCCCAGTCTATCCCTTCCCACCCCCCTGAAACATGAGTTAATTAATATAAAATGGGTTGGAAAGATGTCTGGTGGCCCAAATTAATAAACAGGATTTCATAAGAGAATGTTTAATCTGTTTGATAGGATAAACTGTTTATATAGACTTCAGACACACCAGTTTTCATATAAAGCATATTTTCTTTATTTTAGTTTTAATTTTTTATTGAATTATAGTTGATTCACAGTGTTTCAGGTGTACAGCAAAGTGATTCAGTTATACATATTTATCTAACCTTTTTCAGATTCTTTTCCATGATAGGTTATTACAACATATTGAATATAGTTCCCTGTGCTATACAGTAGGTCCTTATTTATCTATTTTATATATAGTAGTGTGTATCTGTTAATCCCAAATTCCGTCTTTATCCCTCCCTCCACTTCCTTCAGTAACCATAAGTTTGTTTTCTATGTCAGTGAGTCTGTTTCTGTTTTGTAAATAAGTTCCTTTGTATCTTTCTTTTTTGTTTTTAGATTTCACATATAAGTGATATCATGATGCTTGTCTTTCTCTGACTGTCTTACTTCACTTAATATGATAATCTCCAGGTCCATCCATGTTGCTGCAAATGGCATTATTTCGTTCTTTCTTATGGCTGAATCATAATCCATTTTATATATATATCACATCTACTTTATCCAGTCATCTGTTGATGGACACTTGGGTTGCTTCCACATGTTGGCTATTGTAAATAGTGCTGCTATGAACTAAAGCATATTTTCTAATGTCAGCTCTGTGATGGTATACTTACCCTAGTTCAGTGTTCACGAGCATTGCATTTTATATTCCTTTACTAGTCCATCATTCTGACTTCCTACTGATTTAAACTCACTTTCTCTCAAATCTGCCCCAATGAATTAAGCATTTTTTTGGCTGTGAGATGTTCCTACTTGCTATTAGAGGATTTGCTTGTTAGATGAGATTTCTTTTGGTTGTTTTGTGAGAGGAACTTTTGATTCTTGTTTTGATTTGTATTAGCCCCAAACTCTTATTTCCCTTCTTGAGTAGGCTTTTTCCTGTTCTTTTGTCCTCTGCCAGTTTGGTTTCTACAGTCAAAAGATCTTTGCTTGCGGTTTCTTGATTTGCATCCTTTGCCAGGCAGGTACGAAGGGTGTCCGGAGCAGTTTGCTGGGAGAAATGCTGGCCTGGAATGGAGGCAGAGCCCTGCTGTTTGTTGCGGGAGGAAATGCTGCAGAAACAATGGAGTTGGGTTTTCTGTGGACTAGCTCAGGGTCAGAGGTAAAGTGAAAACGTATCCTTGATGGAAATCCAAGCTATCTGCTGGGATGGGAAAAGGAAATAAGAATTATGAGGAAGGAGCCATCTCTGCAGCCAGAATCCTTACCACGTTGTTTGGAGTCTGTTACGGGAACAGCCACTTCTGTTTCAAACAGTGTCAGATTCTAACAGGAATTTTGTGTGCTGGAAGGGAGACTTTTGCTGTTGCTTTCTCTTTTTATGTCAGCACTGTGTACATGTTTCTTTTAAAGGAAACTAGGATAGTCTTGCATAAAGCTTGGAGGGTGTGCAAAATTTATTGTGGCTTTGTTTGGAATAGCAGGACCCTGGAAACAACCCAAATACCCACGAATATGGGATCACTTAGATAAACTGTCACACATCCATATCAGGAAATATACAGCCTTTAAAAATATTAAAACAAAAGACAGGGCACGTCATATCTCCATATACCGATATGAAAATCTCCAAAATATACAGTTAAGGGTAAAAAAAAATAAGAACTATGAGATGGTAAGAACAGAGAGTATGGTAAGCATTGGTGTATGATTACTTGAATATATGTTTATATACACGTGTGTAGGTATAGAAATCTCAAAGGATGCAAAAGAAACTAGTAGCACTAATTGCCTTTATGAGAGAGAGAAGCTTGGGAGATTGACTATTTCTATCGGGTATCTTTTTGTTCTCTTTGAAATGTTTTACTTTGTGTATTACATATTGACGTAAACAACCAAACAACGAAATTCAGAGATAAGCATACGCTCAACCAGGTAGAGGAACAGCACTGTGAGGCATAGCTGCGGAATGCACCTGGGGGCTTCCAAGAGGAGGTGCACCTGGTCTGGCCTGGCTGTTCAGCCGCAAAGGGGCTGCAGCCACCATGCTCCCACCCCGAACCACTTGCACCTCGCTCCCCAGGCTGGGCGGCCTCATAGGATCAGAGATTCACTCCTGAGGGCCTCTCTAATGGCCACGTCCCTGCAGGATGCTAATTGACTGAGGTTTGGGGGCGACCAGAGCCCCGGCCTCTGCCAAATTTCTTCTTCCGGCCGCTCGATGGCGGTCCCCCAAGCCATTCATTTTCAGTTTATGAAAACACTGGGGTGGATTTAGCTTTTCCGTTGGGAAACAAAAAACAACACAAAGGAATCTTCTTTCAAAATAGTGGGCATTTGAAACCGGTGCTGCAGCTGCAGGGACTATCTCAGTCTCAAGCATTTCATTTTCTGAAAGTGCTTTAAAAAGATGCTGGAGAGGGAGCCCTGAGCGCTTTTGGAAGTGGAGGACTTTGAAAGGCTGTATTTATCTGCCCTTTGCAAAAAATCAGTTCCTCTGGGTAGAACTTATCAATCTTTTCAATTCATGGCACACACAAAAAATGACATTATTTGAAGAGCACTTGGTGTAAAACCAGAGGGAATTTGAGAGCATTTCTCTGAGGCATATATTTAAAAATTAGCTTCTTTATGTTATAGAATTATGATAAATAATATGTCTATAGTATTAGAGAAGACATTGTATTTGTTTGAAACTTCCAAATAAAATCTGTTCAAAATTTTAAATGAGAAAATCAAGCCTGTTTCCATGAATATAACTTTTTCTTTTATTTTTGAAAAACTTCAAACATATACAAATAAAGAGAATAGTGTAATGACCACTTCCCCTCCATTACACATCTAGGACCTAGATTAAACAGTTATCATCATTTTGCCTTTTTGATTTCATCTACTCCATCCTCCGTTTTTTGCAGGAATCTTTAAATGCACATCCCAGGCATCATTTTTATTTCCTCTGAAAATACTTAAGTCTAAATCTCTAACAGATAGGACTTGAAGAATAATTATGATACCATTATGACCTTCAATAACTTAGAATAATTTCCCAGTATTATCTGATATCCAGTGCATGTTTAGTTTTCTTCATTTGTCTCAAAAATGTCTTCTTACTGTTGGTCTGCTTGAGTCAAGATCAAAACAAAGTTTCAATTGATGAATATGTCTTTTAAGCCTCCTTGCATCTATACATGGACATAACTTTTTTCTATATACTAAATTTTATTTATTCATAAATTATACCCTGTGTATTTTAAAAAAGAGCTTTATTGAGATATAATTCACATGCTGTGATAGGCTGAAAAATGACCCCTTTTACCCTCTGCAGAAACATTAGGCTTTAATTCCTGGAACCTGTGTTACCTTACATGGAAACAGGATTTACAGATGTAATACATTGAAGGATCTTGAAATGGGGAGATTATCCTGGATTACCAGAGTAGGCTCTAAATGTAGTCACACGTATCTTTATAAGAGGTATATTTGGCATACTGAAGGCTACATGACAGTGGAGCAGAGAGAGATTTGAAGATGCTGGCTGATCAGAGTGATGCAGACACAAGCCAAGGAAAGCCAGCAACCACCAGAAGCTGGAAGAAGCAAGGGATGGATGAATTCTTCTTCCTGGATCCTCCAGGAGGAGCACGGCACTGCCAACACCTTGATTTCAGCCCAGTGTTACTGACTTTGGGTTTCTAGCCTCCAGAACTCTGAGAGAATACATCTGTATTATTTTAAGACAACAAGTTCGTGGATTTGTTACAACAGCCACAGGAAAACTAATACACATGCCACACAAATCACCCGTTGAAAGTGTATAATTCAATAGTTTTTAAGAGTTGTGCAACAATTACTGCAATCAGTTCTAGAACGTCTTATCAGCCCATAAACTTTAAACCCATTAGCAGTCATTCTTATTCCGTCCAACCCCCAACCTTAGATGACTACTAATCTACTTTCCGTCTATAGATGTGCCTGTTCTAGATATTTCATATAAATGGAATCATACAACATATGGTCTTTTGTGTCTGACTTCTTTCACTTAGCCTAATATTTTCAAGATTCATCCATGTTGTAGCATGTATCTGTATTTCATTCCTTTTTATTGCTGAATAGGAACATAACTTTGTAATATCAGCGTATAAGCTTAAAATATCTGTGAGAAAACCCTGATCAACACCTTTTTAAAAGAAATAGCAATCTTCTCAAAATATTGGTATTCACCATCAAAACTTTGTAGGTACAAACCAGTGATTAAAAGTGTTTAATCTATTTTTAAAGCCATTCTAAAATTTGTAATGGTTGACATTCTTTTTAAAGAACCTAACAGCTCATTCTTTGCTCTTTTTGACAAATGTGATGTTGGAAATTCTTGTGATAATGTGAATGGATTTCAAGTCCAGTAGAAGTTTATCACAGCAAGTGATTCAAGATAACGATGAAGCTCTGTTAGCGCTTGGACACAACCTGAGAGGGCGTGGTAGCCACACATGGGAAGAAGTACAGGATAGATGTGAAGACAAAGACGGGGCCGCCCCTGAAGCTGGTGTGCCAGCAGCCTCAGCTCAGCCTTGCTTGATCTACTGCATGTTTGCCCTGCTCCTTCTGTAGCAGCTGCAATAGCCCTTGATCACGGCAGAGGTGTGCCTCAGTGGGCCGCTGAAACAGACAGCCAGGTGGTAGGGCATCTCTATAATAAGGAAGAACAAATCTGACTCCATACTGGATCTGTCTCTTTTATTTTAACCTTTATATGAATTGCTTTTGCTACATGTTAATCACTAAAGGGGTGTCCCCTATAACTTAAAGTATACATAATGGCCAATATCCAGGAACTCTGCCTCCTATGCCTGAACATTAAGCTAAGATACTTTGTTCAGCTCACAAGAAACATCCTGACCAGACCCAACTATGAATGGCTGCAGGAAAGAAGAAATTAGCACATCCCCTCTGGAGTCTGGCTGAAACCAGGAAATATTTACAACAACCTGTCACCTTTTTTTTTTTTTTTTTAACTATCTCCTCACCCACCCCTCCCCAACCTTTGTTCTATAAAAGTGAAAGAGACTAGCAACCAAACTTGGGCAAGATGGTTCTTTGGGACACTAGTCCACCAACTTCCTGGTCTGCTGGTCTTCTGAATAAAGTCACTATTCCTTGCCTAACAACTTGTCTCTCGATTTATTGGCCTGTTGTGTTACGAGCGGTACAAGCCTGGACTCAGTAACATCTTGGTCTTGCTCATCCTATCACAGTGGAACAAGGACTCTGGGTGTCTCAAGTGTCCCTCATTGTCCCCACCCTATCAGAGCCCACTCCCCAGGGGCTGTCCTTTGAGGAGCCCTAGACCAGACTGCTCCAAGTCAGAGAGGTTCAGCAGCTCACTGTCCTCCATTCATGGTTTTCCCCGGGCACACCCATTGTAAAGCTCTGCTCTAGGTTGGCCATGAACATTTGGGGCCAGTGTGTGATGGGAATGGCAGGAGGGTACATAGAGTCACGCCTGGTTCTGTAGTCTTGTCAGATTTCTGTGGATCAGTGACTGTGCTATGGGCCTCTCATCTGTCTTCTTTCTGAACGGTAGTGTCATTGTGCTTATGTTATCCCTGCACTGACATTGTATGTTGGGAGTTTGGGAAGCAGATAACTTGTCACATTAGACAATAGGTCTTCTGATCGAGAGGAACTGATCCAAGGAGCTGTACCCGAGGAAGCCTATCTTCAGGGAGAACTAATCTATGAGAAGAAAAATTAGAACAGAAGATGCCTCTGAGGGTGGGGTGAGAAATGAGTGTTCAGTGGGCACAAGAACTCCCTGGGGTAGGGGAGATGTTCTGCATGTTAATGGTGATGATTACATAGGTCTATACCTTTAGTAAAACTTGTTAAATTATAAGCTTAAGATACATGCATTTTACTCTGTATACATTTTGCTTCAAATAAAAAACTGCAAATGTAGAAAAGCTATATGGATGAGTGTTTCCTAGACCTCATCATTTAGGTCTTAGTTCAAATGTCACCTCCTCAGAGAGACCTGCCCTGACCCGCTGTGGTTGCCTTGTTCTCAGTCTCCATCATGTAACTTATTTTATTCATAGTGCTGATCTATACCCAAAACCTCATTGAAAAAATGATTAATCAGTTAATTAATTGGTCGGTTGTCCCATCGCCTTCTACTACTGTGTAAGCTCTATGAAAACAGGGACTATGTCTGCTTTTTGTTCACAGCTTTATCCCCAGTGCCTGACATGTCACATTTGCCCAGTAAAAATTTGTTGTTAATGAATGAATATGTACACAAGGGCAGAAAAGTTAAACTGACTAACATAGATTAAGTTCCTTCTGTTTGAAGAACATAGGATGCATAGTATACAAGGGAGCTTACCATCATCAAAGGAACCAGTCATCCAGTTTTGCCATTCCTTTGATAAAAATCTGCTAGGTGCCTCCTGTGTGCCAAGTGCTGGACTGAAGCGTTGCATGACAAGATAAATACAGCCAGATTATTAGTTTAATGGGAAGGGGCAGGCTGGCTACTGGAAGAGGGGCGGGCTCCTTGCATCTCCACATGCTTTGGAATATCTATCTTTAGGTCCATTTTACAGATGAGTAAAATGAGTTTTTGTTTCAAGAGTAGTAACTGCCTGTTAAAGAATGAGACAATCAAAATCAGAGCCCTAGGAGACTAGTTTGGACCTACCCACTACGGGGTGATGGGGGCCTGCACACTGGGAAAGAAGCAGGAATGATGGAGGAAAGAAATGCTTCCCCTACAATAGCAGCTCCCATTGTATATTTCCTACAAGGAAAGTCAGACCTTGGCTGTTAAATTTTATTTTTCTTAAGAAACGTTCTTTTATAATTGTTTTCTAAGATTCATAGGCTTGCCATGCAATTTGTGGTTGTGGAAGAATTTTAGGCAAACGTTTTTAAAGGTTACCCATTGATTGATTAATTGCTTCCAAAACAATCTATTGAATAGACCTTTATCTGAAAAATGCTTTCTTTAGCCCTCATGGTCACCCTCTCTCAGAAACCGGAACTCATCACAATCACAATCACTAGCCCTCTCCCCAAGCACTTCCTGATCAATGAGAGTTCACACATTTCCTTCCCGGCAGAGCTTCGGGACAGAAATAGACACTAGCCAGCTTGGGCAGCATTATGAGCAACACTTCCAGGAAGTAAGCAAACAGTTGGTCTCTGCGTCCATGAAGGAAGAGTATGAGAAAGCAGATTTAAATTTCAACAGGGACAACAGGAGCTGGACATAAATGACAGCTGACTAATACTAGAAGACTTCCTTAATTGGGCCTAAAAGGAGCAGTGAACTAGGCAGCTATGCATGGAATGATTTGAGTGTATTTCTGTCTAGAAGCAAAGAAGAGATTTATGACTTCTTTTTTTTTTTAAGTTTGTTTATTTTAAGATTGTGAAAGTAATACTTGCTCATTGTTTCGATTTGGAAAACATAGAGGAACACATAAAAGATAAATATTTCTCATAATCCTACTACCCGGTCATAGCCACTATTAACAGATTGATGTATTTCCTTGCAGTTGTTTTCATATATATAGTATGCATAATTTTGCATCTTGATTTCTCTCATTTAGCATCTTCCCACATTATTAAATATCCCCCAAAGCCCATTTTTAATGGCTATAATCTCTTGTAAGAATGTATCATAATTACTATTACCATATCCTTATTTGAGTCAGTTTAGGTTGTTTACAATTTCTCAACATTATAAATAAGAGCTGAGATCAAAAGCTTTACATATAAATCTTCCTCTACATTTCTGATTGCTTCCTTGGACTAGACCCTTCCAGACGAGCTCTTCTTAAGGTGTGACACTCTAACCAGCTCCATCAGAATCAGATATAAACGCAGGTGGGGAGTCCCATCCTGCACCTGCAGAATCTGAATCTTTGAGATCAGGGCCCAGGAATCTGCCTTTTAAATAAAAGTTCCAAAGATTTTTTAGGCTCACTGAAGGTTAAGACTCATAACTCTAAGAGGAATTACTGAATAGAAAGCCATGCATATTTAAATTTTAGGTTCTTGACACACAGTGTCAAATTGCTCTCTGAAAGCCTTGTACACTTTATACTCCCACCAGCAGCGTCTGAAGGTGCTCAACTCACCAAACTCTTGAAATACATCTTTGTTAATTTGATGGGTGAAAAATGGTGGCTTCATGAAATTTTTAATGGATGTAGTATTTGTTAATATTACAAATAACTTGTGATCATTTTTGTTCAGTTAATGTCCGATTTTTCTACAGTTATATATTCTTATAATTTTAGAACTCATTCTATGAAAGTACTTGATGGTGTTTTATTCTTTTAATGCATCAATATGTTTGTATTCCTCATATTTTAAGTACATCTCTCACATTTATTTTCATACAAATGTCAGTTCCTTGAGTGCAAGGACTTTTGTTCTGATTTGTTCGTGGCTGTATCCCTAGCACCTATAATAGCGTCAAAGACACAATAGTCTCTTAATAAGTATTTTCCAAATTAATAGATAGGTGACATCTCTGTATGTGTTTCCCTTTTGCCATGAAAACACGCACACACATCACTGTGCACATACACACACGTGGCAGCAGCAAGGCCAGCTCTACTCAGTAATCTTGCTTCATGATTTCAGGTCCCTTTCTGACCTGAGGTTCCATGACTTGCTTCTCTCTCTTTGGTGACCCTATTCCAAGAGATACCAGCAGCTGTGAAGGCAGGAGTTCTTCGGTCAATGAATAAAAAAATGGATGTGAGTAAAGTAAGTTTGCTGACCAGCATTGCCTTCTCCTCTTACCTCATCTGCAACAGAAGGCCCCTTTCTGAAGGGCCCTGGCCTGCGTCTGCCCCAAGAATACGGAAGTGCAAGATTTGATTTTCACTGCCTTGATTTTGGGCAATGTGATTTCAGTTTATAAGGCATCTTGTTTGGCCAAGCATTTCTGTGAGAGCTGTGA
Organism: Camelus dromedarius; assembly: GCF_036321535.1. Classification (NCBI taxonomy): domain Eukaryota; kingdom Metazoa; phylum Chordata; class Mammalia; order Artiodactyla; family Camelidae; genus Camelus; species Camelus dromedarius. The sequence goes on along the minus strand of NC_087445.1, from coordinate 6,042,177 downwards.
TAGGATTGCAAGCCGAAAGAAAGAAAGAAAGAAAGAAAGAAAGAAAGAAAGAAAGAAAGAAAGAAAGAAAGAAAGAAAGAGAGAAAGAAAGAAAGAGAGAGAGAGAAAGAGAGAGAGAGAGAGAAAGAAAGAAAGAGAGAGAGAAAGAAAGAAAGAAACAAAGACAGGGGTGGGGGGAGAGAAAGAAAAAGAAAGAAAGAGAAAGAAAGAAAGAGGAAAGCAAGCAAGCAAAACCAACCAAGGTGATGTTGTCAAAGTGGTCATGCTATATGCGTGTATTTGAAAAAGACACGTTATCATTTGCCTGAGCAAAATGTAGCCGTTTTACCTTAGAAAGGTTGCATTCTTCTAGACGCATATGTTCATGCTTCCCATGGGTCCCTTTCTGATGGTGGGACAAAAGAGCGGTGTTGAGAAGGGCTTGGTTCCGTGAGGTCAGCATGATCTGGTCCTTGGAGGTACACCTAGTACATTGCCATTAAGAGCTTCCTCTTATCTTCTAGGACTTTTGAAAAATAATAATAGGACCACAATTTAATGGCATGGGACCTACATTCATTGACCTTCCTGACTAAGTCACTCACATTTGCGTAAACTTGAGGTGCCAACTTGTGCTTTGATGAAAATATGTCTTTTTTTATCCTCCTAAGTGTAAAATTGAAATATCTTGACCACTTCTTAGAAAAGGAACTATCGTCTTTGTTTTGTGTTGTTTTGTCTTTGTTATTTTGGAGGAGGGTGGCAGGTGCTGGAAAGAGAGATCAAGAAAGACGTGCACAAGTTTTGAGCACTTGCTAGAGAGGGAGCTGTAGGTGGCTGTGCTGCCGTTTTAAGACCACTGGCTGCAGAGGCGGGTCACCACTGCCTTCAAGCCTGTGCGCGTGTTTCTAGTTGAGAGCCTATGAACCCAAAATATCATCTTCAGGTGTTAATCTAAATCGCCTTTCTGATTCCAGTTTGTTCTTTAATGAGTTTGGGTGACACATGCCTGTTTTTCCAGATAAAGAGATCCCCAGTTTAAGCTGACTTTAGAGGCTTCAAACTGGCAAAACTGTACATTAAGTCTCTGGGGCCACACACCCCATTACCCTGTGATCCTCCTCTCTCTCATCCCCCAGCTTCCTCCCAAGCTCTGAAGTTGTTGGGATATAGACAGTGTATCTAGAGCTGTCCAGAAAGTAGAGATCCTCTGTCTTGTAATCTCAAAACTTGCCTATTAACTTGCTGAAAAAAAAAACATTTACTGGAACTTTTTCATACAATAGAATGGTCATAAATTAACTATGATCATGCAAGGATTGAAGAAATCTGAAATATATTGCTACCAAAGACAGGCAGCCTCCTTCCTTAAAGTGAGTTGAAGGCTGGAAATAAAGATTTATAAAGTCATAGAGAACTCGATTAATTGAAAGTCCATGAGTAACCAGGACTAAGCAAAATGCAACAGATTTTCCTTTCCCATAGGTTCAAAGATGGCAATGCTGTTCTTTGAATTCCTCATTGTCTCATTAATCTAGAAGCATACCAGTCTTTAGGAGCTGGTGGGGAGCCCCTTGGTCTGTAAGTCCTTCTTAACATAAAAGGACAAAATTTAAAACCTCTCTCACAGCCATCTCTAACGTTGGCAGGATTGCTGCCAATATCTTTTCCTTGCAAAGAGTAAGGAAACGTAAAAACAGCAACAGCACCTCTCCCAGGGTCCCCCAGGCCTTCCTTTGTAACTTCTTTCCTTTAATAAAGGGAAATTGGCGTGCTACATTGTGTCAGAGTTTGGGGCCCACGTAGACACGGATGGGAAGTAAAGAGTGACCGGCTGTTGCTACGCCAGGTGTTCGCTGATTGTAAAGCCGAATAATGGATAATAACCATCTCAGTGGGTTTATCAGTGCAGTTTGCTCTCTACGAGGCAGAAGAGGTCACTGGAGACAATGTGCAGGCCTCTCATCAGTCCTACTCATTAACAAGGCACTGCTAGCTGAAATTCAGGCTCCATTACTTACACACAACAATGGCGGGAACCCTGCGTCCAGGTGTAATTAGGCTTGATCAGGGCTAGGGTACAGTTGCTCTAATCGGAATCGCTCAGAATTAATTTTATACTTGTGAAAGGATATGAGGTGAGATTGATTTAATGGTAACCAAAGCAACCTCATCTTCTATAACTCTCCAAGGGTAAGAGAGAAAAGAGAGAGAGGGAGAAGAGAGAGGAGAGAGGGAATGGGGGAAAAAGGAAGGCAAAGGAAGACAGAAAGATGACCATTTTAGTTCTATTAATTTTATTGTAGCTCGTTAGAAGGAGATGTGTTTCAATGGGAACAAATATATTCTAGCAAGGTGATCACTGCCTGGGTCCTGGAAACCTTTGTAGTTCTCATTATGAGCCTAAAACAGATCCTGTGATGCTTAATTTCCTCTTCCTTGTGGTCCATTTCATATGTGTTTGGAAATAACTTGATTAGAGCAAGAATTTCAATTTGCAGGAGGAGGAGGAAGATATTCAAGCTGGGCACTATTTCCTTTCTCTGGTAAGAATCAGTTCTTCAGCTTTTTACCTTTGGGACTGTATCTCAGGCCCAATGCCACTGGCTTATATGAGAGCAAAAAGGAGATTCTGGAGAACTGTATGTGAAATAGTTTAAGAAGTTACAGAGATGTGGGAAGTGTAGTAAGGGGCTATATCGAATTCCTCACTAGTGAATGTTCATTTGTTTTTTTTTTTCAGGTGAAAAAGATGGTTCTCTGGAAATATAATCTCACCTTTAAGGTTTGAGATAATTGGTGCAGTGTGTATGCATATGCATACGTTTCCATTTATGCACACACATGCAGATAATGGTACACATGATTTGCTCCATTCATATGTGTTTGATCTCTAATATTTAGATGTTGTAACTGAAATATTTGCTCTGTCTCCTTTATCCCTCCTGGCAGATTTATGAATCTCTTCCCATACCACATCAGCTTCACAAGTAGAAATATCACAGTCATTTTGAGGATAGGACACTGTTAAATTTGTTTCTTAAATACATCTCTGATGATTATATGAATGAGAAAATGGCATGTAAATATTTTGAGTCATTTAAGTGAGTAGGAAGTGTTGAAGCAAAGACACTCTCTTCGAGATTTAAAAAAAAAAAAAGAATTTTCTAGTTATTTTTTTCTTTCTCTCTTGGATATAACACCTAACTTACTTAAATAATAAAACTGTAATAAACCCATGGAGAAATCACTGAGGTGAAATCAGTCCATATTATTGCATATCTCACTAGGTAGACTTTTCATGTTTCAGGTTTAGTTTTTATGTCACTTGTTGAAGATTTGTGGTTTGAATAAAGCATCAAAATTAGCCAAAATTCATTTTTATTCCTTTGGAGCTGGAAATGTTACAATACCTTAAAAAACATACTTCAGATATATTGCTTTCATTGTTTTTCTTTTGACTTTGGTAGCGTACCCATTACCCAATATAAGAAGAAAAAAAAATGCATTACCAAAACACCTTTTTTGTGTGTGTGTGTCTTTTTTTTGTTGTTATGGAGCAATTTTTCTTCTGAAATAGTTTCTTCTGTATTTCTTTCCTGTTATGAAAATCCTTAGAGTAAAATAAACAGAAAGAAGGTTAAAAATGAGAAATCTATGCTAGCGAGAGAATTAGTCTAAACATGAGAAAAACCCTGTATTCTGACAGCAGCAGAGGAACACCTTTCAGAAAGGGTGCTTTTGTCTGATCCTAAGTTCAGGGGCTTGCCCTCACTGATTGAAGCACCCCGGAGTTAGAGTCTATGGTCAAGAACACACGACGTGACCTGGATCCTTGTCTTCAGGGCCGACGTGGTCTCATGTCAGATTTGCTAAACCTTCCAAAGTGGGAGAGTCAGTTACGTTCTATTTGCATTTTCTTGACCTTCTTCCTCATGTCAGCAGCGAGGGCTACAGGACAAGTAGGGAGCTGTTTGACATTCTCGGGCCTTCACTGCAGAGCTGGCCACCTGGGCTTCAGGCTTCCTTCTCTGCTCTGTATCTCATGTACGCAGTTCCTAGTCTGGACTTGGGATTTGTTGGCGTTGAGCTTTTGGTTACCTATTCAGTTGACCTGCTCATTTGTTTCTGGCAGAAACCTCAGGGCGAAAGATCTCATCCCCATTTCTTTGAGAATATGGAGAGATGTGGGTTCAAATCAACATATAAACAGTAGCTCCCCTCTCACGGACTCACCCCCATCATCTGTCCTTTCATTCATTCAACAAATACTCACAGTCCAGAATCGAAAGTGAAAACCTGGAAAAAACATTCTTCAATTAATCAAGATGTAAGAACTGGAACCTCATTTGAAGACACTCCCACGCCCCAGTAGTACCGGACTTGTATGTACCTCGCTTCTTAAGGTCACCTAGCACATTACTGGTTCTCACACATCCTGGAGTTGAGCCGTCCTGTGGTTTCTGTGCTGGAATCCTTCTGTCTAGGCAGCTTCTTTGTAAGACTGTACTCTTGCCTGGTGGCGGTGACATACCAAGAGCAGAGCCCTGGGAGCGCTCTGCCTCGGCTGTAGGCAATAAGGAGGCTCAGGGTTTGTAGAGAATTAAAAAGCAATTTAAAAACTGATGAGAATTTGCTCTGCATCTTATTATTACCATATGCTGGCAATTGTAAACAACGTCAGAGATAAAATGCTCCCTCCCCACACACAATTTTGTTGTACTAAGTTCTAAATAATTGCTGCAGTTGATGTTAAGTGAGGTAGCCATATGCTTTTCTGTTGTGGGGCAGACATATTTACAATTTTAATGACTTAAAAAAAAACATGTATAGGAAAAGGCCCATTTTTGGTGGGAAAGCTTGTTTCCAACTTTCAAGCACAGCAAACAGATTTATATTCACTCCTATTAAAATGCAGGCTGAGGTGTCTTTTACAGAAATTCATTTCACACATCACAGGGTTTTTGCATTTACAGTTTAAACAATGAAATAGGATGGTGAACCGTGAGGTATAATGTTTTGTTTGGTAAATGAAAATTTTACTTCCTACAGGAAATATTGGATGGAATTTGAATAATATCCTTAAATTAGAATGTATTTTTTAAATTAAAACTAAACAACCAAATCAAGAAAATAATGATTATTACAGAAAGTAATTTTATATAGAGGAAGGGACTGTTAGGAATGATCCAAATGGGGGTTAAGTTCACAAGATATGCCTCTGTAGTTTTATTCAGTACCTCGGTGGTGAGCCTTCTAACTAATGGAGAATAAGGCTTTTATATAATTGGCTACAGGTTTCTCTCTTTTCTGTTCTTCCTGTCTGAAATACTGTTGTACCATGTCACCAGGTAAACGGGAATGAATTATATTTTGGAGGCTTTTTATTTAATCCCACTTCTGAGTGAATGAAAATTACTGCAGAACACCCATCATGCCAATTTACACGCTTTCCCAAGTTTATTAATTCACTCATTTATGGGCCAGGGCAAAAAGAATATCATGGCAGGAAAAGAACTGTTTCAAATCTTTCCATGCCTGGTTTGGATGAAGCTAAAACCAGAACTGAGCTTGGAATGTTTGCACTGAATTTGCAAGTTCAATTTAGAAACCAAACCAAACAAAGGATATCCTTTCCAAATGCCAAGTCATGATGACACCCTGCTGTGTGATCTCTTTTATAAGCCACTCATCCCATTCATGAGGGCTGCACCTTCATGAAGGAATCACCTCCCCAAGGCCTCCCCTCCAAATACCATTGTATTGGGGATTAGGTCTCAGCACATGAATTTTTTTGGAGGGGGACACAAGCATTCAATCTATAGCAATGAAATTATAAAATTACTTTAGTTATCAAGATGGATTGGGGAATAATGGATCGTGGGAAAGTGAATTTTCTAGATAATTAGTTACTTAGGATTATTCCAAACTAACTGTTGAAGGAAGGCTTTCTACAATGTATTATGTCTTAGAAAAATCAGCAAAATAAACATATCACCCAGTAAGCTAAAGAGCTGATACCCTAGTAAGCAATACTGTAGTGTGATAACCCTGAGTGCCACGGGAAAGTTTGGCGGGCACTATGCCCTTCCAGGGGACGTCCCCCAGCCACCTTGCTGGTCACACTTGTGTTCCCTCCTTCCTCGTGGGTTTCCCTACCTTCCTATGTGCTCTGGCCCTTCCCCCCAGAGTCTTCTCTGCCCCTCTCTTCAGTTCAGGTCGCCATTTCTGTGCCCTCCCCCTTTCACGTGGCTGATTTTTTTCTTCTTTTTCACTTTTCCTGCCACTGCTGGGGTTTTCAGCACTGGAGCCATTAAGGCGTGGCTTTTTTTCATCTTCTTCCACCAAGTCAGCCAAATTGGATTTTGACATTTCCTAATCTTTGACTGTCTCCAGCTTTTCATGCCGCTCCCTTGGGGTTGGGTGGCTGAGGTTGGCTGGGTGGCTGGTTACAAGTGAATATATGGGAGTATTGGAGGAAGTGGGAACCAGAACCTTCTAGGCATGATCGAGGGAGGAAGACCTTCCAGATGGTTGTGCTTTTATTCTCTCAGCCTTTTAATGTACACGTTTATTTAAGTAAATTGCTTTTCCCATTTGGATGAATGATGAATTGTCATGCCCAGAGTAGAAAGCTCCTTGAAATGAGTTCTGGTAAAATTACAGAGGTTTACATTGGAGTCTCAGCTATGCCTGGGAGTTCCTAGAATAATGCTGACATGTCTTTTAAAGGGAGAACAGCAGAGAATGCAGGGTAGCTGCTGCTTTTTTGATGTTGAAATTGGTTTGGATATAACAAAACTGTCCTTCTTATGATTAAGGGGAAAAAAATCAAAACAACAACCCACTCACATGTCTCAAACCCCAGTTGAGCTAAAGCTACAAATCACATCCATTTATAGGATATGGTTGGAGATAGCTCTTGGATAATGAAGGTTCATAAACCTGGGCTGTAGTTAGCATAAGATGTAAACACGGCCTTCTTGCTTTCACCCTGTCGGAAGCTCTAATTTATTTCTAATTACTATCTCCTGGAAAAACACTGTGTTGTCATTGCCTTTTAAATTTCTTCCTCCTTTAGAGAAAACACATGTTTTAGGTCATTAAGAAAAACCTTGTCTTGGTTTAGATGATGTTTTTGTTCAACAAAGCAGAATTATTATTTTGTTTCAGGCACAATTTGTGTGGTAGGAGGAAGAGGCAGTGTACATTTTAATTTGGCAATGAATTAGCAATAATCAAGAAAATGTGGCTTTTCCACTGCTACACAGTTAAGTAGATCTGTGTGTATTTATTCAAACCAGAGGCAAAACATCCTTGCTATTTGGATTTTTTAAGGGAATCATTAGGAAGAAAAAATACTGGCATGGGCATGTGAAATATTAAAGCCTTACTTTAATTTTCAACTCAATATCACTTTTATAATTTTAAAAACTCCATGATGAAAAATAAAAAGAGGGCTTTTAAAATTAGCAAGCATAGTATAGAAAAGCCAATATTATTTTGTATAGACCAGGAGGTAGAATGTGGCAAAAATTGGCTTTTGTTGTTTTTCACATTATGAAATATTATGCTAATACATAAAAATTTAAGTGGGCAAAACTGATTTTCTCAGTCATTATCTGAGGTTACTTTGGTTATTTTTTCAGTGTCTTAATATGTTCTTATAGTAAATTTGGGAAATATACGAGCTGGTGGTATAAACTTTACTTTGAGATTGTGAATGAAAATGAGGTCAATGGACTGTCATGTCCTTCCTTGGTCCATAAGGATATTCAGGGGACACTGTCCACACAGGCTGTGGTGGAAGCTCCAGGGGAAGTTCTGGGAGAAAGGTCGGGGAAGGGACCAGCATTATTGGGATGTAATCACCACGGTAGTGAGAGTACAGACCAGAGAGGGGACCACAGATCTCAGAACTTGCCCTTTTACTCCTTGACTTACAAACAGGCTCCAAGTTTGAACTGTAACGTACAGGGTGGGGCAAAAGTAGGTGGGTCTTAGGTCTGGTTGAAAAACAGATAAAATCTTACATGTTTTAGTTTGTAGAATTACAAGAAAAAATTTTGGTTATTCCTTATACCTTTATTAAAGTACCTCCAAATTTACTTATATGATTTTTACCGGAGGCATTTTTGAATTACAGAGGGCAACTATGTCTGTTGTAATGAGTAAAGACCTGAAATACCGATAAGGCACAAGAAAAAGATATTATTTGCAATTGTATCTCCAAAAGATAACTACTGTTGACATTTTTGCATATATTCTTTCAGCTGACAAACTAAAAAAAAAAAAAAAAAAATTCCTGGCGGTCTCTGTAAAAGAGCTTTCACATTAAAAATGGTCAAATGAAAGTGTTACAAAGTTCACAGAAGCCTGTGCTCTGCTGGAAACCTGCAGTTCTTAAACTGCTTGGTCTTCAGGGCAAAGGAACAAGCTCTTCTAGGGCCAGTTTTTACTTCTGTCTTTCCTAAAACCTACTTCTTTTCTCTTTTTCTGGGGAAAAAAGAAGGAAGCTGGAAAATCAAATGCCCAGCCCTTCATCTAGAGAGAGAGGTTCTCACTGTGCGGCCCTGGACCAGCAGACCCCTGGGGACTTACAAGGAATGCAGGTCCTCAGGCCCCGCCCCTGACCTCCTGACCCGGAAACTCTCAGGGTGGGGCCCCGCAAGCTGCATTTTAGCAGATCTTCTAGGCGATTACGATGCACACGGAAAGCACTGCCCCTCGAGAAGTTCCAGAGTGGGGTCTGGAAATGGTGACTGGCAGACTCCTCAGGAGCGCTGCTGCCTGTGGTTTGGCTCCAAATGCACAAGGGGGACGACTCTGTTGGTGTCTGAGTGGAGTTTCCAAGAAGAGTCTAAAGAAAGAAGAGGCAGCTGTTTACTCTGGAGGTCAAGTGGCTGATAGAATTTGGAGCATGTAATTTAAGAGCGGAAAGAGCAGTTTGTGTGGAGATGGGCCCTGAAGACCAAATTAGGGCTAATGAATACGTGGAGGAAGAGTAATTACAATATTCACAATTACGGGAGTACTGCTGACTCTCTTGTCATTTATTTGAACTAATTTCTTCTGCCTTTACTGGAACAATTAATACCCACGAGTAAATAATATTTTATTTGTATTTCCTTAAGTATATCTGAATATGTCATCATCTTCCAGCAGGGAGCAAAGTGTAGTGAATGCTTATTTTTTTGAACATGAAGACATTCCAAGCCACAAAACATGGCTTAAGCATTTAGCCTTTGGAATTAAAATACAGAGGATTTATGAATTTGTTAATTAATTGTGTCTGTGTGTATAAAAATATTTTCCATTTCTAGGCATTCTGATTCTTACTAGCTGAGTGATCATGAAAAAGACCTCAAAGCTCTCTGAGCCTTAATTTTTTCACCTACAAAATGGGCTAATAATGTTGAACATAGGACAAATAAGATTATGCATTTAAAACTGCTTTCTAAGTTGCATAGTGTTGTCATGATCATTATTATATAATGTTTTTTAACATAAACATTAATTATTTGTATTTACATTAGTATATTCAACTGCTATCCACTCATGGTAGAGAAGAAAGCACCGTGGACATTAATTTTTTTAAATATGAAAACACTTTTGGCTAAGACATAAAACATGATGCAAACTAACATTTAGCCTTTGGAACTGAAATAGAGAACACTGATGAATTTGTAAACAAAGAATACTCATTGGCAAAGCTATTAGATAGATGACTATTCATTGTACTATTACAACGAATAGAACATTCATGAGTAAGATCCAATGCATTGCTGACTGCCATTGAGTGACAGCATGGACAGAGACCTAGGCCCTGCAAGGAAGTGCCATTTGCATCTTGGGCAGTTTACTCTCTATCCTAGAACACCTCAGAGCTAGAAAATGCCAGCTGTAAAACACTGGAAAATAAAAATATGTCTTTCTCCTGCGTGAACATAGATGCAAAAGTCCTTAACAAAATATTGGCAAAGCTAATCAAGCAATACATAAAAAAGATGGTGCCTCATGATGAAGTGGGCTTATCCCAGGAACACAAGTTTGCAGATTATTTTGCAGACAATTTCTTTCTTCCTTTCTTTTTTTCTTTCTTCCTTTCTTTTTCTTCCTTTCTTTTTCTTCCTTCCTTTCTTTCTTTCTTTCTTTCTTTCTTTCTTTCTTTCTTTCTTTCTTTCTTTCTTTCTTTCTTTCTTTGACAATTTCTTGTTAACCATCTAAGTATATTAAATAGTGAAGATAGAAGATAATGATTCCATCTACATACATTTCAAAAACAGGCAAAACTAATAAAGTGTGTGGGAGAGTGGTTACCCTTGGTTGGGGGTAGGGACTGGAAAGGGGCTTGAGAGGTTGTTTCTGGGGTGCTGGTGATGTTCTTTCTTGTTCTGGAGGCCAGTTACATGACTTGCTTATAATTTGTGTGATTTTTGAATGTTAGATTTTGATACAAATTTTATTTTACGAATTTTACTGAACCTTTACAATTTACCGAAGGGCAGCCACCACAGCAACAATCCCTTAAATCAGGAGCACCACATCGCATGAGCGACTTCATCTCCAGGATAACCCTCATTGTCAGGGACACAGAAAACTTGATGGATCCCTGCTAATGTGTCTGGATGGCCTGTGCAACTGACCAGTTGGCCCATTAAGTTCTGACTGGTGAGGGTGGATGAGCACATGCCTTCTGTTACAGACTTATGTACGCAAAGCCTCTGACAGAATGTGTCTCCAGCCCAGGCAATGGTGGCGTCTCAGTGTCTCATTTACTTCTGTGTGTGTGTGCGTGCACGCTTCTCACCCTCCCCAACATTGTTGTCCAGAGAGATTCTGCGAGTGGCAGGGTGAAATGAAATGGGCCTGTTGAGAGGAGAGGTGGGGAGCCTGCCAGCTGGCCCTGTGGTCTATTTGGCTCCCAGGAGGCTGTCCCTGACACCTGGTCCCACATGGCAGTGCATTCTCAGGGACACTTGCCAAGCAGTCTGCGGGAGTAACAGAAACACATTCCTAGCTCTGGGGCCAGACCAACAGGAGTCAGGGAGGTGGGGGCAGAGCGCCTTGGCTTGGGAGTTTAGAGACGTGCACTGTATCCCATGTCCTCATGGTGTAACTAGCTGTGTGACTCTGTACTGGTCCTTTTATGCCTGAGTCCTGGATTCCTTTTGAACAGAGGAGGGGGAACAAAAGAAGAATCTCTAAAGTCTCTTCCAGCGTCTGTGATCTTAAGCTAATTAAAATAAATTTCTTGTTGAATTTTGGATGTTTGCCAGATTCCTTCCTTAAGTCCACTTACCCCCCACTTCTGGCCTTCTTGTTATAATTATAGTCATCTACTAGGATATGTATTAAATGTGACTTCCCATATGGAGTCTTCCCAAGAGAATGTCAACAGTCTGTCACACCTGTTATCTAATTTATATTGTTACTTGTACCTGTGTCTTGTAACTCCATTTGAGATCGCAGAGTCCTTGATAAAAGTGAAAGCATCCTCTCCGTATCCTCAGTAGCAAGGATTCCCAAATGTTGGTTGACTGATCTACCACAGATTGCCTGCCTCCAAATCACAGAGGGAGCTGAACAATTCAGATTCCAGGACCAGCCCTGAGTGAGTCTGATTCAGAGATCCAGGAAGGACCAGGGAATCAGTATGTTAACTAGAGTCTAAAGGTTTTCCAGGGCAGATGCTGTTATGATTGGCATTAAGTACTCAGTGTGCATCTACTGCACCAGTAGAGGAATGTAACTTATCACATTCTTTAGTCATCTGAAAATTTTCCTGAGTTCACCACAAAGACGGAAAACATGAGGATTGTGATATCAAAGCCGTGATCACGTTTCAATGCAAATAATGTCATTGAATGGATTCAACAGAAATTTCTGATATTTAGAAATGGTCTGTGCCATGAAAATGGACTTAATGAAATATAAAACTTTATTTCCCAGACGATTTTTTGGTGTTTGACCTGAAATAGGCAGACTTTCTTTTAGAGACCTCTGCAATGCTTACTCTTTTTCTACCAGCTCTTTGGTCTCCCTACTTGGCACACCTGCCTTCTATCTATAATCCCTACCAGCCTGAGAGAAGCATCAGCTTTTTTTTTTTTTCTTCTCCCATCAAATCCCATTGTCTCTCATTCTATTTGCCCATTCACCCATTGGATATATGTTGACTGAGGGCTGCTCTGCGCCAGGCACTGGGCTAAGCCATGGGATTGAAGCAGTGAGCAGAGCAGGCTTTGCTCCCGCCCCTGTGGAATTTACACTCTCAGGAGGAAGGCAGATGTGATTTAAATAATTACAAATATTAGCTAGAGCCTAACAGCTTTGTCTCATCTGTTAAGCTAATGATATCAAAACTATTGGCTGCTAATGACTTAACATTTTTTTCTTCCCAGATAACATGTGCAGCTCAAAAGACTTTAGCACCTTATCTCAAGAGGAAAGTAGGTGTAGAGAGGGAGAAGTCTCAAAGGAGACCTCTTTCTGGAGGGGAGCTTTTCTGACATTGTAAAATTACATGTGTAGCTAGATGCCTATCCTATCTGCCCAAAATGTCCTCTTCTGCAAAATAATATTGATTCTTGATGTTATTGTGAGATTCCTAGAAAGGTTCCTAGAAGGGAATCCAGGGGTCCCTGAACCCTTGAAGATTATGCAAAGTTTTATGTGTTTGGATCCTCTTCTGCCTCATAGTTTATTCTTTCTTTGTTCTCTCAAAAGGGTATATGGTCTCAGAGTCTTTAGGGAGGTGAAAAAAAAAAAAAGGAAGGAAGAAAAACAAGCAAGCAAGCACTCTCTGTTTTTCTATTTCATGTATATATTTTGGATATGTAAATCAGATCTCTGTTCCTGTTGGGGGGAAAAAAAAAAACAAAAACAAAAGACAAAACAAAAAAGGAGAGGAATGAGGAGATGGAGCCCTGATCCAAATGGAGAAAAAATGTGTTTATCAGGATTGGGTTACTTGTTAACTTCAGAGATATTAAATATCCATACTGCCCCCAAAAAAGAACTAGAAATGTATGCAGAGGATTTTCATTTGTTGGGAAGGATGGTTGTAGCTTAAGAGCAGCACCCCTGTACAGCCAGGGGGAAAACCTTCAGCAGTAAAGTTCCATTAAATATCCAAATCTCCCAAGTATCAACTAGCAGGAGTAAAAATGAGATTTTTTTTTGTACATTCAAAGCACGTTTTATTCAAGTGACAACCAAGACAATTCCTGTTGCTTCCTAATGTAGGACTTCTGTTAATAGCACAACCAAAAAATATAGGAAACCAAGCTAATGCACCTTAATGCTTGATTTTGATGCATATAAAAAATTCAAGAAATTGAGCATTTTACAGCAAATTGTGTATTTGTGCCATCCAGACTGAATTAGTTAGGATTAGAATCAGCTGTGAGAGACTGAAAATCGAAAGTAACAACTGGCTGAAAAAGGATAGAAATTTGTTTTGCTTACACGAAAGTCTGAGTAAATGGTCCATGGCTGGTGTGATTATTCACAGCACTGGAAAATATTGTGTTCCTTCTCTGTGTTGTTCTCTATTCTCAAGTGTACCTCATTGTCCAAGATGGCTGCTCCTGTTTAAGCCATCAAGGCTGCATTCCAGCCAGCAGAAAGGAGTAAAAGGAGAAGCTGCTCTTTAAGGATACTTTGGGTTGCTGCATGTACAACCCCGTCCTACGTTTGTTGGCCAGGGAGTTCGTAACTTGACCACACCTATCAGCAAGAGAGAGTAAGAAATATAGTCTTTATTCTTGGAGGTCATGTACTCAGCTATCACTGTAAGAAAGGGAGGACAGATACTGCTGGGTCTTACCAGCAGTCTTGGGCACCAAGATTTTTTTACATAAGGTTAGTTCCAAATGGTTAACTTTGGTGCAATATTCAACTACAAGGCTTACTTAATGTACCAATGAAATTGCTTGACCCTAAACACCCAATTTTGAAGCTACCTCTAATTAAAGCTTTGCTGACATTCAAAAATAAAGCTTTTTTTTTCTTTTTTTTGCATTTTGAATGCTGTCTGCTTGATGCCAGACAAAATTCAGCTTACTTAGAATAGCGTGTCTAATTTGTAAATTCCTGAGGCTCTTCTTCATTCCCTCATCCTTTCTGTTCAACATCTTTGGCCACTGGCCCCTTAGTCATAGTCTTAAACAGAGAAAGAAGGGTGAAAAAGAAATAAAGTCTAGATCATATGGTTTTTTTCCTTCTTAACAACATTTCTAGAAGGGCTAATGTAGAAAACGTAGAAAATAAGTAATAACAAGTCGTGAGGTTATCTGTCATAAAAACAGTCTCTTTTATGTGGTGCCTGGACGAGGTCTTTTCACTGCCATCTGTAACCATAGCTACAGCTCTATGAAGAAGGTGATGTCACTTCCGACTTTGGAGAACAGAAGAAACTTGCCAAGAGAACCAGTTACTAAGGGGCAGAGCCAAGATTTTAGTCAAGGTCTCTCTGACCCCAAAACCATGCTCTTTTGACTGCCTCATCCACAGATCCCATCTCACCGTGGATTTTTAAAGCATCATATCATCCTTGGAGAGGCAATTTTTTACTTTAACATTGGCAGGGACTGAAGTAGACCTTGAAGATGTAAACAAAGTGAAGAGGTTCAGAGAGTGCTAGGCAGCCAGCTCCCCGTGGGCTCTCTGCCCGCCCTGGTTTTGAGTGTTGTTATGTGCCAGCACTTAGGAGGCACTTGATATTTGCAGAATGGCATCCAGGACTTTCAGCCCCAGGTGGCATGTGGGAGATGAGACAGAGTGCTCTCTCTCCAGAACACTTTAAAAGAGCAAGGATGGTTTCAGAACAGCGTTTCCCTGACTCCTCATCCGACAGTGCTTTAAAGGAGAAAGTCACCGAGTTGGGTGGAAGTTTGACCAGGTTCCCCCCTTTCCCCCAGCTTGAGATGGAACCTCTTACCCAGAATATAATAGCAGAGCCTCACAAGTATCCAGTCCCTGCTCTGTGGCAGCCACTGTGCTCATTGCTTCTCAGACAATGCCTGTAAATTCTGAGAGGCATTCTATAGGGCAGGGTAGGGATTTGAACCCAGAATTTCTGATTCCAAAGCTCACAAGCTTATCCACCAGGGCGGTGTTCCTTGTTCATAAGCGCACACCAGAGGCTGAAACGTAGGTGCCTGAGAATAAAGTCTGGAAAGAAACGTTCGGTTGGATATATTTGAATGTATTTAGGGGAACTCTTTTAGGTGAAATGTTTTTCAATTGATGACATGGAACTGGCTCTTGGATTTTGCATTGACAGACTCTGGATTTTTTTTCTCAACTCTGTCTCTCACATGGAGGGTATAAGCAGTTAATGGGGGAATTATCTCAAGAAATAGGTGAGAGAGTTGGGAGGTGAGGCAGAGACAGGAGGAACACCAACAAAGTTGCATCTATCAGCACATGACCACTGTGGGCAACTTGGTTCCAGGTGGACCTCTGGGAGACTGCAGAGCACACCTCAGAATTGTCCCACTGAGAAGAGGGAGAGCAGTTAATTAAGCCATCAATTCCTGCCCCACATTAACTGAGGGCTACTCCTGGAACACTGACTCTCAGGATCCTCTGATCTATGAGCAGGGACACAAAGTTCTATGGTGGAGAGACCCAAAAAGCTGGTGGCACATTTAGAAATTGTTTCAAGTGACCTCTGGGGCAGGTCAAGGGGCGGTGGGAGTCAGGGGGTGACCCTGACCGCATCTGTTTTCACTTGTCCCAGCTGCAACATGACATGTGAATATAATATTGGAGAAGTCCAATAAAATGCAACTTCTTTTTATTATCAGATGACCACAGTATAAGTAGTGATGTGTTGTGGGTTATCAAAGCTCAGATTTACTCTTACTCGCTTAATGGAGATAAAGTGATAGTGAGGACACTGTTGAACTATCTGTACTTTTTAACCTGATAACCTTTTGTCCATGAAAGACTTCACATAGCAGGCCTGAGACTGTTCTCCTTAGACAGTCCTGCTTGTGAGGTTGGCCCTCAGCTGGCATCTGAGAACTTGGCTTTTGAGAGGGTTTATACCATTCCCCAAACTAATGAGAGTAGCTCATTCAGCCTAAATTGTTTGTACAAACGATGTGGTTTATGCTGAAGACCTCTTTCCTTCTGGGACTTTGGGATTTTGGGGTCGGTTAGATCGGGGTGCCTCTGTGACCAGCCCTAATAAAGTCTTGGCATTGAGTCTCTTGTCTTCCCTGGTAGACAGCATTTCTGAAGTGTTGTCCTTGCTGGAAGAAATAAGAGTATCCTGTGTGACTTAACTGGGAGAGGACTTTTAGAAGCCTGTGCCTGTCTCTGCTAGACTTCGCCTCGTGCACATTTTCTCTGGGGATTTTGCGTTGTATACTCCGAATATAGTAAATCAGAACCAGGAGTATGACTATTTGCTGAATCCTGTGGGTCCTTCTGATGAATCACCAAATAGGAGGGCGGCCTTGGGGGCCCCAGACACATCTTTATAGGCTTATTCTGGTATCTGGCTGCGTTAAGGATGCCATTCAGCTAGGACTAGGGGTGGATTTGATGCAGGGTTTATTGCAGGGCACTGAGACCATGAATGGTAGCCACAAGATCCAAAGGGCTGCAGAGTCGTCAGAAGATGGAACAGATGTAATAAAACTTAGAACATAAGAGCTGTGTGCGGCCCTAGATATCATGCATCCATTCAGCAGAGCTCCTGTGGTCTTCCTCTGCCTTGCCAAGCTGCCTACCTGGTTGGTGTGGCCAAGAGGTGGTCCTGTCCTGCGGAGTGTGAGCAGGAGATACTCCTTTCCCCTCGCCTCCTCCTTCTGCACAGAGTTTGCATCACTTATTAATGTAACTTCGCAGAGGGAGGAAAAGCAGAGCACATATGACCACTCGACGTGTTTGTCTGTCTTTGGTCTCCTTCCCTCTAATGCCTGAGCCAGCGGGGAGGCTTCTTTTTGTAGCCCCCATGGATGGCTTACCCTCACCTGCTGGCACTGTGGACATTTATCACCGGCATCTGTTCTGGTTGGTTTGTGCCTGTATTAAATATTTGGATGACCACCCGACCCTATGTCACAGCCCTCCTCTGCCATCAAGCCATAAGGATTGTGGCTTTGCTGTCACAGCTGGAAGGGCTGTCGTCCCTACACGGAGGAGAACTCTCTGAGCTGGGTGCCCCATACTCTGCTCCTGATTTATTAAAGCTGGGATGTAAAGGAATTTGGAAAATCCTCTCTAGAGGAGGTAGTTCAGTTTGTAAGGCTATTATCTTGATGCCTAATCCTAATTTGCCTACCAGACACTACATATTACCGTTTTTACTTCTGTAATGAATCTTAATCCTCCCCCAGATGGACACTTCAGGCCAGCTGGGGGAGAGGTCATATACTCAGAAGAGCAAAAGAGAAAAACACCCTAATAGTTTTCAAAGCATTATCCCATTACACTGTACTGAGCTAAGCACTGGGGCAGGCCCTGGGGCCCCAAAGATGAATAATACTGTCAACCTGGAGGAGAAGGATGGAAATGAATAATTGCAACCAGGTCATTAGCTCTAGAGTGGTGATGTGTTCAAAAGGCCATGGAAATTCAGAGGACACAAGTAACCATATTCAAGGGAATGGAATAATAATATTGATATTAGCTAAATTATATTAAGAGCTTATTTTTCAGGTACTGGGCCAAGTGACTTCAGTTACTTCTCCTAAGTAACCCCATGGCCTACCTACCATTATTTCCCCCTTTTTCCGATGAAGATCTCAAGGCGTGGAGGGGTTAGGTATCTGATTAAGGTGGCCCAGGTGGCAGAGGTGGGACAATCAGGGCACAGCAACTTCAGTCTAAGCCATTTTCTGTATTGTTTCCATCAAGGAAGGCTTCAGAGAGGAGGTGACATTCGGTGTCTGCTAATATTACCTTTTTTTTTGAGAGCTGTGGAACTAAAGCCCAAGGCCATGTCATTTGGTGTCAAGCCAGGGTTTCTTCCTTGGTCCCAGGTGCCTTTCACAGTGGACCTGGCTCTGAGGAGGCTGGAGAGCTTCCACCGTATGAAGAATCAGAGACCAGGTAGAGGTCAGGACAGGAGGTCACCCAAATCCCGATACTACCCCCCCCCCATCCTTACTGTCCGGTGGGAGACTGAGGGCAGCTCTGGGCCCGAGGGGCCATCTATAGGTCTCCACCCCTGTGGACTGAAGGGGTGGCAGGTAGGTCCTGGCAGGGACATCTGCCACTTTGAAAATTTATTTCCTGGGTTTTTTTCTTAATTTGGGTCCCTAGAAGCACATCCTGATACAAGCTGTTAAAGGAAATACAGGCAGGGGTGGGGGTTAGTGAAACAGGGAAGGGAAGGCAGCAAGTAGATAGTATGTTTTCAAGCAAGCACCACTGTGGGCAACTAGAGTTGAAGGCAGTGGAGAAACACCATGTGCCCAGAGAGCTGGGGTGTGTATAATCGGGCAGGGCTGCTCCCAAGTGTGCCAATTCCCTGGTACTTCCAGTCAGCTATTAGGTGGCAAGGCAGGTTCCAAGAGCCAGCAAAAGCCCTAATACGAATGAATGTAGGTGCTGGTGTTGGACACCAGGCCTGTGTGTGGCCAGTGGCACGGGTGATGGGACCCGGGCAGGCATCTCTACCGTCATCGGCAGACTGGGTGAAGGCAGAGTCCCATTACGTGTGTATGCCATCTGCTCTGTGGCATCTCAAGGCTGGTGACTCAGGTCACGGGGCAGCAGTGAAGATGGGTCTGGGAACCCAAAGACCCTGGCTTAAGTCACACTCTGGGACCAGAGGAGAGGTCTGTGGCCATGTGACTCTGCCAGCTGCCTGGGGCATTCATTCCCCTGCTTGTACTTCTCTCCCCGCTCTCCTGGCCAGTCCTCCCAGACTCCAAGATGCTGCCCCAGTGGTTTCTGACCAGTCCCTGAGTGCTAGGGGGCTGAGCTTCCTGGAATCAGGTCTTGCCTCCTCATAACTACTGTCCTCAGAAGGCTGGGCAGGAGTACTGCTTACGAGAGCTTTGCCACCTCAACTCTCAGTGTCGTATTTCAGCCACAGGGCTGATGGCCTCTGTGGATAATTTAAATTCCTTCCCTTCCCGGTAGCTAAAGCACGCAAAGGTTCAGTGGAGGTTACTGCTCCCTTGCATCAGCAAACAGCTGTCAGCCTGGATGAGATAATGCCTCTCACGCTTCCCGAGTTCTCTGGGGGACGTACATTGCACTACTCTATTATTCATATGATTGTTTGCAGTGTTGTTTTCTAAATACACACGAATGTGCACGTATAGAAGGCTGGACACATTTTCATCTGAACATTAGCTCTCCTTGGATACCCAGGACAAAAGGGAGATTCACAGTGTGTCCCCCCTCAATATATGGGTTGAAGGAAAGTGTTTAACTGAAAGTTTTTTTCCTTCCTCCTGGACATGTGTGTCCGAAAAGAAGTTCACACATGGAAGTCCTCTTTGATGCAATCAGTATCTCAGTGTCCCCAATTCCAGCAAAGCAACTGGGCTTGTGGTAAAGCTCAACACTGAAAAGAAAAGTACCTATTTCAGAAACTAGGATAATGTAGTCAAAAGGAATTTTTGGATTTAGAAAAGTGTGATATTGAGCAATGTTTTAAATTAGAATTTCTGTGGGGGGCCCAGGCTGCTGTATGCCTCCGTGCAGCTTATGCCTTGCCCTATTCTAGAGTTTACATTGCAGTCTGCATGAATGGTGCCCCTAGAATTCAGTATACAACCTGAGCAACCACACACAGCGACCCTGAGGGACCAGTGAAAGATTACATATGAAACTGCTAACACTTTACTAATGCTATGGTGTTAACCAATTAAAGCTAGAAAAAGGCAACTCTTAGCTATTTTTTTTGTTATTTGCATCTTCGAAAAAATTATTATTTTATGTTAGCTATTTAAAAAAGCTTATGGTTACCCATACATATAATCCATTTTAAAACTCCTGTCTATCTTAAGCTCAATCTAATCTTTATCAATCATATTTAATTTATTCAATGTTGTCTCTAAAATCTCTTTGATGCCTAATAAGCTTTTCTCTAAGCTGTGAATACTAAGTACTAATTATTTTATCTTCAATGTAGAAAGTTCTCATTTTGGGTTTTCTGTAGGCTAGCACAAACCAATAGAACATTCTGTGGTGATGGAAATGTCCTCTATCTGTGCTGTTTAATAAGGCAGCCACTAGCCACACATGCCTATTGATTGAAATGCGGCTAATGTAATTGGGGAACTGAATTTTAAATTTCATTTAATTTTAATTAACTTAAATTAAAATAGCCACACATGGCTATTGGCTACTCTAGAGAACAGTCCCTTAGACCCAGGAACACCCATGATTTCTAATCCTGTTAAAAATCATACTGCCACAACCCAAGGGGACCCAAATTAAGGGCAGTATGTGCCTTTGCTTTGGCAATAAAACTGCTTCATTTTTATGCATAACGTGTTCCTAAAAAAGCTTTATATATGAGGAGAATTTTTATATCAAATCATGTTTTCCCACTTAATCCTATTATAATTTCAAGATGGCATTGCCTCTGAAAAATCTTTAATTTGAATATGTAATAGATTTGATACTTGAGAATATTAACAACTGCCTTAAGATGCTTTTGATCTTTGTCAACATCTTGTCTTTTTAGGTCTACTTTTCCTGGTTTACACTCATCCAAGGAAGGTTAATCACCTGGATTATCCAATTGTGATGAGTACGGTCAGAAGTATTTCTCTATCAAAACATGCCAGTACCCTGTGCCTGGGAGTCCACGCCCTACCCCCGCTTCATTCTTGCTTCTGTTGCGTTGGCTACATCTTTGCAAGCAAGGCCAGAGGTGCAGGCTCAAAGTTATGTGCTCCAGTGAACACTTGCCCAAAGCACAGACAGGTAGGTCTTCCCTTCTCTTCTCATCAGGTCTCAGAGGTCAAAAGCTTTTGAGAATCAATGCCGTGGGGATAGTCCAGTCCTGAGCTTGGGGATGAGGAGGGTGGATTGAAGTCACCTCATCAATGCTGGCCAGGAGATGGGCTGGCCTGCTGCAAGACTGTGGGGCAAAACACAGTTTCTGTTTTTTTTTTTTTTTGAGGATTCTGTAATCAGTGCTCCAGAGAGCGCTGCACAAACTGCTGCAGAGATCTGGAGGAAGAAGGAAATTAAAAGTAGAAACCATTTACAGGGTCTCCATTTTTTCCCTCAGTGAACTTTCTGGACGGATAATGTTACTCTGAGAAATATGCCAACTTCCCAAATAAAAAGCAACAAATCTTATAAATTGAAGTTTAGTTGGTTTACAATGTTGTGTTGATTTCTGGTGTACAGCATAGTGATTCAGTTTTATAGATATGTATATATTCCCTTTCATATTCTTCTTCATTATAGGCTGTTACAGGTATTGAATACAGTTCCCTGTGCTATACAGTAGGACTTGTTGTTCATCTGTTTTTTATACAGTAGTTAGTATCTGCAAATCCTAAACTCTCAGTTTATCCCTCTACCCTACCCCCCACCCCCACCCCCGGTAACCATACATTTGTTTTCAATGTTTGTAAATCTGTTTCTGTTTTATAAATAAGTTCATTTGTGTCATTTTTTAAAGATTCTACATATCATTGGTATCATATGGTATTCTTCTTTCTCTTTCTGGCTTACTTCACTTAGAATGATGATTACCAGGTCAGTCCATGTTGCTGCAGATGGCATTATTTTATTCTTTTTTTATGGCTGAGTAGTATTCTATTATATAAATATACCACAACTTTTTTATCTAATCATCTGTCAGTGGACAGTCATGTTGCTTCCATGTCTTGGCTATTATAAACAGTGCTGCATGAACATGATGTGTGTGTATCTTTTCAAATTAGAGTTCCCTCTGGATATATGCCCAGGAATGGGAATCCTGGCTCATATGGTAAGTCTGTTTTTAGTCTTTTGAGGAATCTTCATACTGTTTTCCAAAACGGCTGCTCCAAACTACATTCACACCAACAGATAGGAGGGTTCCCTTTTCTCCACAGCCTCTCCAGCATTTATCATTTGTGGACTTTTAAATAACGGCCATTCTGACTGGTGTGAGGTGATACCTCATTGTAGTTTTGATTTGCATTTCTCTAATAATTAGCGATATTCAGTATCTTTTCATGTGCCTATGAGCCATTTTTATGTCTTCATTGGAGAAATGTTTGTTTAGGCCTTTTGCCCATTTTTTGATTGGGTTGTTTGTTTTTTTGTTATTGAGTTGTATGAGCTGTTTGTATATTCTGGACATTAAGCCCTTGTCAGTCGCATTGTTTGCAAATATTTTCTCCCATTTCGTGGATTGTCTTTTCATTTTGTTTATAGTTTCCTTTGCTGAGCAAAAGCTTATAAATTTAATTAGGTCCCATTTGTTTATTTTAAAAGCAACAAACCTTAACAGTAAAAGTGGGAGAGTTTGTGACCTGCTCCCACCCCTACAATCCCACCTGAGGGCCACAGGTAAGACCTTCCAGGGAAGGCAGGCAGGACACCCACGTGACCAGCAGACACCACTGACCTCCCCCAAGGCTCCCAGTTAGTGATCTTTTATATACGACCTTTAGGTTCCCTTTTTATTCTGAAAGCGTGGAATGAATAATTCCCCCCTCCCAATTTCATTATTCTTTAAAAAAAATCTTGTTTTAAGTCTCTACTTTATACTCTTAAAAATGCTTCTAAATCACTCACTTCTTTTCCCCTTTAATATCTGAGTCATCATTGTAAATGCTTTAGCAGGGTGAATGGTGAATGGCAGGGCCTTTGGGGCAGCATAAAGCTCCCCAAATATTTATGTTTCTCGCAGCTTTCCAGGTGGCATTAAACAGACCTATTTTACAAAAGGTGCTCCCCTCCCCTCTCATCCTGGGGCATTTATTTACCTAAAATGTTCTCGGCATGCACATTTTTGAATTGCTGCCACCAGAGTCTGCCTGCTGCTTCAATGGACGGCATATTGAATATTTTAGGAAGAAAATTTACCTAAGAGTTAAAAACTCATGATTGTAAATATTCAGCAGGCACTTAATTTATTGTTTCAAAATAGCTTTTGTGATGCCGAGGACATGTTTTTCTGTCAGCTGCTCAATATTTATTTTACCATATTAAACAACCTCAGAAATATTCATTGCACGGAAACCTTTCTATATTTGGGTGGATTAAATTTACAAGTCCAGATTAATGCTATAAATTACATTTACATAATTCATTTCTCACTAAACAGTTTTTATTTAGCCTGTGTCTCTGCTAATATATATGTTTAAGGAAAAAACAGTACCTGTATTGTTGACCACGTAGTTAATTTAGTCTAAGTAGAATTTAGAAGGCATCTCAGTGTTCCTTTGTTACAGGGCTCCCCCCATCACCATCCAACATCTGAATTTTGCAATTTCACAGCATATGTATGTGGGGTCTGAGGCGAGGAGAGAAAACCGCCAAACAAAACCAAGCCTGCCTTATTTTTGCCTTTCAGAGCGTTGCGTGATGTCCTTACAAATCATCTATTACATGCGTCTTACTAATTTTATGCAAAACTGAAAAGGAGGTAAGGGACGAACAAACTGGGTTGGAGATCAGTTGGAAACTTTGAAACCAGCGTCTCAAACCCAGATGGATTTGAAAGAGCAAGGAAGGTAAAAAGAAGCAAGAGAAGTGGGTTGACAATGCTCTTGGGGTCCCAAAGAGCTTCCGATCTGTCCTTTTGCATTTACATCTATTTTCACAGACGAGGGTGAGGGCCATCAATGCATTTGCTGCTGCAATTTCAGGTTTTAGAATGTTTTCAACAATATGCCTCAAATCACGCCAATAATTGGAGGACCCTTCATTACTGAGTGTTGTGCCTCTAATGATGTTAGTGGCGGAGGAGAGCCACTGGCTTTACCTCACCAGGCTTGGTTTTGTGAGGCTGGCACCGAAACAGGCATTGTTCGCCTCAATTTCCCCTCGCTTTTTCCAGTAGCCTATTAAACCTCTTTGTTAAGAGACCTAGCTGCTTGTTTTCTCTCAAGATAATGACTGAAAAATGTGCTTAAAAAAAGAAATCATGGGGAAAATGATTTCTGGAAGGTCTGTCTCCTCTTTCTTTTTGCTATCATCTTGGCTGATAATGACTTTCAATAATACCAGGGTAATAAAAATTCATTTGAACACAGAGACCAAATATGGAGCTTAAATTACCACAGAAACCAGGGATCACTGCCCTTTTTTTTCCACCTGAATGCAGATTCTTCTTTTCTCCCCTAATATTCTTTTTTTTTTTTTTCAAAAAATTGAGGTATGATTTACACACAATAGTATATGCAGATTTTAAGTGTATGGTTTGCTGAGTTTTGACAAATGTGATTCCCATCCCAACCAAGACAGAAAGCACGGCCATTTTTTCATTCCTCGTCCCAATCCACCCCCTCTCCCGAAAGCAGCCCCTGTCTGGATTGTTGTTGCTATAGATTCCTCTTGCCTGTTTTTATACTTTATATAAGTGGAATCATACAGTATGCATTCTATTAGATATGGCTTTTTCTCACTCAGCATTTTTTTTTTGTGGGGGAGGGATTTATATGACGAATTTTTAATTCTTGCTTTTTCACATTTTGAGATGATATTTTTATTATTGTTAAACTGACTCAGCATGTTTTTGAAATTCAGTAGTTTCTTCCTTTTTATCGCTGAGATGTACTGCACAGGAAGGATGTACTACAACCTACCTGTTCTTTTGTTTGTAAACATGTAGCTTGTCTCCAGTTTTGGGCTATTTTGAATGAAGCTGCAATGAACATTTATGCATAAGACTTTATGTGGACATTTGCTTTCATTTCTCTGGAGTAAATATGTAAGTATGCAATCCCTGGGTTGTGCAGTAGGTGTGAGTTTTACTTTGGAAGAAACTGCCATAGAATTCTCCAAAGTGGTTGTGCCTTATTTTTTTTTTTTTTTTTTTTTTTTTTTTTTTTTTTTTAGTGGTTGTGCCTTTTAATCTTTTGATGGAAAAAAAAAACATAGATACGTCAAAAACTGAATTTGGTCTCTGGAGAATTAGACTATGAGACCATAGACCAAGATAATGGATGCTCTGTCCTGTTCTTTAATTTTCTTTTATTTGGGGGAGTATCTGGTTTTTGTCAACAAGGAGATTCGAGGTATCAGAAATAGTGGAAATTGCCTGGCTCTTTTGCTTTAAGAAAAAAGAGCTACAGAGTTCCAGGCAAGTGTCCCCAGGAAATGAGCCTTTGTACCTGTTTCCTTGTAGGCTGTTTTGATAGATCTCTCTCTTGGTTTGGGGGAGTGTCTCAAAGAAGGCAGGGTCGGCAGACTTCATCCTGAAATGAAGACATATTTCTGCAAGAGGAACTCAATAGACATCAACCCCTCCACTGTCACAGAAACTCCATGAAAAATCAGTCAGAGGAATTTTTAAAATCCCAGCAAAATGAGAGACCTCTCATGTTTTATAGGACAGAGACCAGGACCCGCTTTGTAGATTGCTAATGTTTTACTGGACGTATGCTGCCCACATGCCTTACAAACACCCATAAAGCAACAGACCTGAGCATTTAGCAACATGTTTGTACTGATCAGTTTACCTTGGAATTACTGAATCCAAAGAAAATCCACTGCCTTTCCTCCTTCTTTATGAATTCAAGTGACGAAGGCAAAGAACTGAGGTGCGAAGCTGGGCTGTGAGCACCGCCGTCTTTCCTTCCTGGTGGCAGACTTCATAACCAGCAAAGCCCTACTTTAAATTGAGAGTCTCTGGTCTCTCAGTTTTTACAACAGATGTCAGATGGATTCTGTCGCTACTTCCGGCTTTGCAAATAGGTGTCCAGTTTATGTAAAAATAATCAAAGGAGGACATCATATTACTAGTTTATTAAGTTGAAATCCCCTTTCTCCACTCAGTCCACATCCCTATGTATTCACAGCCCTAATTTGTGATGCAGTGGTATATCAGATCATTCTGGTTAAATGAGTCAACTGGAAGAGAATATTTGAACCCATATATATTAACTTCATTTTTGAAAATGCTCCAACTTAACAAAAAAATGAACAACTGGATTAGAAAAAAATGGGCAAAAGATCTAAACAGACACCTCACCAAAAAGGTTTACAGATAGCAAACAAATAATATGAAAACGGGGGAGGGTATAGCTCAGTGGAAGTGCGCATGCTTAGCATGCACAAGGGCCTGGGCTCAATCCCCAATGCCTCCATTAAAAAATAAATAAACCTAATTACCTCCCCGCCTCCAAAACAAAGGAAACAAGTATATGAAAAGATGTTCAACATCATACAGTATTAGGGAATTGTAAATTTAAATGACAATGAGATACCACTGTACATTATTAGAACGGTCAAAACCCACAACACTAACACCAAATGCTGGCAAGGATGTGGAGAAACAGGAGCTCTCATTTTTTGCTGGTGGCAATTTGGCAGGGTTTTTTTGTGCAAAACTAAACATACTCTTTTCGTAGGATCTCCAATTGCACTCCTTGGTATTTATCCAAATGAGTTGGAAATGAACGCCTACTCAGAAACCCGTACGTGGATGTTTACAGCAGCTTTATTCGTAATTGTCAAAAGTTAGAAGCAACCAAGATGTTCTTCAGGAGGTGAATGGATAAGTAATCTGTATATGCATACGGTAGAATATTATTCAGTGCTAAAAAGAAATGAGCTATCATGCCATGAAAAGGCATGGAGGAACCTTAAAGTCATGCATATTACTAAGTGGAAAAAACCAGGCTGAAATGGCTTCATACTGTATAATTCCAACTGTATGACATCCTGGAAAAGGCAAAACGGCGGGGACAGTAAAAGGATCAGTGGTTGCCAAGGGTTAGGGGGATGGAGGGATGGATAGGTGAAACACATTTTTAGGATTTTAAAGATATTCAGGGCAGTGAAACTACAGGCATATCTTGTTTTATTGTGCTTCACTTTACTGCGCTTTGCAGATACTGAGTTTTTTGTTGTTGTTGTTGCAGATTTAAGGTTTGAGGTGCCCCTGCCTTGAGCGAGTCTATTGGCATCATTTTCCCAACTGTATTTGCTCACTTCATGTCTTTGTGTCCCATTTGGTAACTCTCACACTATTTCAAGCATTTCCATTATGATATACTGGTTATGGTGATCTGTGATCAGTGATCATTGATGTTACTATTATTGTTTGGGGCACCCTGAACCGTGTCCGTATGACCGTGAACTTAATGGATAAATGTTGTGTGTTGTCTTCTGACTGCTCTACCAACTTGTTCCTTGTCTCTCTCCCTCACATCGGGCCTTTCTATTCCCTGAGATACATATTAAATATTAAAATTAGGCCAATTAATAACCCTACAGTGGCCTTTAAGTGTTCAAGTGAAAGGAAGAGTTGCACGTCTCTCACTTAAAATCGAAAGTTAGAAAAGTTTAAGCTTAGCGAGGACGATGTGTCTAAAGCCAAATAGGCCGAAAGCTAGGATTTGGTGCCAAACACTTAGTCAAGTTGTGAATACAAAGAAAAAGTTCCTGAAGGAAATTAAAAGTGCTACTCCAGTGAACACACAAATGTTAAGAAAGTAAAACAGGCTTATTGCCGATGTGGAGAAAGTTTAAGTGATCTGGATAGAAGATCAAACCAGCTACAACATTCCCCTAAACCAAAGCCTAATCCAGAGCAACGCCCTAAATCTCTTTAATTCTATGAAGGCTGAGAGGTGAGGAAGCTGCAGAAGAATTGGAAGCTGGCTCATGAGGTTTAAAGAAGCCCTTGGAGGGAGGAATGAATAGATGGAGCACAAGGGATGTTTAGGGCAATGAAATTACTCTGTATGACACCATAGTGGTGGCTACGTGTCATTATGCATTTGTCAAAATCCATAGAATGTACAACATCAAGCGTGAACCCTAATGTAAACTATGGACTTTGGTTGATAATAACGTGCCCATGTTGGTTCATCAGTTGTACCAAATACGCCACACTGATGAGGGATGTTGAGGGTAGGGGAGTATATATGTGTGGGTGGGGAGGGCTATGTGGGAACTCTGTATTTTCTGCTCAATTCTGCTGTAAATCTGAAACTGCTCTAAAAAAATAAAGTCTATTAAAAAAAAAAAAAAAGAAAGATGCTGTCTCTAACATAAAAGTGCAAAGTAAAGCAGCAAATGCTAATGTAGAAGCTGCAGCAAGTTGTCCAAATCTAATTAAGATAATTAATGAAGGTGGCTACACTAAACAATAGATTTTTCTAGGTGAAACAGCCCTCTATTGGAAGAAGATGTCATTTAGGACTTCCATAGCCAGAGAGGAGAAGTCCATGCCTGCCTTCAAAGCTTCAAAGGAGAGGCTGACTCTCCTGTTAGGGGCTAATGCAGCTGGTGACTTTACAATGAAGTCAGTGCTCATTTACCATTCTGAACATCCTAGGGCCCTTAAGGATTATGCTAAATCTACTCTGCCTGTGCTTTTGAAATGGAACAACAAAGCCTGGATGACCGCACATCTGTTTACAACACGATTTATTGACTATTTCAAGCCCACTGTTGAAATCTACTGCTCAGAGAAAAAGATTCATTTTAAAATTCTACTGCTCACTGACAATGCACCTAGTCACCCCAGAGCTTTGATGGAGATGGACCATGAAATTAATGTTGTTTCATGCCTGCTGACACAACATCCATCCTGCAGCCCATGGATCAAGGAGTAATTTTGATTTCCAAGTCTTATTGTTTAAGAAATACATTTGGTGAAGCTATAGGTGCCATAGAGAGTGGTTCCTCTGATGGATCTGGGGAAAGTCAATTGAAAATCTTCTGGAAAGGATTCACCTTTCTAGTTGCCATTAAGATCATTTGTAATTCACAGGAAGAGGTCAAAATACCAACACTGATAGGAATTTGGAAGAAGCTGATTTCAACCTTCAAGGATGACTTTGAAAGGTTCAGGACTTCAGTGGAGGATGTAAATGCAGATGTGGTGGAAATGGCAAGAGAACTAGAATTAGAAGTGGAGCCTGAAGATGTGACCAAATAGCTGCAATCTCATGATACAGAAAACGTCAACAGATGAGGAGTTGCTTATGGACGAGCAAAGAAAGTGGTTTCTTGTAGTAGAATCTACTCCTGGTGAAGATGCCATGAAGATTGTTGAAATGACAACAAAAGATTTAGAATGTCACATAAACTTAGTTGATAAAGCAGTCGCAGGGTTTGAAAAAAATTAACTCCAATTTTGAAAGAAGTTCTGCTATGGTTAAAATGCTATCAAACAGCATTGCATGCTACAGAGAAATTGTTCGTGAAAGGAAAAGGCAACTGATGTGACAGATTCCATTGTTGTCTTATTTTAAGAAATTGCCACAGCCACCCCAGCCTTCAGCAACTACCACCCTGATCAGTCGGCAGCCATCAACACTGAGGCAACAAGACCTTCCACCAGCAAGAAGATTATGACTCACTGAAGGCTCAGATGATGTTTAGCATCTTTTAGCAACAAAGTATTTTTAAATTAAAACATGTACATTGTTTTTTTAGACAATGCTATCACACATTTAATAGACTACAGTAGAGTGTAAATGTAACGTTTATATGTACTGGGAAACCAAAAAATTTGTGACTCACTTTATTGCAATATTTGCTTTATTGTGGTGGCTGGGAACCACACCTGCAATATCTCCGAGGTTTGTCTGTATTCTGTATAATACTGTGATGGTGGACACATTTGTCCAAATTCATGGAATGTATACCAACAGTGAACCCCAAGCAAACATAAGGGCTTTGTGTGATAATGATGTGTCAGTGTAGGTTCATCGATTGTAACAAACGCAGGCTCATTGATTGTAACAAACGGACCTTGTAACAAATGTGCCGCCCTGGCACAATGTTGTTTCAGTTTGCTAGGGCTGCCATAACAAAATTGGACAGTGCGAGTGGCTGAAACAGCAGGAGTTTGTTTTCTCACAGTTCTGGAGGCTGGGAGTCTAAGGTCATGGTGTCGGCAGGCTTGATTTCTCCTGAGGCCTCTCCTTGGCTTGCAGATGGCCACCTTCTTGCTCTGTCTGTATGTGGTCTTTTCTCTGAGTATATTGCTTTGTGCATCCAAATTTCCTCCTCTTAGAAAGGTATCAGTCAGATTGGATTAAGGCCCACCCACTGACCTTATTTACCTTTTTAAAGGCCCTATCTCCAAATACAGTCACATTCCGGACATACTGGGGGTTAAACTTTCAACATATAAATTTTGGGAGGACATAATTCAGTTCATAACAAAGATGTTGATAGTAGGGGAGCCTGAGTGTGTGTGTAGGCAGGGGTATATGGAAACTTTCTGTGAATTCCACTCAATTTTGCTAAACCTAAAACTACTCTAAAAAGCAAAATCCATTGGAAAAAAAAAGACTCCAGAATCTGAACTCATGGGTGTTGTTATTTACACACAAAAGGCACTATCATACCCTTCATTTGTCTAACAAACGTTTATTGACTTCAATGTGCCAGATACTGTTCTAGGCACCCAGGGATATAGCAGTGAACAAAGCAGACAAAAATGCCTGTCTTGTTGGAGTTTAACTTCTAGAGGAGAAGGATGGACAGTAAACAAGATGACTAAGCAAAAATAAATGGCATGTTAGATTGCGATAAATGCTACAAAGAAAAAAGGAGGGAAAAGAGGTTATTGGGTTGCAGTTTCAAGCAGATTAACCATCAAAGTCCTCATTAAGAAAGTAACACTTATGGCACTGAGTAAACGAACTATTACTTGGACATTAACATTCAAATCAGAGGGAATAGCAAGTGCAAAGACCCTGAGGTAGGAGTTTGCCTGATGTGTTCCAGCAAAACAAGCCTTACCCTGTGTGGTCTAAGGGTCAGGAATAGAAATGGAGATCAGAAAGGGAACAGGGCCTCTTAGGTCAGTGAAAGGATTATGGCTGTTCGTCTGAATGGGATGCAATGCCATTGGGAGATTTAAAGTAGAGGAGGGACGTGACCTGCTGACATTTTAAATGAATCAGTCCTGCTGCTGTGTTGAGTTTAGACTGCAGAAGAGAGAAGAGTGAGGAGTCTATTCAGTGACTCGATGAGAAATGCTAGAAGCTCAGACCTGCGGTAGCAGTGGAAAGGATGAAAACTGGTCAGATTCTGGACGTCTTTGAAGTTAGAGCTGACAGAAAATGCTGGAGGGCTATTGATAGGAGAGATAAAGAAGAGGCAACAATAGCTCCAGGGCTCTCAGCCTGGACAACTGCAAGAATGAAGGCGCCATCACTATGATGTGTAGCCTGAGGAACAGGCTTTCTTAAGGGTCAGATCAAGAGCTCAGAAACGTAAAGGTAAACCTTTGTGACCTTGGATGAAGCAATGATCTCTTAGATCTGACGTCAAAAGCACAAGCAACGAGAGATAAATTAGACTATTAAAATGAAAACTTGTGCTTCAAAGAACGCATCAAGAAAGCGAAAAGACAAACCAGAAAGTTGAAGAAAATATTTGCAGGTCATGTATCTCATAAGGAACTCATATCTGGGAAATTTGAAAAACTCCTGCAACTTAATAATTAAAAGACAAGTATCCCGATTAAAAAGTAGGCAGAGGGGGATGGGTATAGCTCAGTGGTAGAGCGCATGCTTAGCATGCATGAGGTCCTGGGTTCAATCTCCAATACCTCCATTAAAAAAAAAAAAAACTATTAAAAAATAGTTGGCAGAGAACGTGATTTGATATTTCTCCAAAGAAGATACACAAATGAACAATAAGCTGCTCAATATCTTTGGCCATCAAGGAACTGCAAATGAAAACCACAATGAGATGCCCCTTCACACTCACCAGGATGACTACAGTAAAAAAGGTAGATGATAAAAAGTGCTGATGAGAATGTGGAGAAATCAGAACTCTCAAACAACTGCTGGTGTGAATGATGTAAAATTAGTGTAGCCACTTTGGAAGACAATCTGGCAGTTTCTCAGCAGGTTTAACATAGAGTTACCATATGACCCAGATATTCTGCTCTTAGGTATAGGTCCAAGAGAAATGAAAACATATGTCTTCACAAAAACTTGTATATACATGTTCACAGTAACGTTATTCATAATCGCCAAAAAGTGGAAACAACCCAAATATCCATCAACTGATGAATGGCTAAATAAAATGCAGTATGTTCATGGAATGAAATATTATTCAGCCATGAAAAGTAATAAAATACTGATACATGCTACAGCATGGATGAACCTTAAAAACATTATGTTAGGTAAAGGTAGTCAGTCACAAAATACTGTATGATTCCATTTATATGAAATTACTAGACTAGGCAAATCTGTAGAGACAGATAGTAGATTACTGGTTGTCTAGAGCTAGGAGGGCTTGGGATAGTAGGAAGTGGCTGATAAGGGATATGGAGTTTTTTTGGGGGAGGTGATGAAAATTAATTGTGTTCTGAGATTGATTGTGGTGATGGTTGCACAACTGTGAATATACTAAAAGCCATAGAATTGTACATGTTATATGGGTAAATTATGTATTATATAAATTATGTCTCAAAGCAAAAAAGAAAAGTAAAAAAATAAAATCAATTCTATCAATTCTGGACATGGTAAATTTGGGATGTTTACTGGACATTTCGATGAAAATGGTCAGATTCTGGGCATCTTTGAAGTCTGAGCTGAGCAAAATGTTGAGTAGGTAGTTGGAGATATGAGTCAGGAGTTCACAAGAAGGATCCAACTGTAGTTACAAATGTGAGAGTCATGAGCATATGTACACATTTATGAGACTGGATGAGCCTCAGAGAGTGAAGTTGGATTAAAAAAAGAAGTCCAAGGACTTAGTCCTGATTAAAATAGAAGTTGAATGAAGCAGTATAAATCATTAGCTCAAACACATCAGCTCAATGGGAAGATCAAATCCAATGGAAAATCCGGGGCGGGTGGGGGAGGGGGGGCGATAGTGGGCTCTTTGATCCAAGGCAGCAAATAAATCTTCTCAGAGAACTACCCATTGATCAGAGAGATGTTGACAAATTTACATGAATGTGGGTATGTACTGAATGGAGTGGCTCTGAAGTGCCACATGGAATGCTAAACCTCTGTCCCAAGTTTCCTGGATGTTTTCATTAGCAGTTTCTCTAATGTCTTTGGGGCATGGTTGGATCTTTATTGAGCAATCGGTGGAAAAGCCAAAATGAGGATTAGGCAACCTTTTTGTTTTTTTTTTTTAGGTGGCTGCTGAGCTTGAATGTTCAAAAAAATTTTCAGATTGATCATTTTAGAGTCAATGTCAGTAAGTTTGGAAAGCCAAGGATTCATAGTCTTTCAGTTGTAAAGAGGTATCTGGATGACACAGGAACCATACATGCCTGGGAAAGCAGGTTGAAGTGTGGACCACTATATATTTTTCGCTTGTGTAACTATAAAAGCTTCCTAACTAGTCTTTAGTGCAAATTGCTCCACCAGTTTCTTCCTGTGGGAAATGAAAACAATCATAGTGCTAATTACTTTGCACAGTTGTTGAGAGAATGAAATGAGATAGGGCATGTAGACACTTAATACAGGGCTTGGTATATAACAGGTTCTCAGTAGATGCTAGGAAGCTCTAGATAATCTCTAAATACGGTTTCCAAATTGGAGGAAGCCAGTATATATCTCCTACACACTCACACTTTGTGTCTGTTTGCTAGACTCGGTGTGACACCTCTCTGATGGGTTTTCTATCTACCTGTCTTTTTCTTTAGTGGACTTTGAGTTACCTAAGGCAATAATGGACCTGTCTGCTGCTTCTTTCTATCCCCAATGGCTAGTACAGTGCTCAATAAATGTTCGAACAAATAAATGAAAAATCTCTCCCATTTTATGGATTGGGAGAAAAAAATACCAATTTCACCAACGTCTAACCTACCTAAGACTTCTCAGACTGACCCCTTCTATAGTTATAGCTCCTGCCCCATCCATGAGTGTAACTCCTGCCTTTTACAGAGCTGTCATCACTATTCATGGTTAGTCCTATCAAGCAAAGCATGAAAGAAACAAATTCTCACCCCTCTCTACAAACTGGACCTCAGTGTTTGTTGATCCTGATCAGCCTAGGCTGGAGTGAAGTGGAATAACATCAAGGACAATACATGGGGAAAAGATAACCTTTTTCAACAAATGCTGCTGGAAAAACTGGACATTTATATGCAAAAATATGAATTTAGGCATAAAAATTACACTCTTCACAAAAATTAACTCAAAATTGATTATAGATCTGAATGTAAAATTCAAAAATAAAAAACTCGTAAGAGATGACACAGAAGAAAATCTAGGTGACCTTGTGCATGGCGATGGCTTTTTAAATACAACATCAAAAACAAGACCCATGAAAGAAAGAATTGATAAGCTGGATTTAATTAAAATTAAAAACTTTTGCAAATGACACTGTGAAGAGAATGAGAAGACAAGCACAGAATGGGAGAAAGTATTTGCAAAAGACATATTTGATAAAATATATGAAGAATTCTTGCAACTCAACAATAAGTAAATGAACAACCCAATTAAAAAATAGGCAAGCAATCTAAGAAGATACCTCACTAACGAAGACATACAGATAGCACATAAGCATATGAAAAGATGCTTAACTTCATATGTCATTAGGGAATTACAAATTAAAACAACAAATAGACAACACTATATACTAATTAGAATTGTAAAAATCCAAAACACTGACAACACCAAATGATGGCGAGGAGGAAAGGAGCAACAGGAACTCTCATTTGTTGTTGGTGACAGTTTGGCAGTTTCCTACAAAACTAAACATACTCTTAACACATGGTCCAGTAGTTGCACTCTTCAGTATTTACCCAAATGAGTTGAAAACATGTCCACAGAAAAATTGGCACAAGAAAGTTTATAGCAGGTTCAATCATAATTGCCCAAACTTGGAAGTAACCAATGCATCCTGTAGTAGGTAAATGGGTAAATAAACTGTGCTACATCTAGACAATGGAATATTATTCAGCATTAAAAAGAAAAGAGCTATCAAGCCATGAATAGACACAGAAGAATCTTAAATGCATATTGCTATGTGAGAGAAGCCTATCTGAAAAGGCTGGATTCTATGTGATTCCAACTATATGACATTCTGGAAAAGGCAAAACTGTGGAGACAATAAAAAGATCAGTGGTTTCCAGGGGCTGAGGGGAGGAAGGGATAAATATACATAGCAAAGAAGATTTTTAGGACAGTGAAATTATTCTGTATGATACTATGATAATGGGTAAATTTAATTAGACACTTGTCCAAAACTATAGAATGTACAACACGAAGAGTGAACTGTAAGGTAAACTCTGGACTTCAGGTGATGCTGTTGTATTAATGCACGTTTATAGACTGTAACAAATGTACAGTCTGGTGCAGGATGTTGATAGTGGGGGAGGCTGTGCATGCGTAGGGGAAGAGGGTATATGGGAACTCTGTGCTCTCCACTCAGTTTTTCTCTGAATCTGAAACTGCTACAAAAGTAAATGTAGACTCTTTATCTGTAACTGCTCCTAATTTGTAACAGTTGAGGAAAAACACATAGAAAGAGTAAAGTCTCAGAATGCACAAAATAAGCTTTGAGAACTTCAAAAGTGGTATCATTTATTAATGCAGTTCCCACGTATTCATCAGGATTGTTGGGTACATTTGACTGGGGAGTTCTAGATTCAACACTGATAGAGCAGAGTGGAGATGCAAAAGTAGCCTGGAGATACAAAAGAAGCCTATGCTTCTCAGATTATGAATTTAGTATGTAGGAAAGGTTTTATTTTCAGATTTTAAAAATTGTCTTAAATTTTTCTTCTGGGTTGGTGGAAAATTTGATGTTGATATTTATTGATGCTCCTAATCTTTATCTCCTGGGTTCAAAAGTATGCTAAGATTTTACACACAGAAAGGTGTTGGAGAGTGAGCCTCTTATCATCCAGTTACCTCTAAGATGCCCACAGTCCTAGTGTTACCAAACCAAACTTGGGCCCACTTGCCCACACGCAGTGAAGCCAATTTACTGACACCAGGTTGTGGTGAAGGAAAGTGCAGTGTTTAGTGCAGGGGACCAAGAGAGGAGTCCAGGGAGGCTGGTGCTTAAAAGGCCCGACCTCCCTGAGGGCTTTCGGGGAAAGGTTTTTAAGGACAGGTTGAGGGAAGGGTGTTTTGGGGTGAGTGATCAGCTCACGGACATTCTTCTGATTGGTTGGTGGTGAGGTAATCAGGACTTAGCTTCATCAACCTTCTGGTTCCAGCTGGTCTTTGGTCTGTGTGCTTGTGGGCAGCACACAGTTAACGCCTTCCACGTGGTGGGGCTTTCAGTGTCTGCAGAACAGCTCAAAGGCCAGGGCTCAGAAAACTATCTATAGTCCTTGAGGAGGAGCTAAATGTCCTTGACTTTGTTTGATGGCTAAACAATTATTGTTTTGTCTTGCCTGTTTTCCTTTCTTCCTGCATTTTCTAACTTCTCTGATTAAATGTATTCTTTGGAAGTCTAGGAGACTAAAGCTTTCCTACAAAAAAGAGGTAGGCAGAGGACATGAGGAGGGGTCTGTTCTGGGAGGGCCCCAGAGGGTCCTGCTTGGTTACACTAGCCTAAGTGCTACTGTTACCGACCAGGGTTCTTGGACTCCTTAATCAATAGAAATTGATAAGAGGCCAGATGAAAAATTCAGGCAAGGCTTTATTGGTACTTGTGCTGCAGCACAAGGCAGGGAAAACAAGTAACAGGTTCCCTAGTTTGCTCCCTGGGTCGGGGCAAGCTGGTCCCTTACATGGGGTGAGGGTAGGGGTGGGTCCGTGGGTTGGGCCAGAGGGGTGCCTTAGGTGGTCAGCCCACCCCTGTGGCGGTGCTGAGTGCAGGGATCATGCACAGTACCCTGCTTTTGTTCCCAATACCTCAGAAGTGGCAGTTAGGTTTTTGGTCTTTTTGTATCTTGTTGTTCATAATTTGCCCCAACTGCACATGTGTGCAGTTATTTTTAGTCCCTTATAGTTACTCTGTGTTCTGTTGCTCAAGGAGAGATTTGTCCAGGTACAAGCACTGCAGCAAATGATCTCAGGTCTCAGGTCCCAGCCTGTCTCACTACCTTGAGGTGACCTGTGGCCCAGGAATTTGTGGTGAGGCCCAGGAGTTTATGGTGAGGCAGGGGGCCTCCCTACCTCACTAGCTGCCCAGTTAATGTTTGTCCAGTTAGCAAAGAGAACCACCTGTAAAAAAGGAAGGAAAGAGAGAGGAGGAGAGAGAGTAACAACCCAATGAGGGAATTATGGGGTTGAGTCAGGTGAACGGGAAGTGAAAAATTCAAAACTGCCCTGTATTGGAGAGATGACTGGTCATTAAGGTACCTTTGTTAGCTGGATAGTCTAGAAACAGCTTTCAAAAATGTGCCTCTCTATTGAGTTTTTGGTAATGTTCCTCAGCTCTGGGATCAGCACCTGAGAGTCAACATAGTATCAGGTTAGAACACATTTGCTTATATTCTAAAATT
Organism: Camelus dromedarius; assembly: GCF_036321535.1. Classification (NCBI taxonomy): domain Eukaryota; kingdom Metazoa; phylum Chordata; class Mammalia; order Artiodactyla; family Camelidae; genus Camelus; species Camelus dromedarius. The sequence continues at coordinate 6,004,697 of NC_087445.1, read as the reverse complement.
ATAAGTGAGAAATGCCATTTGTCTCCTTCCATGGTGGGGTAGGGGCGAGTAGTACCAGTTGAACACAAAGACTCCAGCATTTCAAACTTCCCAAGTGCAGTTTGCCTTCTCCAAGTTATGAAGGCCTAAATGTCCTTTTCCAGTGGTCTGTCCCAGTAGGATGAGAAAACCACAATACATCTTTAGTCAGGAAGCCAGAACCCCTGCTTTGTCCTTGTGGAAGAGGTGAACACTGGGATTTACTTGCAGGTTGGGACCCTGAAGCTAAAGGACCTGTTGGGTAATGGCAATCTCATCGGTATTTTGACATGTTGTTGTACAGATTTGGTTGCCTTTTTGGTTGGTGGTGTCAGGAAGTGTTGCTTTCCTTCATAAGAATTTCAACGTCTCTATACTTCTTGCTTGCTCTTAGGAGGTGTGTATGTGAATGTTAAGTCTCTGTTTATGAGAGTCAAGGGCTGGAAGGTGGTTCCGTCTGGAGGAAAGTCTGAGAAGAGGAACTGCACTGGGTTTGGTCATACCACACCTGGATCGCACAACTGTATTAGAGAAAACCAAGTAGAATTCTCTGTAAATAGATCGTTCTGTTGAAGGCGAAAGGGAGTAAGGTATAGAGAAGGGTTCCCCCTTGTGGGATTGGGCACAGCCGCCGTCAGCCACCCTTGAAAGGAGCAGGGCCTGGGAGCACAAGAGGGGCTCAGGAGGCAAGTCTCGGGCTGGAGGAAGGTGAGGGGATAGTTCTCCTCTCTTGTTCTCTTGTGGGTGTTGATGCCCTTGACTCTAAATGGAAAAGGTATTTGCGGATGCCTCTCATGGGGAAAGGTAAGCTATTACCACCCGCTAGATGCACGTAAAGGAACAGGCAAACCAGAGACCCCCAGGGGGATCATCAGGGACCTAGGGAGAACCATAGCTGCTGTCCAGCTTTGGGTTTCTTTCTGTTGTAACTCCTCTCTGTTAACTCCAAGTCCCCATAAAACCCCCTTTTAAACATTATGAGTTGGTTTCTGCGTTCACTGAGAGAAATTCAGAGTGGGATAGCAGGAAACAGTAGCAGCTGAAAAGAAGCAGGTCCAGGGACCGCAGGGGAGCTTGCAAGAGCAGCCAGAGCCTCAGCAGTGGTCAAGGCTGCGATCAGCCATGAAAACAGCGGCAGCAGCATTGTGGCATGTGAAGTGATGCGTGGGAGTCCCAGAAACGCAGGTGAAGGGGAAGCCAGTAGAAGGACTGGACTTCCTAGGGCCAAGTGGATAGGAACCTGAACACCATCATTATTTCCTCCTAAAGAAATGTGACGTTATTACGCTATTTAAAAACCAGTGAAGTCTGACAGTTTGGGATCTGTAATGTAAGGAATAGAGCCTTGGCTACTGTGGCTTATTCTTGCTAATTCTGTTGTCCAAGGAATGGGAACGAGGCCACACTCTGCTTGAAAATTGGGAGTAAACCCTGATAGAGAGGAACATTCTGCTTTCGTTCTGTAAAATTAGAGACACAATGTAACACCCTCCATCTAATTAGCTATAAAACACGGACATCAGTGTTCATGCTCCGAATCTCAATACAGGTCGCTCCATTTGTACATTCACACCGTTGTCTTGATTACCAGACACCTTCACAAACAGGGCTGTGGATGTTCCCTCTCACAGCCTCAACGAGGCATCTGCTCATTTCATTCGTCTCCTCTAACCTATTCAATCGCTAAGACCCTAAATTTGTCCTGACATCTGGGGGCTGATTCTTCACCCATTCAACAAAGTTGAGTAGCACTGAGTAATTTCCTGGACTAAGTTGCTGTTCAAAGTTGGGTGAGCTGAAAAATTATGTCTGAATTCTTCCTAATGAGGTATCTGTTTTGCCCGTAACCAAACTGAGTGATTTTTCTCTAGGTGACGTTAGTGGTTATTTTTTTATTAAGTCATTTCTATTTGCTAATTTAAAAATGAACGGCTATTATTTATATAATAACAATTTTTTAAACGTTTAAATTCTTGTCGGATCAAACTTTAGTCCTTCCACTTTACTGTGGCTGAAAGAGATGGATGGACAGTATGGTGGCTTGTCTCCAAGACGGTGACCATCAGTTCTTTTCCTACCTACACATACAAGCCATTCCCCCCTTAAGAGGTGGAACCTATTCCTCTACCTTATTGAATCAAGGCTGGCCTGTGACTTATGCTTGACTGATAGAATACGGAGGAAGGGACGCCAAGTTCCAGGTCATAAGAAGCCTTGTAGCTTCTGTTGGTTGTCTTTGAATACTCACTCTTGGGAATCCAGTCACCATGCAAGCAATCTAGTTGTCTTGAGGCCACCATGCTGTAAGGATGCCCATAATGACCATGTGGAGAGATTGCTTGAAAGTAGATGCTCGAGCGGCACCCAGCTTTTCCAGCCTAGGCACTAGACACATGAGTGAAGAAACCTACAAATGGTGCTAGTTCCAGTTGTAGGCTGGCGGCAACCAAATGAAAGACTCCAGGAAAGAACCACCCAGCTGAGTCTGTCAACCCCCAGAACCATGAGCGATAACAGTACATAGCTGTTTTGGGGGGTGGTTTGTTATGTGGCAATAGATAACTGGAACCATTTCACTAAGAAATAAACTTAAGGGGTTGTGGTTTGTATCTTACTTGGAATTCTGAGTCTTCTGTTAATTTTCATGATGAATGAGGGTAGCCTGAAGAAATGCCATGATTTATGTTTTAGAATAGTATTTGACTGGAGGGCAGTGAGCTCATTGATTTTGTGCTTAGAATAAATTCAGATTTGGACATACATATACAAGTTGAAGAAAGCACGGTAGGTCTCATGTTTATAAGGAGCTGCTGGTGTGACTTTTTTGGAGAAACAGAAGAAGCTGTCCTAAAGTTTTTCCTTCCTGAAATCTCCTATACTTCCATCTCGTCTTACCTAAGAAGTGTAGTTCATAAACTTCCTGGGGACTCCACAACACCTAAACTAGTTGGCCAGTGAGATCAGATAGCAGAACTCTGAAGGGGATCCAAAGGGGTGGATCAAGGGACAATTGAGTTTTGAGGGTACTGTAAAGGGTTTGAGCACATGTGAGAAGCTAGTGGGAAGGGGTCTGGGGTGACCTTCAGGCACTGGGATGAGGCTGGAGGATGGGACACCTCTGAAAGTAACCTTTTTCACTTCCAAATTCCATGCAGAGCTAGTCTTGCATAAAGAGATTGTCATTTTTTAAAGAGGTGGCGGGGGTGGGGGGCGGCAATCTGGACATCTGGCCACCCTAACCATGAGACAAGTATAGCTACCACCCTGATTGTACCGATGAGGGAACTGAGGCTTCAGTATGTTTAGTTACTTGCCCAAGGTCACAGGTTTAGGAGCAGGATTTGAATCCAGATAGTCTGGCTCTCGAGTCTATACTCTGCCACTACGAAGAGTGGCATTATACGACTATTCTTTAATGCAGAGGTTGCAAACTGGTAGTCCACTGGCTGTATCTGGCTCACAAATCTGTTTTGTTTGGCATTCATTGATTTCTTTTAAAATTGAACTTGAATGCCTTTGGGTGAGGACTGCCTGTGCCATTTCACCTTACAGTTTCCCTGCTTATACTTCTTCCATTCGACTCTCACAAGTGTGATCTCTGGAGGAGTTTGACTTGTTAGCTCCTAAAGTAATGCAGTTCTAGCATCTTCTAGTGTTCCACTGGCTACTCCCATTTTTTTCTGTCCATGGGTCAACTCTCTCTTATTCATTTACCTCTTTAGTCTCTCTCATGCAATACCATCAATCCATTATCCCTTTTCCCCGACTCCTCTCTCAATTTCGGGAGGGAGCCTACACATGGATGGACTTCTCATGTCTGTCCCAGGGAACTCATAGGTACGAAAAGTCCCCAATGTTTAGCAGGGTGACTTCCATTTCACATGATCACTCCAACCAGTGTGTGTACATGTATCCAATGATCACCTGGAAACACCCCTATAAATTTATAAATTACAAATGAGAGATAGGTAGTGACTATTCAGAAAAACTGTAAGCATTGCTGAGCATTTGCTTAATATTTTAAAGTTAAGATTAAGAATCCTTAGGCAGATAGCACATACTTTCAAGTGTTTATAAAAATTGTATGGATTTTTGAAGATTTATTCCTCAAGGAATTTTATGCCTTTGGGAACATTCATTTATGTAACAAATCAAAGGCAGGTTTAAAATGGCTGAATAATGTGTAAGAACTCTGTGAAGCCATAGAAGAAATACTAATGAAATATTAGAGGAGAGTAGCACTTAGATTTCAAGAGCAAAATTTTATTTTGCAATGATGAGGATGGAGAGAGAACATCCTGATAAAAGAGCAGAGTGATTGAACACGAGCAGGGAGGAAGGACTCAGCAGACAGAAGTACCAGATGCAAATAATCACCATGTTCTGATCAACGTGGGAGAGTGTCACCCTGGAAATGCGTGCTACAGCTCACCGCACTGCAGAGAACTTGGAAACCCTTCTCACCTTTCACACCTTCTGATAAAACTATACCTTTCCTACTTAAAAGAAGACTGCTTCTTTCATGTTTGGTCTTCTCATTGCCCATCAACAACATGTCATTTGAACAAATTTTTCACAGATTATGATTAAACTTCCAGAAATCTGTATTTAAATACAGCCTTGATCAAGAATTTGATCATTAGATTAATTTACTTGAGCCAACAGTCTCTATGGATATATGTACCTAGATAAGTAAAAACTGTGGATTTTTATCAATAGCAATAAAGGTCTGTTGCAATGAGCAGTGCGACCCCAAGTCTAGCTACTTAGTGTTTATTTTGTGCTCGTGTCAGTGTAAAATTCTGTCCCTGAGTTTTGCAGATAATATAAAGTAGAGAGGTGAGGGTTCTCCTTTAGGGCCAAGAGGAAGAATGTCGGCTATAGAGAAAGTGTCTTTCCGGACTTTCTAGGGGGCAAGTAGTTAGAGAGGTTTCTATAGATTCGCACTGATGCTGTAGAGACATAAATCAGCACCTGGCAAAACCTTTGGGTTAGATTAGGTGACCTCTGGGGGTGCCTTCTGATTTGGAAATTCTGGGTATTAAGTGGCTAATCAGCCATTTTCCTTGTTTACTCTTGCACTGGGCCGTCTTCTCCCAGGAACTTTCTGGCTGCCAAGGGGGGTTTCATGTTACATTCATGGTTTGGGTCAAGCTTATTAAATTAGCTTGGTTCTGGCTAACTAATTCCATGTGGTATGGCTGCGATGAGTCAACTGGAACTGAAGGATCCAAGATGGCTTTACTCACATGTCTGGTGCCTCAAAGGGTGGCTACAAAGGCTGGGGGCTGGCTGAGATTCTTTCTGTGTCCCTTCATTGCTCTCAGCCTCCAGGCCCTCTCTCTTTTCCCGTGGCCTCTCTGCACATCAGAGTGGTTGGATGTTTCTGCCTGGTAGTTGACTTCAAAGAGCATGAAAGCAGAAGCTGCAAGGCTTTTATATTAGTTTCCTATTGTTGCTATAACAAGTTACCATAAATGTAGTGACTAAAAGCAACACAAATTTATTATCTTACTGTTCTGGAGGTCAGAAACGTGAAATGGGTCTGGAGGGGTAAAAATCAAGGTGTTGTCAGAAGGTGTTCCTTCTGGAGGCTCTAGGGGAAAATCTGTTGCCTTGACTTTGACTGATTCTAGAGGCCTTGGCTACATTCCTTGGCTTATGGCCCCTTCTTCCACCCTCAAAGCTGGCATCATAGCAGCTTCCAATTTCTCCCTCTTTCTCTGAACTTTGTTTCCATCATCATGAGTCCTGTGACTCTCCTGCCTCTCTCACATAAGGACACATATGGAGGGGAGGGTATAGCTCAGTGGTAGAGCACATGCTTAGTGTGCATGAGGTCCTGGGTTCAGTCCCCAGGACCTCTATTTAAAAAAATTAAAATGAATACATAAATAAACGTAATTACCCCCTCCCCCCCCCAAGGAACATATATAATTACATCAGGCTCATCTGGATAACTCAGGATACACTACCCATCTCAAGATCCTTAAAATAGTCACACCTGCAAAATTCCTTTGACATGTAAGATAGCATATTCACAAGTTCTGGGGATTAGGATGTGGACATTTGTGTGTGTGTGTGGAGGGAGCGGTGAACTCCCAGTGCTTCACAACCATCCTATACGCATTTACCCCATCCCAACTTTCCCCAGAGGCATAATCCATCACAGCATCAACTCAAAGTCCAAATCTCATCTAAATTTTATCAGCTCAAAAGTCCCAAATCTCATTAGCTGAATTGCCTAAATCAGATACGGGTGAGACTCAGTACGGTCCATCCTGGGGGAACATTCCTCTCTATCTGTGGACCTGTAAAACTGGAAAACAAGTTATCCATTCCCCAAATACAGCAGTGGAGCAGGAGTTAGATAACAGCTGTACAGATTCCTGTTCAAAAAGGGGAAGCATAGAAGGAAAAAAGGAGTCACGAGTCCCAAGAAATTCTGAAATCAATCTGAGGCAACTTCAGGCAAACTCATGTTTCAAAACCTGGAAATAATCTTCTGTGGCTCGGGACTCCACTCTCTGAGTTCACAGCTCTAAATCTGGAGTCATCCTTCCTTTTTCACAAAAAGTTACACGTGTTTTCAGCTGAGTAATTTTCATAGTTTCATCAGCTTTTTAAAACTTTTAATTTATGTATTTATCTCAGGGTAAGCAGGTACTGCCGATGTCTACAGTTGGGATGGCACAACCCAGCCTGCCTGAGGTTGACTGTGGGTGTCCTGGGCACTCTCCCCTCCCTGTGACCCTGGTCCAACCACACGCCCTGCACTATCAAACAGGGAAGTGTGTAGTGTATCTGGATCCCCTTGCCTGGCACCCAGCTGGATGCAGAGCAGACCTCAGGTATGATTTTTCTCTTTTTTTTCTCTTTGGTTACAGCTTCATTGGGACATAATTCACACAACATATAATTCACCTGTATAAAGTGTACAATTCAATAGCTTTTGGTATATTCACAGAGTTGAGCAATTGTCACCACAATCAATTTTAGAATATTTTTATCACTCCAAAAATAAACCTCATAATCTTTAGCAATCACGCTACATTTCTCCCTATCCCTTTATTCCTAGGACACGACTCATCTACTTTCTGTCTCCATAAACTTTCTCCCAAAGTTTAAAACTTTCTTCTCTTCTGGGCATTTCATATAAATGGGATGATACAATATGTGCTCTTCTGTGACTGGCTTCTTTCATTTAGCGTGTTTTCCAGGCTCATCCATGTTGTCGCGTGAATCAATACTTTATTCATCTTCATTGGCAAATAATATTCCATGATATGAATACGTCATATTTCACTTATCCACTCATCAGTTAATGGACATTTAGGTCATTTTCACTTTTGGCTACTATTATTTACTGCTGTCATAAACACTCATGTACCAGTTTTTATATGGTCATAGGTTTTCATATCTCTTGGGTATATACCTAGAAGTAAAATTATTGAGCCATATGGTAACTTCTTTAACCTTCTGAGGGACTGCCAGACTGTCTTCTAAAGTAGCTGTGCCACTTTACGTTCCTGCCAGCAGCGTATGAGGCTTCCAGTTTCTCCACATTCTTGCCAACCACTGTCAATGCCTATCCTTTCTGTGAGAGCTACCCTAGAGGCTGTGGAGCAGTTACTTTTTTGTGGTTTTCATTTGCATTTCCCAGATAGCCAATGACGATGAGCATATTTTCCTGTGATTATGGGCCATTTGTATTTCTTCTTTGGAAAAACGTCTATTTAAATCCTTTTATCACATTTCAATTGAGTTATTTGTCTTTTCAGTGAGTTGTAAGAGTTCTTTGCATATTCTAGACACAAGTCTCTTGTTAGCTGTATAATTTGCAAATATTTTCTCTCATTCTGTGATTTGTCCTTTCACTTCCTTGATGATCTTCTTTGAAGCACAAATGTTTTTAACTTTGGTGAAGTCCAGCTTCACTATTTTATTCTTTTGTTGCTTGTGCATATCTAAGTGTCATATCTAAGACACTGTTGCCTCATCCAAGGTCATGAAGATTTACCTCCCCACCCTTCCTTTTTTGAGCTCTTGATGGTCTCTTAAGAAAGCATCTTCCTTAGGGCTCCCTGTCATAGTTGACGGTATCTCCATTCTTGCAGATGTGCAGGTCAAAAGCCTTTGAGTCATTTTTGAGTTCTCTGTTTTCTCCCACCCTATAATCAGCCTTTCAACATTTCCTGGAAAATTTCAGGAGCCTGACAGCCTTCTTTCATTTTCTCTCATCTTTGTCCCTATCAGTCCAAGCTTGTGATGTTTCTTCTGATACACATTCTTCAGAACCTTGTGAATCTCCTGCGTATGCCTTTGGAACAGACTCCTTTAGACAAAAGTCTCCTCTACAAATCTTTCCTGGAAAATCCCATCTCTATTCCTGGCTTCTGCTAAGATGGATGAGGGCATCCATGAGTAAGATGCATGATCTCTTCAAGCCAGAGGTCTAATCCTTCGCTGTGATTGAATAATCTGACCTTTTGATCATTTGCGTCACAAACAAAATGTGTCCAGCCACACCCTTGGTCTTCTCTCACAGTGTTCTTTCTTGACTTTAGCATCTTTTTCACTTTGGATAGGATGAAACATTGCAAGTAATCAAATCCTGGCTCCCTTTTGCCTAACAGTCCTCCCCTCGGCCTACATTTTCCCTTTCTCGTTTTACTATACACAGCAAGGAGAAACCAGGCTGCACCTTCAGCACTTGGCTTGGGAATCTCCTCAGCTAAATACCCAAGTTCATTGCTTACAAGTTCTGCTTTCTACATAAACGCAGAACACAATTTCGCTACGCTTCCTGTCACTGTGTAGCAGGGATCTCCTTTCCTTCAGTTTCCAATGACATGTTCCTCACTTCCTTCTAAGCCCTCATCAGCAGTGCCTTCAAAGTCGGTATTTCTACCACAGTGCGTTTATGATGGTGTAAGTATTCTCAAAGACACTCTAGGTTTTCTCTACTGGTCTCCTCACTTCCCTCTGGGTCCTCATTAGCAGAATTGTTAACATCCACATCCTACTAATTGTCTGTTCAAGGAAATCGAGGCCTTTTTCTCTCAGGCTCTTCACAAGGCCTCCAGTCTATGTCTTTTAGCCAATTCCAAAGCCACTTCCACATTAGGTACCAGTTGTAGTGGCACCCCACTTGCGAGGACCAAAATCTCTATCAGTCAGGGCTCTACTGTTGCCAGAAGAATGGCCCCCGTCCCTGACGAGCCAAATAACTCAGAGACAAGGTCTTGGAGCTTAGGAGAAAAGAGGCAGCTTTATTACCTTGCCGGGCAAAGGGGACTCACAGCAGGCTGGTGCCTTCAAAACTGTGGGCCCACCTTGGAGATGGGGTGGGGTGGTTTTATAGCCATAGCTCAAACAATACAGCATGGATAACAAGCAAGAGAATCATTTTCTCATCAGAAGACTTAGAATGGCGACGTGATGCCTCCAGGGGACCAATTCTATAGAGGCCAGCAGTTAGATCTCTTTGTCTTGTAAGCACTCAAGGCGTGGCCTTCTTGGTAATTCAGGCTATTTCATACGGTTACAGTCCTGTGACCTTCTGCTTGGAGAGGGACTCAGAGCCCAAGCATGATTATTACTTTCAATGACTGGAATAAAGTAGAAACAGTTAGATCAATAGCTTTTGTTTTAACAATGGGCCTGGGGCTGTAAGTAGCAAGACGTTCGGGTTTGTTGACCGTTCTAAGGGCAAGCATAAGAATAAGCAATCTGTTAGCCTAAGTGCGGCCATTTTACTAATCCTCCTTCACTACTAGAGAAGCAGAACCATTTAAGTTAAGTAACCTGTCCAGGGTCATATAGCGAACAAGTATCAGAGCTGGAATGGTGACCCTTCACATAGAGTCCAGTCTTAGCAGGGCTTGTTGGTAAAACGAGGACAATGATATCTCTCTGGTCTCTGTTCTGAGTTATTGTGAGCACCAAATACTACGTGTGTGAAAACAATTAATCTACGAAAGGAGGGCATTGTTGCTCTCCTCAGCAAAGACTTGAATCCACAGAGGTTAATTGATGCTACAGCAACTACCCTCAGGGGCTGGAGGCAGAATCAAATCCTTCTGATCCCTGGTCAGATGCACTGTACATGAAACCCCCTTAATTCCGCTTGTGTCTCCAAGATCTGTTTGTTTCAGTTTTTGCCTATCACCCGCCTTCTCCCAGTTCCATCTCAGTGGTGAAGGTGAGGCTCAGATTTACACAAGTTTAAGCCATCTTTTCTCTCTGAAAGTCCTGTGCTTCCTTCCAAGTACATCAAGCGGAGCCCTGTCTGCATGGGAATAGATCCTGAGAGCTACTGATGCCCCTCCACTCTCAGGTTCATTCTGTGCTTACCCCGCCAGTCCCATCCCCCCTCCTTCAGCATCTTGCTTTCTTTGTGTGGGTTCTTGGGACAAAAAGCACTCACCACCCGCTATCCCAAGAGCTAGTCCCATTTCTGAAGTCGCCAGGGGGCACTTACTGAGTTGCCCCGCGGTAGAGCCATTTCTCATCTGTCCGTCTTCCACGTGGGACTCAGGAAGATGGACTTGGGTTTGTAGGACATCCTTATCGTAGATGCCATCAGACATTCAAGTGCACGTGCCTGCCGGTCTTGTGAGTTATTAATCTTAAAAAGTCAGTTCTCCTCTTCCAGAAATAAGCCTTCAAAAGGTCAGCATGGTTTTTAATTAAGAGTGAATCTTTTTTTGCAGGTTAAATTGGGAGTTTAAATGGCTTTGTTGAAGGGATCCCGCAGCAGTCAGTCCTGCAGTAATTAGCACACAGGCTCAGTAGGGTTGACCATTCCTTTCACTTTAGTGAGAGGAAAGTTCCTGTTAGGGAATGATGCTTACTGCGGCTTCAGACTCGCAGTGGGTGGTGGGGGGAGCTGTGTGCTTTCCTTTCCATCATGCTGTCTTGTTCGCTCTGCCCCTCTGTTTACCCTTTTTCTCTTTCATTTTGCTTTCCTTTCTTTGGTGGCTCTCTGGTCCTCTCTTCCTTGTGGAAGGGAGACTAGAAACGTTTCTTCTCATTGTCCTGTGATAAGTGCCAGAGTCTGCATGTCCTCACTAGGGGATTGGGAGGATGCCATTGACAGTTCCAGGTCTGGGCGCAGACCTACTTCTGCTGCAAATTTTCTAGGTGTCTGTTTCAGTCCTTCTGGTTAATCAAAGAGAAAAGAGCAAATCTTGCCTCTGAGAGAGAGAGACAGAGAGCGAGAGAGAGAGAGCAAGAGAGAGAGTACGAGAGAGAGAGCGCCTCAGGACCACAGCCTACAGTGGGCAAGAAGATCTGGCTAGAATTTGATAACATTGTTTTGTTTTCATTGCTGGCCAGTGATACTGCATTTTCATTTATCGTAATGAGGCCAAATTGCCTTTATTAAAAAATGTGTGTGTGTAAAATGAGTGACTCAGTTTGAAGAAAGATATTTAATACTCAGTTGTTCAGGGGGTGGTGCCGTACATGAAGCTGGCAGTAGGAGGGGGTCTGCAGATGTGACAGGAATGAGCGAGTGAATAGCTAGTGAAGGGAGCCGGGCAATATGCAGGGAGGTGATTGCTGCTCTTGTGCCCACAAAGGTAAAGCCTACGTTTCCTGGGTACTGAGAGCCTTCAACAGTCAGAGCACAGTGATTTGTCCATGGAACCCTCCTCTACCAGAGTTCGTTGGGAAGGCCCCAGGCTGTCTCCATGTTTCCCCTTGGCTTCCTGCTTCTTGCTAATCATCTTGGGCTTGTGCCTGCCCTATTTCTGTATGGGAGAAAGTGAGGGATGTTCTGGACCATTTCACTGAAAACATCATGCCAACATAGGTACAAACATCTCCTGTTCCAGGTGGCCACCACAATCTGAGACCTAGAACCTTTTAAGCTGATCATTGAGCTGGTCCTGGGGGCCAACCTGCATTATAGGAGAGGAACCCCCCACTCAGGGAACTTGAATCTTTTATAGCAGGCAGTAAGTATGTCTGCCTTTTGCTCCACAGGGAGACAATCACTCTCTCTTCCAAAGGCTGTTCACTATGCAAACATCTTTGAAATAATAGGAAAAAAGAGTTGTGCTTCTGCTCAAACAGGTGCAGAAATGCGAGAGGCCTCTGGCAAATTATCTCCATCATAGATCAAACCTGAGAGGACTGTTATGATTAAGTCGACCGTCAGTGTAGTGGTTAAAGTCACAGAATGCATAAGTTTAAATTCTGTTAGCTAGGATTTGAATCGTATTAGTTATATAACCTTGGGTAAGTTATAGAATTGATCTGTGCCTCAGGTTTATCATTCATAAAGTGGGGATAGTAGCCCCTCTTGGGTGCTTGTGAGGATTAAATGGGTAAATATTCGCAAAGCATTTAGAATAGTGCCTAGAACACAGAAAATACTATGTGTTTGCAAAATAAGAAATTGAGATTAGTCAATGTGTTCCCTGGCAGCCTGTGGCTAGGACCTGTGCCCTTTGAGACATTTTTATCAAACTGATTGATGTGTCTCAGCTTATGTGAAGTACCCGATTTTCATTGAATGGAGAAGCGTGTCTGCTTTGGGTTCCTGGTGTACTTCCAAGTGCTTCTGGTAGCTGTGGGTTAAGGGGCTCAGATACGATGTGCCTTGAGTCAGCTGGGAAGGTAGTGAGTAAAGGAGTGGCCTGTGAGTTAGAAAGTGTGACTGTTTCTTCTGGGTATAAATTTAGAAGTGCAGCTTCAGCTCTCCTGGATAGTGCCAGGCTGCTCCCCAGGGTCAGCGGCAGCCTTGGACAGAGATTGCCTCACTTTGAGGACAGTGAGTCCCATCTCTGTGTCTGCACCTTCATGGTGTGACTCCGTCCTGGGAGAGGAGAAGGAGGGGAGGGATGTGTTGATCGATGTCTCTTCTGTGGGTGACAGAAGTGTGATAGGATGCAGCTGGATCAGAGTAGCAGTTTCTGGAACATAAGTACTTGCCTAAGTCTACCCAGTGTTTGCTTTCCTACCTTGGAGCCCTTGTTTTAGGTATAAGACTCGCACGGTTTACAAAAATCTACATATATCCACTGTTTTTGTTTTGTTATAAAAGAAATACATGTTCACTTTAGAAATTTAAAACATTGCAAATAAATAAAGGGAAGAAAATAAAAATCAGCCTAACCGACCATAGCCATCAGCATTTGGTACTTACTCTCGGTCTTCTTTCTTCGCTAATATTAACTCTACATTCTATTTGAAATGTGCTTTTTTCACTTGAGATGATTTTTCATAATAGTAAACATTCTTTTACAATATAGTTTTTGATGGCAGCTTGGTCATCTGTTGTCTAGAAATGACATAATTCATTTAAATAATTCCCAATTTTCAACACTTTGTTTCCAATACTTCCCTATATATAGTTTATATTTTTCTCTATATTATGCTCATTTTGAAGAAGGACTCAGTACTTTGACTTGTCTGCAAGTAGGACCTGCCTCACTGTGAATTAGCAGACATGAATGTTTCTTGGGGAAACACACAGCACACAACACACTGTGGAAACTCAATATTATACCATTTGATATTTGTGTTTTCTACCCTCTATTCTTCTTTCCAGACAGTAGCCTCTTTTCTCTTCTTCCTCTTCCCCAGACACAGTTTCCAAATGTTCCCCATGATGTCCAGAGTTCAGAGTTATTCATCTCTGCACACTCACTCAGCAAAGCAAAAACTTCTGTAGTCAGCAGAACTAACCATCTCAAGACAGCAAGTTATGGGTCATCTATTTTAACTGAAATGTTTGAACAAATGATTTATCAAAGTATTATACAATCTGTAACTATTTCCTTGAGATAAATTCTTAGGGGTGGAATGGCTGTATCAGAGGGCATAAAAAATATGAAGACTTTTGGTAACTGTTAGGAGCAAGTTGCATTGATTTGCTTTCTGCCTGTGTTCCTGAGTGACTGCTGGTTTGGCTGCGATGATTAACAAGCCGAGATTTGGAGCAGTGTTTCCTGGGTCCTTCTGTCACTCTATTCTCTGTCAGCTTCCTCAGCAGTAGCATGTCAGAGTGGTGCGGAAATGGGATTTGTTACAGGGGTTAGAGTTTACACGATTGTGGAAGAGTGAAGGAAGTCAGTTTCTGGAAAGAGACAGGTTGGAGCATCAGAGAAAAGTCACCAACTAGTGACTTTGAAAGCCCATGAAGAGGAACTGTTTGGTGGTTGGCCTGAAGTTGCTGTAGTTCCTCAAGACAGGCAGTCGGGAAGAAAAGCTGGGTGTGAAGGAGAGGAAAATCAACAGGTTAGAAGGGATGAGGGCAAACTCTGTCTGTCTTTCACTGCATCTACATGCCAGTGACATGCAGAAAAAGCTGGTACCTTTCTCTAAGAAGCTGTTCATATGCCCAGCCCAGGACTAAGAGAAGCTGATCAAAGAGATCTGGCTGGAGCTAAACATGTGGCACAGCCTGCTGCTGCCCCAGGCTAGCAAGACGAGCAAGCAAGTCAGCAACGTGTACGACCTGCACTCAACTTCCAAGCACAATGGCTGCTGTTTACTTTGCAGCTTCCGAATCTCATGTAAATTGCTCTTGTGTATAAATCCTAGCTTGGAACTGGATGGGGAAGGGACTTTTGGGAAGCATAGTTCCAGCTTAGCTAAGATGACACAAAGTAAAACTGTAAGAAGTGACTGGAGGACTTAGTTGGTCCTTAGCAGTCTAGGAAAGTGACTTTTAGTGAATCTGGAAAGCATTTACTGTTGACCAGGGAAGTTAGAGGTGGGCTAGGGTGAGGGGTAGCAGAGTCAGAAGCATCTTGCTGATAGTTTTTTCTGTAAGATAAAAGATTTTCCAGAAATGAAAGCAGTATCTACGCTGAGGACAAAATTCTGCGGAGAAATTTTACACTTTTAAGTCCTTTGAAGGAATTACTGAACCATATAATCTCAGGTCTACTGCCAGAGGTATTAAAAAGCTGAACAAAGAAACACCATGTACTCATATTACTTCCCTGAAATAGACTAAGTAAGGAACCTAAGTTAACCTGTATGTGGAAGACTGTATAAAGAATATAAAAATATCCTCTATCAATGACTGAAGCCATTGATAACGGGGTTGCTGGTAATCTGTTGAATGATGAATAATTTATATATAGTCACAGAAGTTGAACTTGTCTGGAATAGCAGTTCCCCTCTACCACTCAGAGAACCTGTAGTGTATAATTGCTATCATAGAATGTTTGCCATACATTCCAAACATAGGCAACACAAAGTGTCCTCTACTATGTTAGAGTTCAAAATTGTAGTCAACTACTAAATATTCCTGCTTTGGAAGAGGTTTCCAGTGGTAATCACGTATGTTCAAAATTATCCTGTTCTATGGCGTAGATTTTTTTCAGTTTTGTTGATAACAGTGGTAGTGTGAGGGGCAGAGTGATAGAAGGGAGTGAGGAGAGGGCAGACCCAGAATAATATAGGTGGTGGAATTTAAACAACTCCACCTGTGTATCCGTGTTCTTTTTTATTTTTATTTTTTTAAGAGACAGGAGGTATTTGGTTTATTTATTTTTGGAAGAGGTACTGGGCATTGAACCCAAGACCTCGGGCATGCTAAGCTTGTGCTCTACCACTTGATCTATGCCCTCCCCCCTGTATCCTTGTTCTTATTAGAGAGGTTAGTTCCCATTAACTTATTGATATTTCTAGTATCAGTAAAAACAGATATTCCTGCCTATACCTCTGCCTAATTTTTTGATATTTTTTTCCCAAACATCAGTTTGCACAATAGTGCTGCATTTTATTATGGGGAGTTCTTGAGAAAATCTCCAAAAGGGGTCAGACATTACTGGACAGCTCTGGAAAGATCTTTTTTTATTCTCATAGCAAGAGATAAGACTTATGAATTATCACCACTGCTAAGTGAAGTGTACAGGCCAAAGTTCTGCAAATAATGACCCTAGACTGAGACTCAAGGATGCCTTCCAAAACCACACTGCTAAACTGAGCCACCAATGGAGCTGCTGCCTCCACAAATGGAAATTACTGATTCAGGAAGCTGCCCTGCAGCTGCAGCCTGCTTCTTCAGCCTTTCCAGCAGTTCTATGAGCTCTCTATATCCTTAACAATTTCTTTGTGTTTAAGCTAATGTAGGTGGATGCTGCTGTCTGCAATAAGGATTGTGACTATTACAACAATTGGTGCTAGAATCTATGTAGAGGAGCAGGTGACCTTTTAATTATTTATGTATTAATTAATTAGTTAATTAAGTAATTCAGTCATTCTCTTATATTATGAATGGTCACAATTTAGCAGTTGATTTTTTGAAACCCTGAGAAGCAACTCAGTCAACTTAGACTTATGGGCCTCAGCAGAAAGCAGCTTTCTGCCTTGGCATAGCTCTATCTCCCTCCCTCTCTGCTTTCAAACTGGATACTGAGCCTGAATTCACTGTTGAGTCTTCCTGAAAGGCACAAAAAGTAGCCAACACTTGACAACATACTCTGTTTTTTTTCTCAAAGCTACAACTCTTGTTGGCACCTTTCACTAAACTCCCAAAAGCATGGAGAATAATGAGCCTGTGGAGCCATCAGTACCTGTCTTTTTTCAGCCCAGAACCTTTTAGACAATTGAATCTCTTCTCCTTTAGGTAGAGAGTAATATCTGAATATTGTTTGACGTTGATTGACAGGGGATCAAAATGGACAACAGTGTCTGGAGTCTGATCTGTGGTTAGTAGGGCCTGCAGCTCAGATAATTCAGTGACTTTCTTGAAGAAAAATGGTACGAAACTACAGATAGGAAATAAGTTATCAAAAGGAATGCTTAGAATTGGAAACCACACAACCTACACCTTTTTAAAAGCAGACAAATATCAGAAACTTCACAAAATGCAGAAAACAACATAATAGATTGTTAATTCTGTGCCTGACAAATCTCTAAAATACCTTTCCCCCCTATGATTTTGTCTAGATAAAAAAGGACACGTAGCAAAATAAAGCACACGTATGAAAGTCACCAGATTCATTAGGAGGAAGCAGCTGCGTGTCTCGAGCCTGTTCCATCGCCTGCACAAACTGCCTTTTCCTTTTCAGTGCCCTCCATCTCCCTTCCTTTCATTTCCTTATTAGTGCCCCGATTCTCCTAATCGCTGCTATCTTTCTATTTTAATTTTCATCTACATTTTATTGGCTGCCGTAATTCTTTTTTCCCCTTATCTTCATGATTTTGATCATCAAAGGTTTTAGCTTCCATGATCTTCTAAAAGCAAGAGAGTTTTTTTGGACACTTTGAAGTGCTGCTAATTTTTACTTTTTGATTTTACATCACTGGCTTCCACCATGATACTTCCCTCCTGTTATAATTATTTTGGTAGGTGCAGTAATTCTGAAGACAATATATAAAGTTAATCCGAAAACAAAGTACAGATGAGCAGGTCAGATGTATTTTGAAATTCCCACCAAGTTGAATTGCGTTATACAGTCAGGTAATCAAACTACACTTACAACTTGCATCGCTTGACTGATTGATGACTTTGTGTAGAGGTTTTGTCACTGGGGCACTATTCTCTTTTTTTTTCCCAGGCCAGTTCTGAGCATTGGTGGCAATTTTGCACGTCATCTCATCAGGCGTTGTTAGACTTTGTCAGGAAAAGACGCATCAGATATACTGAGGCGCAATCTGATACTTGGAATGCATAAAACGGGACCTCACATGGCAACTGTTTGTACTACTGTTTGTACCCTTATACACACAGGAATTCTGATATATGTCATCTTGCATAATTTCCAAAAAATGTGAAAAAATTGTGCAGTAGGTTTATTATTATATTGACTATATTGAGTATTCCTAATGAGAGGAATTTTGACTAGAGGTCCTCTGCTTACAGTATTACACACCTGATAACTGGAAGAGTTTTCCGCAGACCGGTTCTGGCTGCCCCCAATCCAGTCCTTGCTTTTCTTCCATTATTCTTATCCCTGCAGTGACAAGTGCCCTGGGGCCCTTTCATTTCCTGATACAGTCTCTGGCCTGGGGTCTTCACGCCATGATGTTTGGTGTTGGCAGTGGGTGGCAGGAGTGTTCCTGGAAGCCGTCCCTACAAAAGGATGGCTAAACCACACACACACACACACACATGACTGTGAAATTTGTAACCGTGTCCTAGGCTAAACTTGAGCTATGTGTATATCACAGAGTCTCCTTCAGTGGTATTCTGAAATACCTGTGGCCGCTCCAAAACCAGGGAAGAGGGATGGAGGAAAAGTCAGAGTGGAAAAAGACAGTGGAATTGACAAATTAAGGTTGAAAAATCTTCTTTTTGCAAACTTCACAAAACATATGACCATGAGAACACATTGTTGGAGCTCTTGCCAGGGCCTTGGGAGGGCCTGGGTGGTGAGAGCCACCCAGAGCTTAAACTTCATCGACTTCTCAGTAAACCTCCTCTGCCTGCCTCTGTCTTTAGGGTTCCGAGATTTCAGCCCTGTTGGACTTATAGAATTAAGGCTCAGGTGCAGCTTATCCCAGAGAAGGGAAGTACTAGCAAGTTTTATCAGACCCTAAAATAGGGCTTAACACTTTTGAAGGTTCATTATTCCCCTCAGTGAATGTAGTCATTCTTTCCAGCAACAAAGCTCTGTCTTCTTATTCTAGATCTCGCCTCAGGTCCAATACAAAAGGAAAGCGTATCAAGACTGTAAAGGGTCTGAGACTTTACCCTGTTTGCCAACTAACAAGTTAGTCTGCCACCGTTTCAGGGATAGTGGCATTGAGGTCGTCCCACTTCCAAACTCTCATCCAAAGACCATGACTGCATCCCTGTGCTGGTGAATAAATGTATGCTCCGATTTCTCTTTCTAGAATAATTTTATAGGAATCCAGGAAGCTGGACACTTATCCAGGGATTTCTGTTCCAAGGGGCAATTTTGGCTAAAGAAAGAAGTCAGAGACCCCTGAACTGGGAATCCAGCTACGTCGCTGCTAGTCGGGTGATTCTAAGAGAGTTACTTGACCTCTTTGGATCCCAGTTTCTCCAACTGTAGAGTGTGTATGATCATAACAATATTAGCAAATGATGATTCAGCACTTGCTACGTGCCAGACACCGTTCTAAGCGCTTTTAGTTTATTTAATCACTTAATAATATCTATCATTCATGGTTGTCAGGCCCATTAGCCCTAAGCTGAGTGCCTTACAGTTCCTGGTTTATTGTATGTTCAAAGAAAACCTTCCACATCCAGCAGCACCGGCCCAGGAGATATCAAAATGGAATGCTGTGCTTCATCAGAGCTGGTTCTGACCTGCAGAAGCTGATAAATGACCAGGAGCCTTCAGGGGCCTGGGGGACCCAGGCCGCTCTCTGGACCTAACTGAAGGCTTTCCTGACCCATAAATGATGGGGCTGCTTTAACCAGCCAGGTACAGACCTGTGGACTCTTTTCACTCCCCTGAAGGGTTCTCAATTCTTAATTAACATAACCAGCACGAAACCTCCTTTATTCCACTTAAAAATCCCTGACTTTTCCCCCCTCTGTGAGTCCTCAGTTCATTTACTTACTAGCGGGCATTCCCTTGCCTGGTAATATTTACCCCAGGCACTGGTTGTCTTTGTTTTCTCCTTTGATATATAGGAAGCCAATTCATAGGTGTTTTTCTTAACTTTAAGTGCTATTTACATATGGGTCTCTCTCTATGGTGAGTGAGGTGAGGAATGACATCTCTAAGGGGCTGGCAATTCCCTTATCTGATCCTCAGTACCCTGTGGCCGCCCTCCCCTTGCCAGACAAACAGGACTGTGGGGTCAGCCACCAGAGGGGCAACCAGGTTGCTAGGAACTTATATGATCTATTTCAGGAAAATAATTTTTAAAAAATTTTAACAAAACTTTATGTGCAAACAACAAATATTTATTTAAAGTGAGAAAACAGAACCCAACAAATTACAAATTTAAGACAATTAAGAAATTACAGTCTCTTAATTGAAATGCATATGAAGTGTTACCTTTTCATACTGTGAGCCTTTAAAGGAGCTTATGTAAGTGCAGGGCCCTGAAGCTTGAGCTTTGTTAGCTTCACGGTGGATCTCGCTCCCAGGACCACAACACCTCCACCTCTCAAACCCTCTCCCCCTGAAGTTCAGTCCTTCCGGCTTTCTTTCAGCTTCAGTTAGGAACAGAGGGTTTTGTGAACTGGGGTTGGCTGGTGAGTTGCTTATGTCTGTGGATGAGTCGTTGGTTAGATACCTGTGGGTTAGCCCCCTCTTTGCAAATTAATTAACTTCTCTGAGCTCTGCTTTCATTCTGTACAAAATGTAATCAGAGGACTTGCAGGCTTGCCACCTGCAGTTCTACTGTAAGAGGGATCAAGTGATGTGAGTGAAGGGGTTTTGAGTTTCATAGCCCCAGGTCCAGGAGAACTTGTGTGCGTTTTGGTATTGAGGTCCTACAGGGCTCTACCCTAAGGAAATCCAATCTACAGTTGTCTCTGTAAAAAACAAAGTAACCAACAGGTAATTTAAGATACGGAAATTTATGCTGTGTGCCTACAGACAAGTAATAATGAGTGGTTCTAAGAGATAATAAATAGCACGTCCTCGGTAGATGGGAGGAGTCTCTTGGATGGCTGTTCTCCATATGTTTCCAGGTACCTACCTGAGGGCAGGTTTGGTGGCTCTCATTGTTTAGCATTTTAATGGCCCATAGTCAGCTCCCTAAATGTTTGATGAATAAACACATATATTACAAGAGGCCCCTTTCATAGAAATGGTGTCTAAAAATTACATTTACAGTGCATCTACCTTAACCTTATTCTCTGTTTTCCTTCTTCTCTTCCTTAAATATATACAACCTTTTCCTCTCCTGGGGGAGCTGAGATCTGCCCCTTGGGACCAACCATCAGATGGCTCCTCACTGGCAACTAAGCCCCTTTATTAAGGAAAAATAAGTGAATAAAGTCTTTGAACTTTCTGGTTTGGAAAAGCAGGTTCACCTCAGTGTGGGGTTGGATTTCTGGGCCTGAAGAGGACCAGAGTTCAGGCGGAGTGACAAGAGCCTGCTCCTGAGGTGGCGGGACCAGTGGGTGGGCTTGGGGGCTGGGCTGGGGGCCTGCGGGACGCTCCAAAGGCCTACCAGCTCAGGAAGCCCATTCCTGAAAGAGCAATGAGGGTGGCCAGATGACAGACCACTAGCTCTCTTCAAGGAGCAAGGGCTGCTCAGAAAGCAGATCCTGGGGGATTCCCTGCTCACTTCCGGATTCTGTAAGCCCCTGATGATGGGAGGGAAGGGAAGTGTGGTTGGACTGGAAAAGGGACAGCCATTGGCCTTCCCACCAGGTCAGGAGAGTGGATACCTGAGAAAGACGGCACTTGAATTAGGCAATGAAAGACGTAACACCATTCACACCCCTTCTGCGTGCAGCACAAGGACACAGGGGAGAGATGAGCAATTTCTGCTAAATCAGGGAGGCTAGTTGGAAGCTGCTTTGTAGTCTGGCAAACTGTAGCTTGGAAAGCAGTCTTAGAGGCGGAGGTCGAGGCAGGTTGGTGGAGACTTGGGTCCCCAGGCTGGAGCATCGGATACCCCTGGGCAGTGTAATGGGCAATAGGGATGGAGGTAGAGTGTGGGGGAAAGTGAAGCCCTTGTGCAGGCATTTGAGTTTCATCTAGGGCACTGGCAGGACTCAGGGAAATGTTCTGATTAATGCTTGTCAGAATGCGGTGGCTGCGGAAGACAGGTTCGGGAGCTGGGTGTGGCCTCCAGGAAGTACCAGGTTATTCTGGGGTCTGTAATTATAATTTATGCCATAAAACACCTAGTGTGGTTTTACGCCACAGGAGCTGATGCTGCGCTATTCTGGCAGTGCCCTTTGGGGTTGCTTAGAGCCTGCAGTCTTCCTGGGACCCTGCAGATTATCCTTGAAGACCCCTTGGGAAAACGTTTGCCTGAAGGTACAAGAGGATTTGCTTCAGGCTCAGTTCAGCCATCTTTTGAGACCTTTATCCCGAGGTACTCAGACATCAGTGCCCTGGAGTATTGGACCAGACTTTCTAGGGGCAATTAAGCCACATCCCTCCATTCCAGGCAGTCTCATGGTCCTGAAGACAACAGATTCCAGGGTTATTCTCAGTTTCCCCCCAATTTGGAGCTGGTGGTTCTGTGGGGATTTGGGGAACATAACAGGATGACCCAGAAATATGCATTTTATTTTTGAGCAGGAATTTTTGTAACTCTTCCAGGGCATTCCTTGGTGCTGGGAATTCTGTAACAGACAGACATGTCTTCTCTTTGTTTTGAGAGCAGATTTCCTGCCCTGTGTGTGCTGCGGGGTGCTGGGCAATCAGGCTGGCTTTGTCACAGCACTTTGAAGCTGTGCTTTGTGTAACATTTCATTTCAAGAACTGACATTTCTTTAAGATACTGCCATAGACTGAGATGAGATGATAATGTGCTTTTAAAATGCTTAAGGAGAGATAAGGACTCAAGTGAGGTCACACATGTTAAATGTTACGTGGAGCTGTTGACAGGCTGCGTTAAGATTCTTGGCATTTCAGTAAATTACGAGTGAGGGAAGAGGGTTCCATCAAGTGACCTTTTGACATGAAACTCCCTGCAGCCCTCTGTGTAACAGCCATGCCTCGGCCTCAGCAAAGGAGAGCCTCGCATTTGTGGGGCCTCTTGGCAGCTTTTCTTAGATTCACCGTCTGTACACGGCGAACAGTGCTGGAGGGAAGTGAACTGTGTCATCACCTCTCTCTCTTCTCTTTCCCTCCTGCTTGGGATTAAACGTCAGGGAGGAGGCAGCCCAGTGTTTCTTTCCATTTTATGTTACATCATCCACATCACACCGAGCAGGCTCTAGGTAATGGAGGGATTCTAACCCGCAGCCCACGGCCTGGCATTTTGAGTGACATCCATGAGAGTCCCCTACAATGGAACATGTGAAATAAATTATTTTGGAATGTCTTAGGTTAAGTTTGAGTTGCTTAGGAAAAAAAAAATGTTCTCGTGTGATAGAGGGATATTTTCCCATTCCATTCTCTTTCTGTTAAAAAAAAAAAGCTTTCTCTTTTCAATTCTTTGCTTCCTAATTAAATTTTTGTATTTATCAAAGGAGTATCTGAATCTAGTCTTAAAACTCAAATACATTGTCTTTAAAAAAAAAACTTAAAAATTTTTTTTCTGATTAGAAAAGCAGTGTATTTTAATTGAAGAAAATTTAGAAAAATGCAAAAAGGTCTAAAGGAAAAAATTTAAATCTAGCATGCTTCTTATCAAATGATAACTTCACCTCTAATTTTAAACACAAGAAACACCAAAGCCATAGGCCACGTGTTTTTGGTTGAACAATTGATTTGCATGATACATTTATATTAAATGAAAGGTTTTTAATAACTGAATATGTTTTAAATGCCCTAATGACTTATCATTTAATATTCCACATTTCATGTTTATACCCTGTATGCAAAAAAATCATTAACATATCTGAATACTGGAAATCTGGAACAAGTTAGATCCCATATGTTTGAGTCAATGGTCTTTTTTCATACTTCTTGTTAATCACCTTATTCTTTTTATATACTTAAAAAAATTAAATGTGATAACTAATGTATATTTTAAAAGCTTAATTAAAAGATTAGGTAGTACTAAAATTCTCCATCTCTTTTTCACCCTGTGTCCCCCTTCTCAAAAGCAAATACTTAAAAATGTTTTTAACGATTTATTTCAGTATTTGCTGCCATTTAAAGTATGTGCTTGTGCTGCCATTTCTGAATTTATTAAATTTAGACATTGTCTCTTGACTCCTTGTTTGGCTAATGAGGATTTAGATTTCTTATGGTCTCACTCTCCTGCCCCTTATCACACACACTTTATCCCTTCTTCCTATTTTATTTTGTATCAAACATTCTTTTACAAAATCAATAAGCAGTGTTTACATTATTATGCCTTAGCTCTAGGGCCAAATACTGTGCTATAATTACACCCCACCAGATCTGCCCCACACTGATCGATTTTGTTTTTCAGATAGTCACAAACATCAGATAACTCATCCATCAATTTCTCCCCCTTGCAGACATCTGTCCCCAAATCCTCCATTTTTCAGTTCCAAATTGGATGGCCGTGCCCAGCACCAGCCGATCAGTGGGCACCTTAAGGTTATACTTCGCATCATCCTGAGCTTTTCTGTGCCATTTTCTGGGTTGGAATTCTTTTTTCTGGGTCTGTTGTCTTCTTTCCTGGTTTAGTTCCTTCTTTCTCTACTACTTATAAGCTGTGAGATTTTGGGACAAATCACCTCAATTCTCTGAACCCAGTTTCCTCCTTAAAGAAATGGAGATGTTAACAGTATCCACCCCACAGGAGTGCAGGGAGGAGTAAACCAATTAATAAATGCGAACCACTTTCAAGAGTACCTGGTACAAAAAGTGCCAGATGGGTATCAGTTACTATTTCGTTAGGATAGCTCCTCCATTAACTTCCTTAAAAAGGGTCCATGGGAAGTAACTTTTTGAGAACCTATCTAAAAATCATTTTCTCCATTGTCCTTGATTGATCAGTTGATTGGATAGAGTTCCAGTTTGAAAATAACTTTAATTCGGAATTTTGAAGGCATCGCTCCATTAACATCTTCAAGCTGATGTTAATCTAACGGCCAGTTCTTTGTATGAGTCATTATTTTTCTCTGAAGGTTTATTTTGAAATGCAATTATCGTGATTCTTTATTCATTCATTATGCAGGGAATTTTCAGTCGGAAGTGTTTTACCATTATTGTCATGATTGTTCAGTATTTCTGCTCCTCCACTCTTTTCACTCTCTCTTTTAGAACTCCTCTTTATTGGATGTTGGACTTCATGGATTGATTCTCAGGAACCCTTATCTTTCCCCTCTTATCATCCATCTTTCTGTTTCTCTTTTTGGTTCTCTCTGGTCAGTTCTTATGACTCCATCTTGTAACATTTCTGATGAGCTCTGTTTTATGTTTTGATCTTGCCAGCCGCTGAGTGCTGCAAAGGCAGCCACTGAGTGGCCTGGGCCATCACTTCCCCCTTAGACTACTTATGATTTCCTTGTTAAGGATGGGGATAATCTGTGCACAATTTGCCTAGTTTCATTATTCTCTCACTATCCTTTTGTTTCGTTTTGTTCTGCCTTTAAGTTGCA
Organism: Camelus dromedarius; assembly: GCF_036321535.1. Classification (NCBI taxonomy): domain Eukaryota; kingdom Metazoa; phylum Chordata; class Mammalia; order Artiodactyla; family Camelidae; genus Camelus; species Camelus dromedarius. The sequence continues at coordinate 5,979,577 of NC_087445.1, read as the reverse complement.
GTTACATAAATACTGAAAATCACATGTGTGTTTTACTTAACAATTGAAGTAATTGTGTAGAAGTCATTTAAATGCTAAGACCTGGGAGAATTTATCCTGAGGGACACCTGTAGAAGCAAAATCTGTTAGGACGGGTAGCGGAGTGTAAACATCTGTGGAGAAACTTTTCTGTTGCTTTCGGGTTCACCTGATTCCTGGGGAGTTAGCCCCAGCTAACGGCCCAGTGAGGGCCGTTCAGCATCCAGCAACTACACAGGCTTGCTGAGGTGGGTTCCAAAAGGACTTAATTTTACTACCTCTTCCGTTTACAAAGATGGCTGGAGAAGGAGGGAGACAGGGGGCAGCAGGATTCTTGGGATAGTAATATTCCTGTTACTGAATCAAACTTGGGTCGACTTGCCTGTGTCCAGTAAAGCCAATCTACTGACACAGGGTTGTGGTGAAGGAAAGTGCAATGTTTCCTGCAGGGCCAAGCAAGGAGTATGGGTGGCTAATGCTCGAAAGACCTGAAGTTTTTGCTTGGCCTTGCAATAAACACCAGTGAGCACTGGTACTAATTCTGCTGGAACCTCTGTGTAAACCGGGATTGCCCCTGGCAAATAATGGCATGTAGTCACTCTGAGCCATGTGACTGCTTTCCAGGAGTGGAGGTCACCTCAGGGCTCTACCCTTGTGCCCCAGAGTGGGTCTGGGCACCCGAAAGTGGCCCATGTAGTGAATTTTGGAGATTAAAAACCCCTAGACTAGCAATGTCTGCTAGAAGTGTAATGCAAGCCACATGTGTCATTTAAAAATTTTCTATTAAACACATTAAAAAGGTAAAGAAACCAGTGAGATTAATCTTAGTAATATATTGGATGAAATCCAATATATTCATGTGCTAGGCAGAATAATGGCCTCCAAAGATGCCCCCCCCGTCCTAAATTTGGCCACCTGTGGTATGTTACCCTACATGACAAGAGGAACTTTGCAGATGTTACGAAGTTACGGACCTTGAGATGGGAAGATAAATCTGGATTATACTGGATGATCTGGGCCCGATCTAATCACATGGATTGTTAAAAGCTGAAGTCCCTTTCTGGCTATGGTCAGAGAAACATGGGCAGACAGATGGAGTGTTGGGGGCTTTGAATATGGAGGAACGGAGCCATGAGTCAAGGGCTGTGGGCAGCCTCTGGAAACTGGACAAGGCCAGGAAACAGATTCTCTGCTGTGGTCTGTGGGAGAACACAGCCCTGTCAATCAACACCTGGCTCTTAGTTCAGTGAGACCCATTTCAGATTTCCAACCTGTGTGACTGTAGTAGAAAAAATTAGTATTGTTTTAGGCCATGAAACTTAGTAGAAATTTGTTACACTAGCAATAAGAAACTAGTATAATCCAACACATTCTCATTTCAACATTTGATCATATAAAAAATATGAACAAGATATTTTACATTCTCTATTTCATGCTAAGCCTTCAAAGTCTCATGTGTATTTTACACTTTAAAGCACAGCTCAGATCTCAGTTCAGGCTGTCCTCGTTTCAAGTACTAGCAGCCACACGTGACTGGCAGCTACCATACTGAAGAACATAGTTCTAGACATGTTGCTCCAGGATTCTGAAATCTGAGGTCCCCAGGACTGATTAATCCCAGCTCGAAGCATCTGCAGAGCATCTTTCTAGGGCAGCCCTATTTCTAGCCAGTGGCACTTTGCATGTGTGTGAGTATGTGTGTGTGTATGTGTGGGTTACCTCTATGAGCATTTATGCCGTGCCTGTGGGTGGCAGGGCAGGGCCAGCAGCCTTGGCAGACATCCCAGATGCCCCAGGGAAAAAAGGGACAATTTTTGCCAGTCCTAGTTGTCCTCCCAGCAGGAACCAGCTTGCAAACTGATCTGCTAAAGATCCTTTATCACTGCTCCCAGTCCTGCCAGCCTTGGCCAGCAGCTATTTCTGGGTCTCCACAGAGGCCAGTGTTGACTCATAGAAGGTCCACATTCCATTTGTTTTTAATTAAAAAAATTTTTATTCTAGCTTTGTTGAGATATAATTGACGTATTAACATTGTGTAAGTTTAAGGCGTACCATGATCTGATAGATGCATATTGTGAAATGTTCACTACAATAAGGCTACTTAACACGTTTCATGTCGCATAATTACCCTTTTATTGTTGTTGTTTTTGTTGTTGTTATGGTGAGAACATTAAAGCTCTACTCAGATAGCAGCTTTTAAGTATACAGTGCAGTATTAACTCCAGCCCCATATTCCATTTTGATCTGCCTTCACCCACACTGCACTGGAGCAGACAGAGACAGTGGCCAGGAGGCTTGAATTGAGGACAAGTCAGTGCATATTCATGCAGAGGGGGACATGAGCATTCAGATCGTTTCTCCAGGCTTCTTCTAAAGCATGAGCCACCATGATCAGGTCACACAAGGAATGGGCCAGCCCGGCCACTGGACCAGGCAGCTAATATATCTCTTTAATTTGTTGGCATAACCTGTCAGTAAAACAGGCAGGGAGCAGTGGGCGCTGTGTTCCTAACTCTCCATATAATGGCTCTTTATAATATTAGATGTGCAGAAAGGTCACAAGGAACATGTTGCACTGGCTAAGGCTGTCCTGCTGTCACAAAGCAAGCAGACAAAACCCTCCTTCCTTGAAAAAGTACATGCTATTCTCGCCTCTGATTAGATTTCCTTGAGAAATGACCCTTCACCAGGGCAAGTGATCCTAATGTCCATCTGTTTCTTCTGGGTCCCCGCTTCTGACTGTAATTCATTTCTCTCTGGCACATGTTGTTTTGTATTTCTGATTAGACTTAGGTGAAAGACAAGGTGGCCGCTGACTTTCTTGGTACCATTTGCTCATGAAATCCATGCTGTTGGTGATTATGCAGTGCATTCAGAGGAACCGGCCTTCTAGTTAAGGATTTTCACAAGATCCATGTTGTGCAGAAGGATAATCGTTTCCTGAGTAGGGGGACCTGTATCTGAGGGGGGGCGATGGCATGGTGTAGGTGATCACGACTGCAGAAAGAATGGTTCATTTAATAGTTGTGGTCTAGTGTTTTCCCAGGGAGATAGGCAAGTTGCTTCTCCCTGCAAGTCTACAAAGCGCTGTACACACGAAGGAAGGTTATCCATTAAACTGGATATAGGAAATTTTGCCAGGGAGAGTCTAGTCTTAATAGCAGTGTGTTCTTACGCTTAGCCTGCCAGCAGATTATAATGTAGGCTCCTCCTAAGTTTTCAGTGTGACTCTGTGTGTGTGTGTGTGTGTGTGAGCAGTGGAGGGGTAGCAGTGTTCTCAAGAGGATAAAAGTGAGAGCATGGAGCATTCTCACTCTACATTTTTTCTCGTCCTTCCATCTCAAGGAGCTTTTACAAGTTCTGTGATCATAAAATCTACTGATGAAAGCTCTAGCCATTTTCGAACATGAATGGGTTACTGAAAGGCAAGGTGTGAGCTCACAGTGGATGTCTTATTCTGGGGAATAATGGATGAGGCTCCTGGCTGGACGGCAGGGTTGAGAGACCCCTACGTATAAGAGCTCAGCAGACTTTCACCCCACCTCTTTGGGCAAATCCCCAGGACCACCATGTTGCTACATGCTTGGGGGCGCTTGGGACTACTTGTAACTCGGCCCACGGGCCACCCCTTGGCCAGGAATTCCTCAAGCTCTTGCTTGTAACCAAGCCATTGTACTTGGCATTCAAAGCCTTCCAGGACTGGCCACAACTCTCTTCTATAAGCTTGCTTGCTTCCATGCCCTCCCTGCACCCTGTGCTCCAAGCCCATTAAATGACTCCCTCTTCTCGCACACCCCACTCTGCCATTGCTCACACCTGTTGTGTTTTAGAATGCCCCCTCTTTTCTAACTCCGCATTCTTTCAGGGTTAATGCATCTGTTACCTCCCTATAAAGCCATGCCCCAACCCTCTCCAGCTCAATGTTACCTCTTCCTCTTCAGAACTCTGTCCCTCTCTCATGAAAATCTCTTACTCCCTTTGAGTAGCTATTTATGTTCATGTTTCTAGACCGTAAGTTTCTTGAGGGTAGGGTCCATGTGAAATTTATCTGCCCCGTGGGTGACATCCTACAGATAGCAGGTCACTGTTTGTTGGGTAAATGAATGAACATGGTGCTGATCAAAAGCCGTTGAGATGAGCCCTCTTGGGGCAATGTTTGTCAAAGTGAGTTCCAAGGACCATTTCCTTGGGGTGGGGACAGGAGGTTGTTGAGAAATGCAGATTCATGGACTGCACTAACTACTGAACCAGGCTCTGTGGGAGGTGATGTCTGGGAGTCTGATTTTTAAATGAGATCTTTGGGAAGTCCGATCTTTGAGAGCCTCCTGAGGTTTACAGGGTATGTTCAGCCTGGTTGGGGTTAGGTTCTCTGAAACAAGGATCTAGAGAGAGACAGGAGTGGGGGGCTAAGGAAATTCTGTTCCACTGACGTGCCAGAGAGGGCTTTTGTATCAGCTTTAAAGCTGGGAAGGATGAACTGCAGTGACTTTTGGTTAAGATTTGTGGGAGCCCAGCATCCAATTCAGGGAATCCTTCTAAGTCAGGGAGAAAAATATATCCTGGGCAGACAGTTTAATCTGTGTGTGCCTGTAAACCAAAGTGTTGTCAAGGTTTGGCTCCAGTTTAGGAGAACCAGGTTAGAAAACTCAAAGTTCACTGGTTTAATGAACAGAATTGGGTGTTTACTTATTAGTAAAAAAAAAAAAATTTTTTTAAATGAGTAAAGCAACTGAGGGAAATCAGCCAGACTTTAGACCTCAGGCTAGAAAAGCAGCTCATTTGGGATGCAAAAGAAAACACGAAGCATTCAATGGAACATTTTAAATGCTTTTAAAATTTAAATAGGAAATGGGAAATGGGTTTCCATGGACTTTAGTTACTATGGCCAATGGGTAACTAAGAAGGTACTCTGCTCTTCCCTACTGATTTTTCCAGGTGATTTTAACCAAGTATAAAAGCCATCGAGAGAGAGAGAGAGAGAGAGAGAGAGAGAGAGAGAGAGAGAGAGGAAAAAAAAAATGTAGCCAGCCTAGCAACATAGGGAGAAAAGCAAATAAAAAGAAAGGCACTTCACCCTTTACATAAAAAGCTTTTTCCCGAAGAAAAGTAGTGTGGTGGTCGGGGTTGTCAGAAAAGGCAAAAAGGGACAAGTACTTTAAAAACGATGGCATAATGGGGCTGCTGCTAATATTTAGAAAGACAGAGAATTATGGGAGTCGAGCTGCAGAGAAAATGGCTCAAGGTTCTATTTTCAGCTTTCCAACAGGTCAGAGGTAGCTAATGAGGGCTGTCGGCAGGGCGGCTGTCACGATTCCGGCTGCACTGGCTGTACGAGCTTCCTGTACTAAAAGCAGAGCCCAGCGGAACCTTCTCAGAGTGGAAGCAGCAGGTAGAGCGGCCTCAGGGACCCATTTTTCTAAATACTGCATTCTTCTTTTTCCTTTTAATTTTCAACTTGATGTCCATTAGGACGAAATTTACCTGGTTGGGTCGTTCAGTCAGAAGTTACTGAGTTTCCATTTGGCCAAAGGCTGTGTATCTACCAGCCATGCAAGAACCCCCTGTTACCTCTGAGCGCTCAGAAGACCACTGCAGCAGCCCCAGGAGTCCTTTCAAGTCTTCCTTCTGTATGGTGGGGTCGACAGGAAGACTTGTTGGGGCTGCCCTAAGAGTTGCACTTGAACAGGAATGTCTAAATCTGTTGTTTGCTTGAGGCCAAATTCTGGCTGTGTGTGTGTGTATGTGTGTGTGTGTGCGCACGCGAGTGTGTTCTCTGGGGTATGTGGTATTTATTTTCTCTCCCTCTCACATCCTGGGCCAATTTGCCTTATCCAGGTTAATTGCACATCTTTGTTATTATTCTTGAAATTAGGCCATCCTGGCCATCAGACAGAGCCACCTCAGCTCTGAGTAATCATCTGAACGTTTTGCTCAGGGGCACAGAGGCAGACATATTCAGACGCATCTTCCTTCTGAGGCTTTCCAGTTGTACTTGCTTGTAGGATAGACAAATTCAGGTTTTTCCAGCTGTCTTAATTATGCCACTCTCATCTTGAAAAAGCAAGCAGTAGAGAGTACAACATGTACCGTACGTGGCTAACAAGAATACCGGATCACCCTTGTTCCTGGTGGGGGTGGGCGCCTGATGCTTCGTGTACCTTCAAGGGCCCTATTTGATGTCCCCTATCTAACAGTGAACTCAGCAACCATTGCTCAACAAACAGCCTCACTGCGTGGGCTCACTGTTGCAGAGTCATGGCCCCCAGGATGGAGAGTGAGACTAAAGTGGGTGGGTGGGGAGATGGGATCAGGCCCCGCTGGTCGTCTAGTTGCTGTGACAAATACCCAGCTCATGGGATTGCAGCTGAAGCAGGTACTTAGTTCGGGCTCCTCTGGGGAGGATTAAATCCAGTTCTTGTTTCTGAATGTGTGAGCCCGGCATCGTAACTTTGACTAATGAGTGTTAAAAGAGAAATCAGAGTCCTGGATGATCACCTATGAAGAGCTCGTCAGGGAAAAACAAATTACACAGTACCAGTGCTGACTTTACCAGTCGTTCAGTCTCACCCACGTCCCTGGGGCTTGTGAATTTATGACAAGCTGCGTTAATGTCTATCAATGACTTTGGAAAGTGGAGGGCACCATGAATGCCCTAACGCTCACTCCTCCTTCCACCTCTGAGCGCTGGTCAAAGTCTTGGCATTGCTCTTCCCCACTTACTTACTCTTGGTCTCAAACTTGTGCAGTCTGTTCTTCTCTATTTACTTATGGTACGGTTTTGGGATCAGGATATTAGCTACAGAGATTTCGATTCTTAAAAATAATTTGCCAATGTAACACCCCTGGTTGGATGGATTAAGCTCTTCTCTGCCTTAATCCAGGGGGTGATCATAGCATCACTAATGGTAGGCAGCTGAGTGTTACATGTCCCCTGAGGTGGTACAATATGAAGTATGCTACAGCTCCTCTGATGGGTTCTAGCCAGGAAGTGTTTGTGTCTAATCCTCTGGGTCTAATTTCCAGTTTACAGGGAATCTGGGGGTGGGAGAACAAGCTTAGTGACAGATAGCCTAAGAAAGCAACCAAGCAAATAAATCCAGAGGCTAGGACTTCAGCTGGAGAACTGGCTGGCTGTCTTCAAGGACTCAGTGATGTGTAACAAGAGATAAGTGTCCTAGATTAAAAGAAAATTAAAGAATATGATAATCTGATACAATGCTTGGTCCTGGATTGGATGCTGGGTTAGCTAAACTAGCAGCGACACACATTTTGGGTAGAATGAGGGTGGGGGTTTGAAAGGTATATAGATTAGAAGAAAATGTATTAATATATGATATATATGTGATACATATATGTGCGTAGAAGGAAACTGTGGAAGGATACACACATAGGTGGTAACTGTGGTAACCCTGGAGAAGGAGAATATGATGTTCTGACTTTCCCTTTTTTCCTTATTGACATTTTCCATTTTTCCAGCTTTGCGATATTATTGACACACAACACAGGCTAAGTTTAAGATGTGCAATGTGATGATTAGCTACACAGGTATGTTGAAAAATGATCTGATTTTTAATTTTTATTTATTTATTTATTTATTTTTGATCACATTTTTTAATAGTGAAAAGATACTGCTTTTGTAATCACAGAAGTCTGTTCAAACCAACCAACCAACCAACCAACCAGGAAATGCATCTCTGTGTAGCAATAACGAAAGGGGACGGGGAAACCGGGTCCCAAAAGCTGCTAGTGGGCTAACACAAAGGATGTGCGAACACCCTCCCTGCCAGCTGTCAGTTATCAGGATGTCCCCAGCAGAGATCGTAATTTTACAGTCACGTAGACCCACCCAGGCATAGGAGAACAACTTACAATTTGTTGCCATGTAATGGAATGTGAGAGTGACTTCCCACCAACGATGATTTTTGAGGGGTGGGGACTGCTGGGATGGAGGCTCAGGGCCTGAGCGCCATTGGAAGGGCCGGGTTGTGTCTCTCCACGCATGCCTTGTTCTAGGTAGGAAGCATCCCTTCAACACAGGCTCTTGGGAGCTTTGCACATCGCCTGGTTAATTCCTCAGGGCCAGATTTTATCAGCGACATTTCCCCTCGGTTGAAGCTTTTCCTGAGAGGAGTGTTCTGTCAGAGGCAGATGGATGGCACGCAGTTTTCCACCCAAACACTGAATGACATCTTATGCTGAAATGACACCCAGAAGATTCTCTGCTGTAACCAGTGAGTCCTTTCTCTCAGGCAGGTTAGCAATACTGAATGACACCTTCTGAATATTCAAATGAAGGGATGATGGAATAGCTTCTCTAATCCTTTTTTGATGGTAACTATAGCACGAGGAAAAACAAAACCCAAAATGAGGTGAAGAGGAATCAGAGGGTCACATCTCAGAAAAACTGGGGGGAAAATTTACTCTTAAAATGAAGCCAAATGCCTTTAAAAAATACTCTTGCAATAAATTAACCTTAAAAAAAAGAGGGAAAAGAGAAAGAAGAATACCATATGATATCACTTATATATGGAATCTAAAAAAAAGACGCAAATGAACTTGTTTACAAAACAGAAACAGACTGACAGGCATAGAAAACAAACTTATGGTTACCAGTGGGGAAAGGGGGTGGTGAGGGATAAGTGGGGAGTTCGAGATTTGCAGATACTATTATATATAAAGTAGATAAAGCACAAATTTCTATTGTATAGCATGGGGAACTGCATTCAATATCTTGTAGTAACCTATAATGAAAAAGAATATGAAAAGGAATACATGTATGTATATGTATGACTGAAACATTATGCTGTGCACCAGAAATTGACACAACACTGTAACTGTCTAGATGTCAATAAAAAATAGAGAAAGAAAGAAAAAAACAGGGAAGAGGTGGCTCACAGCACAGCGACTTCAGCCATGACTTGCAGGTTCACATCCGCCCTGCGGGAGGGAGGTGGAAAGGCCCAGCGAACACTCCATTCCTTAGTGTAATCAGTTAAGTTCAAATCAGATCATCTGGCCTGTCTAGCTGAGTCCCAGGACCTAGAGGGACCGAGGTGGCTAGTCTGCTTCCAAATGCATGGTACATGGCCATTATGTGCAGATTATGATTTAGGGCAAGACTGTTTTTTCTTACAGAGAAGCTCTGCTTGTGAAAGGCTCTTGGCTTGTGTGCGTGGCTGACTTACTCAGACTCCAGATGTGCAGTTTAAATTAGTTAGTGAAAAAGACCTAAACGCACAAAAGTAAACCTGTGGAGGGAGAAGACTAATGTTTACCTCTTGTAAGTTTGTTCAGCATCATTCTCTGTCTTGATCACACTGACACTCAGGAGTGTCTGTCTCGGCACGGTGATACACTTAACACTGTCCAACTGCGTCTCACCACGGTGCCAAAATGTTACGATGTCAAACGTATTAGCTCGAATCATACGATTTTTGTAGGTCAAATATGGCCAAATGGCAGCAATTTCATATAATTCAATCTAATAATTGGCCCTTTCCCTTAGAGGAGCTAAGGCATGAGTTGGGAGACAGAAGAGTAAACTTATCAAAAGATGCAAAATAATCGAGAACTGGAATTAAGAAGCCTTTGTTTTGAAATCAATAACACCCACATTAGTAACACCTTAAAGTTTTTCCTGACTGCCTCTGTGAAGGTGAATCTTTTCTACTAGATGAATCGTCTGGTCAAATTTGTAAGCCACAAAGGAGATCAACCCAATGACTGTATGCAACTCAGTTTTACCCCTAGATATTCTTATCTGCCTTCACCACCCACCTTATTCCCAAAAGCTCACTCTGGAGGTTTTCCACATACACGTCCACCCTCGCACAACCAGGATTTATGCCCATGGTAGATATTTGGCAGGACACGGTGAAGCTCTGAAGGCAGGTCCCAAAGAAGAGCTAATGTTTGAGCTGCTGCAGTATCTCTGGCACGAATATGAAGCTTCCCAAAGTGACTGCTCACTCAGACGTGTAAGCGTTGATGGTGTTTCTTATAAAATCAGACCCATTACTTGCTAGTCACACCTTCTGAGACAGGCTCACCATCTCCAGAGTCCCAGGAGAGGCATTTTGCTCCTTCTGCCTGAATTTTATTTAATCTCATATTCCAGTGGAGTGGCGGATTCTTTTTCAAATTCTAGAGAGACTCAACCCTGGATCATCTGTTAGGGTTTTAAAATTTTGGTGGGGGGAGTGGGTAGGGTAGTGGTAGAGCTTAGCATGTACAAGATCCTGGTTCAATCCCTAGTACCTCCATTAAAAATAAATAAATAAATAAACCTACCCCCCACCCATCCTTAAAAAAAAAAAAAAAGGGTCATAGTGCCAATGTATGCATAGCCCTAAATTTGATAACTTAATGGAACAAGAAAAAGTCCCATTAAAAAATAAATAAATAAATAAATAAAATAAAAATCGTGGTGGGGGGTGTTTAAGACCATAGAAATCACGATGCTTCTCAGTTTTTGTCCTAGCCACTACTGAATTTCTATTACAGACCCAGTGAAACTGCTGGAATCACACAGCATGATACTGGGCTGGTAATTTCTCTTTTTGCAAGTGATTTTTCTATCTGCAGGGTAAAGGACCATCATGACTTCCCTGACACAGTTAAATGAAAGATCAAAATTAGTCCAAACTATCCTGAAAATCAGATGACAGAAGTTCAGGTCTCAGTCCTGAACCTACTTTCTGTGTTATCTTAGGCAAGTTAATTAACTTCTGGCAACACTACTTTCTTCCTTGGGAAAGAAAGGATGTTAAAGTAAATAATCTCCCAGTTACCCTCCAACTCTAAAACAATACAAGTCTATGTACAACCTTGGCTTTTTAAGATACTCCATAATCCTTAAACATTCACTTTCGTAGAGAGTAAAAAAGAAGATAGCTCAGAAACAGGTAGGTTAGTAGGAAAATCCAGGTTTTAAAATGTTTATGGTAACTGAGTCAAATAGAAATAATTTAATTTTTAAAAAAGATATTTTCATCTGTATAAGAAATTATTGTATAAGAGGGCTCTGGAGATTCTGAAGGGTGGCTCCCAATGTTACTGAGTCCAAACTCATTCTGCTTGCTGCACTACAGGCCAATAAATCAGGAGACAAGGTGTTGGGGCAAGGAATAGCGACTTTATTCAGAAAGCCGGCAGACTGAGAGGATGGCAGACTAATGGCTTTGAGGACCATCCTCCTCCAGTCAGAATACAGGCTCCTTTTATACAAAAAAGGGGAGAGGGTGTGGTTGGTTGTTGCAAACTTCTTGCTGTAGGAATTCTTTGTTCCTGCAGCTGTCCACCTGGGCCAGCTCCTGGTGCTCCTGCAAAACCTCCAACAAAACAAAGGTTATTCTCTGTTCTGCAACTTGTTATCTTTATGTGAGTGCAGAGCTAGCCAGACTAAGCCTAGGAAACAGGGCACAGGGTTAAAGCCAAAGGAACAGATCCAATATGGAGTCAGATTTGTTCTTTTCTATTACACAACACCTAAAGTTTCTCAATTCTTTTATACATTTGAAAATTGGGATTCATGTAAACAGAAGTAGTCATATGTGTTGGAATAAGTTCATGGTCTCCTTAAGTCTCCTTTTAGTAGGTGAAGCTTAATGAGGTGCCCGTCTGGAATAAGAGCCGAGCATTTAGGCAGAAGAATGGCATTTGCAGAATATTTGGCACGAACTTAGGTTTAGGGCTGACGTTAACTGGAATATTTCAGTTTGTCATCTTGGGTGTCGGACACCAATCAGCGCTCTGGCCTGATTTGCTCCAGCATGAAGTTTGGACTCAAGCGTCCTTGCTGGTGACATCCTGCCACCTTGTGGCCAGCTGTGGACTTCAACATTGTGCAGTGTGCCTTGTCCCCTAAGTGTGCCGAGGCAGAGAAGCTTTCCAGCTTTCCAGCTTTCGGGGATTCCAAGCACAATTCTGTGGGCTCTGTTCATTGTCTACAGGCACTTCTATCCGTCATCAAATGTTTGTGTTGCATTCCCGCAGTAAAGGAGAGTCAGTAATCCTTTCATTCCATAAGCTCACATAGCTGATGGGATGGCAGAAATAAAGAGAGGTTTAAGTGGTGTAAATGTTGATCTGATCTTGGTTCTGCTCCTAAATTCTTGCTTCAGGTAAGCTCCAGATCTGCAGTTGAGAGGCCATGTTCTTCCTGGTTCTGCAGATTAAACTGTTCATCCTTGGGAAGACCAACTCACCCCTCCATCCTTACCTAACCGTTACAAGGCTTTACCAGGGTTACCGCATGTCTGTTACCACATACCACGGCACTCGTCTGTGGTAAGTACTATTTTTATCCTCATTTTATAGATTTACTGAGATTCGGAGGCATTAAGTAACTTGTCCAAGGTCGCTCATACAAACCTCAGTTACAGGAATCCCCACTGTGAACCCCTCTGCCTTATGTCTGTGAAATGAAGTAAAAACATCTCCTTTACCGCACACAAAGCAGATGTAAGACCAAAGGAGATGATAATGCAAATGAAGCATTTTTTTAAATGGGAAAGATCTACCCAGATGTTGGTCGGCATTTCAAAAATTAGTCGTTATTACTATTATTATGCATGATGTTGAGATTGTTGCTAATGGCAGCCCAAAATTGTCAATTTCCTAAATGGAAGAGAAGAATGACTTCTTGAAGAGAAATATCCAGACTGATTAAAAAGTTATTTTCAGTTGCTATGAATGGTGTTCTGTCATCCCCTCCCTCTCCTGTTTGCTGCACAGTTTCAAATGAAGGTGATCCTAATTAGAGATTTCATGTGTGAGAAATGAGTTTGCTTGTGAATTCAATATATAATAATGGAAAGCTGGCTATAGACCACTGGGGGCTAACAACTAGACCTGTGTGATAAAGTGTTGAGATTTGTGCCTGTAGCTGCCTGGATGAATTGGACAGTAAATTTGAATTAAAGGGGGACAAACAGATGTTCCACTGTCCTCTCTGAGGGATAAATAGGAATTCTGTGTTCTGTTTCTGTGGGACTTGAGTTACTTGGAATGACTGCGGATATACACTCACCTCTCTGTTTTACCAATTTAAGTGCAGTATTTGCATCATGAAATCTAGTGATGCTCAGGGTGAAAACCACCAAACAAAAGACAGCATATCATTCGATTCTCAAATCCAGCACTGGGTGATAGGATAAGAAAGCGTACCTTAACGAAATCTAGTGATAAACTATAAAGGTACCACATTGGACGTGAAGTACATGACCATCTAATTTAGACTAGTGCATATGTAACACTCACTTCCCACACACTGCTGTCACAAGTCATTCCTTCGACAGGATAAAGCCAGAAGGAAACCTGGTTAGACCTGCAGGTCTTTGGAGGGCAAGATCCTGCTTGAAATGGTGTAGTATCAATGGAGCAGGCATGAGACTCCATCAGTAAGCATCTCACTAGAAATTTTGAAAGTGTATCCCTCTGGCTTTGTGGGTGCCTGCCCTGTTGCTCCTAGCAAAAAGTATGTTGTGTTGGAAACCATTTTGGTTTCTTTTATGAGTTATAAATTGCTGACATTCGCCACTTTGTATTCACAGTTGGGACACATGACCCATAGGTTAAATATTTACATTTTTGATCCCTGTGGGTTTTTTTTTTTTTTTTTTTTTTAGTAAATGAGTGGTTTGAAATAATCTATAAAATTAAAATAACCTGAAGGGCGTATTAAGGAGAAAATAAGTCATAAAAAGAAAGGTTGGGTGTGTGGAAGGGCGGATATATTAATTCTGCCCATTTCTCATTGATGGGGGTAATGCTGGTGGTAGACAACTTGGATATGGGTCGAGCGTATAAGAAGTTGGCTTTTAAACCACCTTCTTACCCTCCCACCTGTTATTTCTCTGAGTCCTACCTAGCTAGTGTTTGTGAGGGATGGGAAAGAGAGCGTTCAATTCAGCATACTACGTAGATTGGTAGACAGGGCAATTTCAAATCATCTGCACTTGGATTCTCCTGCCCTGTATTGAAGAACATCACAAAACAGTCGTTTCTACTGTAAGGAAATTGTGGAATTGTTATTATACCATAAGATGGATGTACTCTTTATGGAGATTCTCAGGAAAAATTAATTTGCTCTTAGCATCAGGAACAGTTGTGTTTCTCCTGAGCAAATAAAAAAATAAACCTTAGGACACTGAGAATTGTGTCCTTAAAAGTCTTACTGTCACACTGACCACTAGAAAGCTGGAAGCTAAATTTGCAGCTTATTCATAGCAACTATACAAGCATGTGGTATATATTTGTGTGCTGAGTTTATTTCTGGCTTTATTGTGTGTTTCTATCTTTTTTTCTCATTTACATTAGTAGTAAGAATTAGGTTTGGCTGTGTGGAATCAAAAACCCCAAATACTAGTGGCTTAAACAAGATAGAAATTTCATTTTTTTTTTGGGGGGTAAAATTCTGGGTAGGTAGTCCAAATTTGGAATGGCACCTCCATGATCATTGGGTACCCAAACTTCCAGTGCGTTGCTCTGCCATCCTCAACACACAGCTTCCAGCTCACAGTCCAGGATGGCTGCTCTCGCCATCAAGTCTGCAGCCAGTCAGCAGGAAGGGACACAACCAATGCTCCCTTCTAAGGATACTTCCTAGAAATTGCACACACAGCTTCCATTTACATCCCACTGACCAGACCTTAGACGTATGGGTACACCTAGCTGTAAGGACAGCTGGGGAGCGGGGTAGCCATGTATCTTAGCTAAAAATGAGGAATCTTAATGCTGTAGAGGAAGGGGAGATGGGCTGTTGGGAAGCAAGTAGAAGGCTGTGGCAATTTAGATTATTCGATGCATCTTTGTGAACTATTTTAAATTCTATTCACACTGGGACAGGGGTGCTTATAAGTAATGAAGGAGTAAGTTTACATTCCTTAGAAGAAGGGTGGATCTCGTTACTTCTTCTGTTTAACAGGAGTCAGAATCTCAGAACGGGCTCCTCGATGCCACGGGGTTCTGAAACAGTTTCTGTAACCCCACTTTGGGATGTTCAGATCGCTAAGGGTCTGCAAAGGTAGGACTGTTGCGCATGAGCTATTGTGGTTAATCTCTGAAAGCCCCTTGAGCAATATACATTTACCACTCAGAGATGGTTGTAGAAGTCTTTGATAAAAAGAGGAAAATCATTATTATTCAACATAATTATGCATTGGTATCCACAGAGGCTGGTTCCAGGACCCCCAGCCAATGCCCAGAACTGCGGATGCTCGAGGCCCTTATGTAAATGGAACAGTGCTGCCGTACCCATGGGTTCCGCACCCTCAGTCAGCCGCCCGCGACCAGGATCGGCTGAGTCTGGGGATGCGGGATCTGAGCATACGGAGGGCGGAGTGCACATGCGGTTTTTTGGTAGACAAATATCTTGTGAAGAGTTCGGCTCTTGGGGTGTCCTGGTATTGTAAGAACATGACCAAAAGGATGTGGAATAGTGAAGTGTTTTGGAACTGGTGGCTGGAATGGCTGTTTTGTCATGAGACTTTAAAGTCATGGCCACACTAGAGCAGTGGTTTCCAGACTTCAGTGTGTCCAGGACTTTAGGGCCATCGTTAAAACTGCTGCTACCTGACGCCCACCTTCAGAGATGCTGATTTGTTAGCTTGGGGGCAGAATTTGACAGGTACTGGACTAAAGGATGTTGATTGCCCAACGTTAAAGATTTCTAAATGGAGTTAATTAAACTTTCCTTTGAAATAGAGCATGAACAAGTCATTGGAAAACACAGACTATGCTTTAGATACTTTATTTCCCCAAGTTTCTGAGGGGGCCAGCATTTCTCCTCCCCAGGACAATCTCTTCTGTGAAGCATGACTCTCAGACCAGTTGAGCACAGTTGAATTCCTGCCTAAACGTTAATGACTTGATGAGGGCTTTTAGCACTCTCTCGCAGCTCTGGGCACCCGACATGCCAGGCGCCAGTGAGCATGGAGAAGGCATCCTTAGGTTCCTCCTCACCATGGAAACCAGTGCACACTGATCTGTGTCCGTCAGTTTTCAGGCTGGTGACTGGTCACCTGTGTCGTAGCAACAGGAGAAGGCTGCAGTTGATCTCGGCATTTCACATGCTCTGGAAACAGGGTTTCAATCCCAGGCCCTGGCTTCTTCCTCTGTGTAGATTCCTGGTGAGCTGTTGTTTGGACTCTGGGAGTTGAGGGGGCCTGAGAGCAACAGAGTGGGAGAGAAATTCTGGACCATGAACAATATTGGTGGCTGATGTATGCAAACTGGAGGTGTTAGCTGAACCAGTAAAAAAAAAAAAAAAAAGGTATGAATTTTAGGGGAGGGGAGGGAATCCTATTCATTTTTTAAATCGAAATACAGTTGGTTTACAATGCTGCGTTAACTTCTGGTGTGCAGCACAGCGACTCAGCCACACACACACATGCGTATAGATTCCCTTTCATACTCCTTTACATTACAGGCTACCACCGGGTGTTGAATATAGCTCCCTGTGCTATACAGTAGGACCCTGCTGTTCACCTATTTTACATACAGTAGTTAGTATCTGCAAATCCTGAACTCCTAGTTTATCCCTCCATCCCCCCTCTCCCCTCTGGTAACCACAAGTTTGCTCGCTATGTCTGTGAGCATATATGGATTTGCAAAACTCCAAAAGTTATAAAGTACCGCACTGTGTTTGGCTGGTAAGAGTATAAATCAGTCAAATAGCTACGGAAGGCAATTTGTCAATATCTTTCCAAATTACAAATGTACATGACCTAAGTTTCAGCAATTCCCTTTCTAGAAATTTCTCCTACAAGTATACTCTCACATACGTGAAGTGACATATGTAGAGGCTATTTACTGCAGTGTTTTGGGAGTGCAAAATATGGACTATAACATAAATAGAAAATGGCTAAATAAATTATAGTAAATCCATATGATATGTGCAAAAGAATGAAGCTTTTATGTAGTGCTCTAGAAAGAGTCCTAAAGTGTATCATTAAGTGAACAAGAGTGAGCAGCAGAACAAATGTATGGTATGCTGCCATTTGTCAGCCACGAGTACAGGAAGTTGACTCCCTCGCCTGCAAAGGAGAACTAACGGCTGCTCTCCTGGGCAACCCGAGGAGACAGGACACACAATTCTGGATCCTACTTTTGCTGCTGCAGTTGCTAGCCCTCCCCTAACTGGGTGAACAGACCCAGACCCTCAAGGACCTGTGCAGTGCTCACCAGTCCCCTGCCGTCCGCATGCCCGGTATCCAGTGGTACTGGCAGGAACCATACTTTTTGATTCGCAGTGGACTAGGACTTCTTTCCTCTTGGACTGGGTCTATGCGGGGTTGGGAGTTAGCATTCAAACTTACTTCTGTTTCATTCATACCCGATGAATCTGGGTTGGCGGTATAAAAGCCCACAGTAGAAATAGAGAAATCACTTTCAGTTTCTGGTGTGCAACTAGAAAATTCGTCTTTTATCAGATGATGATAACCTTGTGTGCCATCTACCCAGGGTTTTTACAAAGCAGATATCAGTGGTTAGTGTATAAAAATCCCACGCAAGCCCGGGCTCGCTGTCATGTTTCAGTTACCTTCTTGACTGCCAGCAGAATTAGCAGGTAGATTGGCTTTGTAGGAAGCCAGTAGGAAGTACGTTGTCCATTCAAACTTTGACCATTTGGCTTCGCCTTGAGGTTAGCATAACACAGGAAACATTAGGTTGGGAGATAAAAACCTCTATATGTCTCTAGCGTTTTTGTATGTCTTACAAGGAAGTAATCATGAATTCGTGCAAAGATCTGACTACCAGAATGCGTATAGTAGATGTGTTGATAATCATGAAAAATGGGAGGCATCCATAATAGCCAACCACAAGGAGTTGGTTAAATTCTGGTACAGTGATACAGCCAAGAGCACAGCGGACATTTAAAAATGATAATGTAGAAGGATATTTAACAACATGCAGAAATGTTCATGATATACTAAGAGGGAAAAGCTGGCCTCAAAATAAATCACAGCACTGATCTTGTTTTAAAATTATTATACGTACAGCAACAACAAAAAACACACCCTGAGTGACTATACACCACAGATTATTAGCACTTGTCATATTTTGTGATGGGATGTGGATAAAGTTTTAATTTTCTTCTTAAGATTATGAATATTTTTCTACAAAAATACGCTTGATTACTTTTGCAAGAAAGCATCTTAAAAAAGCTATTATGAGAAGGGCGTCAGATGGAAACATCGCTGAGCACCTCTCCCTACACAGTTGCAGCAGGCCAATGTTGGGAGCCCCCTCTGGAGCCCCACGTCTCGGCCTCAGCCTCTCAGGCCCACCCCCCCGGCCCTGGGTCTGGCCCGCTCCTGGGCAGACTCTCCAAGTCTCTGCCTTGTTCCTCAGTATTGATGTCTGGACAGTGTCTGTCCCACCTACCTGACCAGAAGCCCTTGTGATGATTAGGTCATCTAGAAGACCACCACCCCCGCCAGTTTTAGATGGAATTTTGATTGAATTCTTTCTGAATACTTCAGTAGTTTTTAAGAAAAAACTTTCTTGAGCATCCAGCTGCAGCCTCCAGTGAGCACCTGGCCCTTGTTTGAGAACGCCGGAGTCTGTTGCCATGGAAACAACACTCAAGTCAGACTGCTACAGAAAGACCTCTCCTGAGCCCCCAGGAACATATTGTTTCCTTCAGTTTGGTTCCTTTTGGTTTAAGTAGGCATGGAAACCCTCACTTTCTGGGGAGCCTGTTTTCCTTGGCCAGATGTTGATGAATGGATGGTCAAAGAGGTCAAATAAATTTTCAGCTGTTTGAGATGTCTGTCACAGAAAGGGCAGGTTGAATTTTGATGGGTGAGTTCTAATGAGAATTAGAGTCTTTGTTTTGCACAAGTGCTTTTAAGAATGGCCAGCCTTTCCCATAAGTGGGATTAAGTTGCTCATGGCTTCTAAGTCACAAAGTTTTAGCTGATGCGTGCTTCCCTACCGTGCAAGCTGCTGCAGCCAAAATCTGTTACGGTGTGATCAGAGCTCACCTTGAATATGCATCAGGCTTTCCTGCAATGCTTTCAAACTAAGTGTTTTTCTTCATTTCTTATATATTTTAAATTCACGTTCTTGCGCTACAGTTCTATGATGTCGAACGTTAATGTAACTCTTTTATTAGAGACTTAGAAAGGGGAAGTGATTTTTCTCAGAATGCAGTACCGTGAAAAAAGCCATCATACAGTGTGTAGGAACAGGCTAATCACCATTCTATTCAACCAAGAGTGACCTCACGGTGCTCCAGCCTCTCTGTTATCCCCTCCTGAGGCCCAGTCATCACTGGCCTTCCAGTTTGTGGCCTGGAGCCAACAATCTTGAAAATCCCTGCGAAGAACAACATATAAGTAAAAAGATTCAGCAAGATTATGGGGAAGAGAAAGTGCAAACCCCCGTGTGGGTAAACCATGCCTCCTTCACATTCCAATTTATATTTCCGAAGCTTAAAATATTCTGAAACCCCTAAAGAATGCGTGGAAAGTAGAAATTTCTCTTAAAAACAAGTATTCTACAAAAACTAAGAAACTTTCACATGTCAATCAAGAGTAGAAGGGATACATAAGTGGTGGTGTGGTTGTACAATGGAATAATGGCAATGAGAACAGAATGAGCTACTGGATAAAACTGAAATTCATCATGCTGAAGGGAGAAAGCAAGAGACAAAGAGCATGTGCTGTGTGAAGTTCTAGCTGATTCATTTATCAGAACTAATCTCTGGGGGAAAGAAAAGTCAATGGAGCTTCCCTGGGAGTGTGGGAGCGTGGGGGTGAGCATGACTGGGGAGGGGTGCCAGGGAGCTTTCTGAAATGATGCAATTGTGCTCCATCTGGACTGGGCTGATAGTCACATGGGTCACATGCATTTGTCAAAACTCAACAAAATTTACACTTAAAACCTGTGCATTTGTTGTATATAAATTATACCTCAATGAATAAAAGTGTATTGGATAGCCTTTCTCAGCAAGGCATATTTCTAAGTGCTTTACATGATTTAACTTACTTAATTCTCACAAAAATATAAGGGAGGAGATGTTCATTTGCATTTTACTGATGGGGAAACTGAGGCACAGAGCAATTACATAGACACCTAAGGTAATGGAGCTAGTGTCGGGGCCAGGATTCGAACACTGACAGTTCAGGTCCAGAGATGGACTCTTAGCAGTTGAATCGTATTTCATATGTGCCAGCAGTGACAACCAGCTTGTCGTTTCCCCTTTCCTCTAAGAGCTTTTCCAAATGTGATAGCAGAACAATTGCTCATATAAGCAGGAAGAATTATCCAATGAAGTAGGTACTCTTCAGTCAAGGAACTTAGACCAGGGAGTGTTGCCCCCAACTCTCCTTTCAGCCATAGCAATGTATAGATTTGGTGGCTTTCAGTGACTTGACGGTAGTGGGAGTGGAAGGAGATGAAGCGTTTCTGAGTGCCCTAGGATTCTACAGTCCTCTGATTTTATGAATATGACTGAAAGCATGCCCAGTACGTGGAAGATATGGGGCTGATTCTACATGTAAACACAACTTAATGAGACATCAGATTTTCTCCTGATCTCGGTTATCTCAAGCTAAAGCAGTTGGCTGTCAGGTGCCAGGGGACTCAGTTTCAAGACTGTCACTTGTGTGCCTTTCCCTGTTCCATGTCTATGGGCAGTATCCCTTCTATCAGTTGGTATCTTTCCATTTTGCAAAAGGCATGGTGAGTAAGAGGAGCTGGCTTGGCACAGATCCATTGTTTACTTTCTAGAGTCACTTGAAATAAAAATGCAAATAGTCCACCAATGACCAGCGTAGAAAGTACTCCTCCTGCATCCCGGGGCGGTCCCATTGCCTTTGTAACATAAAGGAAAACAGAATCATCATTGTAAGCTTGTGTTGTCTTTAGATCCAGAAAAAGGATGGGTAAGTGTACACTTTTCTACCTACTTTAGCTTAAAACAAAGTTGTTTTTTTATTAAGTAACAGGTTGTAAAAAGGTAGCTTTCTTAAGACCATATGGTTCATTGGCACCATATGGTGCACCTGTACCATGCATTTCTTCCTTAAGTCCTGTGCTCCTGCCTGTTTAAAATGTGAATGGTCACCTCCGCTTCCCCTGCTCCGGTACACTCAGGGTAGTTTAATCCTTCCTTGCACACTGTGTCCTTCAATATCTCCTTTATAAACATGCCTGATTTTGGAACTGTTCTGTAATTGGACATCAGCCTCACTGGGCAGGTGCACGTCTTAAGCTCTTCACAGTGGCTTACCAGCCTAATTGAACTACAGAAATATAAAAGCAATGAGGTGGGAGTATTTGCAAAATGAATGCATGTTGATAATCTGTGTATTTACAGAGACCTTCTCACGCAGACCTAACTGCTTGGTTATGCTGCTTTTACCAATGGAAAGAAAAATCAAAGAAAATTTTCCATATTCCATGATTCCAATCTATTCTTGGCTGAGACCCTAAGGCTTCTGCAGGATCAGAGAACTTGTTTTCATAACCATAGCTTTTGGATTGAAGTGAGAAATGCCATTTCTTCCCCCCTCTCCCTTTTTGCAAACCAATGGAAAAGAACAAGGAGACCAAAAAGCAGGAAGGCAAACTTCCATCTTTACTGAAATTAGGAAACATTCATACCTGGACCCGTAATACTGTCTTTGAAAAAGGGCTTTCAGATACGTGTAAACTGCGCCAGTGTGAAGACAGACTCGGAGAGGAGGCTAGGGACTTCAGATTTCGTGGGCAAACTAGAGAGACTGCAGACTTCTTTGAAGTAGATTTCACAGCCTTGGCTTGAAACGAGGTAAGGGCGCATAGTCTGATAGCAGCAGTGACCTCAGGCGACAACTGAGCGAACACCTAGAAGACACCCCGACACTCCGTCTTCGCCATCACCGAAGACCATGGGAGGTGTGGAGGACAAACTATAAGGAACGAAGAGCCCTCCAGCTTCTACGTCCACCAAAGAAGAGCGAAGACATCACCATCCCCAAATAACCTCCACCGACTGGTTTCACTGGGAAGAGGGAAACTTCCAACCAGCCCAGAGCCACTCACAACATTCACGGGGGGCTGGTGAGTTTTCTGAAGGCAACAAGCCTCAAGTGCTCACCAGCTCATTCGCCTGATCCTTACCCTTACTGCCCTGTCTTCTAATATGGTTCAGAAACAACACCGCCCTCCTCAGTTCAAGGACAGACGACATTCAAAAGGAAATCACGGGGCTTAGGTGAACATGTAGTATTTAAAAAGAAATATCACACATACACCCAGACATAGATGAATAAAACACATGTGAAAAATTATACTGCAAAGCGGATGAAAATTAAGACAACGTATTTCTCCAAGAAGTAATCTGGTAACATACATTAATACCAGATATATACACACACTTCAATTCACCTAGGAAATCATCCTGTAGAATTTCACTGTCCATTATATTAGTCACAGATATTTGATACATGGAACTATTTCATGTATGGAACTGAGAAACTAAAATTTTAATTTGAAAACATACTCATTTCAGTTATTGGAAACTTTTATTTATTTATTTATTTATTTATTTATTTATTTATTTATTTATTTTTTTATTGGAAACTTTTAGATGTTATTTGGAACAACTTGGGGATTTAAATTTACTTTTCAACTGTAAATTTTATGAGATCTAATTACAGATCAAGTATTGCCAATGAAAATTTAGTGTCTCATGATATGCTCTAAGTATAAAATATACACTAGATTTTTTAAAGACTTAATTCAATAAAAAAGAATGTAAAATATGTCATTGAAGTAATATATTACTAATATAATAATATATTGTTAAAATTGATTTTACCAGTTTCTTTTACCTTTTCAATGTGGCTACTAAAAAATGTTAAATTACATGCAGCTTGCATTATATTTTGATCAAACGGCCTGCACTATGCCATAGGCTTTTAAGAAGGCTCACATCAGAACATAGAGAACAGAAGAAAAAAACATGTAAATCATTTCTCTAAGATCAAGACTAAGTACTGAAAGGGCACATTAAGTTCCCAGAAAAATATGATACAAGTGATCAATAACTAGAAATATCCGAGTATATTATACTTCAGAGATGAGGGGTTCTTTGGGCATTTAGGACCCTACTTCACCACCACCACCACCACACAGACACAGACACACACACAGAGAGACATACACACAAACACACACACACACACACAAACACAAAATCAACTACACGTGGATTACAAAAAAATTACTCTCTTGCATGAGCAAAAGTGAAAGCACAAATAAATTACTTAAGGTATTCCAAAGCCTTTTTCATATTTTTTCTTTTATGTGAATCCCCTTTTAATCCAGTCACCACTGCTTGTGTTTTCTCATACAGTGTGGTCTTTATGCCATTAAGAGCACTGGTGATGAGCATTTCATTAAAAAGCATCTCACCATTGTTTCCAGAATTTCCTTCTGAGACAGAAAACATTTTGGGGACTGGAGACAACATCTCACTTTGGCACACCACAGTGGGTAATTCTCAGTAGTGGAGAGGTTGGGGAGGAGAGGGAAGGGGAGGAGGGAGGTTCTGTAGATCTGAAATGTTCCCTGCTGTTTGTCTTCTTTCCATTTAAAACTGATTCCACGGTAGAAGTATCAATCTGTGGAAATAGCTTTTTTGTGTCCTCCTCAGAGCAGAAAGTTCTGTTGGAGAAGTAGTTGAGCTCAAAGTGCATTAGGGATCCAGCTGCAGTTCAATGTTGACGGATTCAGCAATCCGCAGCAGTCCTTCAAAGAGTGCAAGCTGTGGTTTCCTCCTGGGATGACCTCACCAGGACCCCTGGCAACGGTGCTGGTGAAACGTAGAATGAAACAGTTAGTTGTAGAAGACAGAAACAGTAGATGAGCTGAAGACAACACATTAGAAATAGCACAGGGCGGGAAGCTGGTTTCCTCCCTCACTTTTCAGTTAGGGTGGGTTAAAGACAGAGGCAGCAGAGACATAGTTTTGACTCTTAAATCCTGTTTGGACTGAAGGACCCTCCTTATATTTCCTCTAGGGTAAACAAATAAAAGATAGAACCAATCCTTATAAAACACCTGCACATTAAGAAAGGCAGATGGAGTGGTGATACTGATTTTGAAAACAGGGTGGAGGTGGCCGGCGTGAGTCACTGATGGCCCCTCATCCACTGTAGCTCATCAGCATCACCGTGTTGTCAGGACAGCCTGCATTGCTGGATACCCTTGAAAGGGGGGGACAGTACCTAGTACCTAGTACCAGAGTGCTAGTTAAGGGCATGGGCTCTGTGGGCAGAAAGACTCAGATTTTCTTGGGTCTTCCTATATTGGTTGTGCTTGCACTCATTTTGCTTGGGTAAGTGACATGGCCTCCCTACGCCTTGATTTTATCCAATGCTTAAAAAAGCAACAGTGCCTAACTTATCCAGTGGTTGCGAGGTTGAGATGAGTTAATTCCTACAAAGTGCCTAATACGCAGTTGGGGGGCATAATAAAATGTTTCAGTAGCACTAGTTAGTGCTATGGTTTTAGTCTTTTTAAAAATTTCAATTCATTATTGGAAAAAATGGACAGAAATTTAGATGAAGCTAGAAATAGATAACATTTAATGAGAGCTTATTATATGCCAGTGCTCTTCTACAAATATTACATGAATGATACAGTTATTAGCCTCATTTCACCTGTGAAGAGACTCAGGTAGGCACAGAGATGTTAAGTAACTTGCTCAAGGACACACAGATGTGTAAATTGAAGAGCTAGTGTATGAATACAATCATTGTAGTGTGGTTCTAGCCTTAGTTTAGGAAAGTTAAGATGAAAGGCAGTTAGAAATGCCACATAAGTTCTTAAATTGGGTTATGAGTTTATAAAAATAAGTGGGTGGGGTCTTAGGTCTATTTTTTATGATTACTAATAGATATAAAGAAGTTATCATTGGGGGTGAGGGTAATAGCTCAGGGGTAGAGCACGTGCTTAGCATGCACGAGGTTCTAGGTTCAATCCCCAGTATCTCCATTTAAAAAAGAAGTTATCACCAAGAATACAATACCTGCTCAGGAGGCTCTGGCAACAAGATACTACATTGGTCGTGTCTCCAGCTAAGCTGGAGTTGAAGGCATATTCCAAAATGTGATGGCAGCCACTGTCTACAGGACTGTTGGTGAGCATGCCTGGAAGTGGGACAGAATGTCATTTATTTAATTAATGAAGTCACCGAACTCTCCTTCTATTCCTAGCTTCCCAACCATGCTCCATGCATTTCACTTCACAATATGCTTAACAGCAGCTCTGCCTCTCAGCTTTCTGCAGCAGCATATGCTGCATATGCAGGCTGAAGGCACCAGCCCCTGAAAACTGCCATCCTGTGGGCACAGGGAGACAGGACACGAAGTAGAGGAGGCAGTACCTGCGATGCAGGCTGTCATGAAGCAGGCGATGGTCCCCGCAATCAGAGCTCTCACTGCCCCGGAGGCGATGTCACGCTTTCTGGAAGGAGTTATGGATGCTGGGAAACACGGAAGCAGGTAGGAGAGATTAATGTTGAGGCTATTGACTAGAATTCCAAATTCCCAGCTTCTGAGAATTGTTCTGGGGCTGGAGTCTCAGGTCAGCTGACTTTTCTTTTCTCCTTTTTTAACTGAGCTGGAAAATTGAAGATTTCAAAAGCTTCGTGACGAGGTCCACATCCAGAGAAGTTCCTCTGGTGTGGGAGAACTCAAGGTATGCTGACGGCATTGCAAGGCAAGTGGGTCACAAGGAAGGATCCCAAATATCTACAACTCATCTGTCACCATCTCCTTCTACACCCACAGTGGCACAGAATTAATTAATCAATCATAGCATTTTCCCATTGAACTTCCACTGGCCCTCCAAATCCTTCTCCAGGTGGTCATTGCAAATCCGCAGGAACTGGTATACAAAGTGAAACCTATCTGTCCTCTTTGAGTGGAGTAACATGTGTGCCTTTGAGCAAATTCTTCCCGATGCTCGCTTGGGTATCCCGAGGAAAACTGCATTGCAGAATTAAAATTAGACCCCAAAGGATTTACTGCAGTGCTGGAGCTTTTTTTTTTTTTTTTCTGACACAAATAATGCTACAGAACAATGTGAAGATCTGAAACATGTTTACATCATATCTGTTGTTGAAGAACATTCTTTTCACTTACTGAGTCCGCCGATCACTATTCCCAGGGAACCGATATTGGCAAAGCCACAGAGAGCATAAGTGGCAACTGTCTCAGAACGTATCTGGAAATAAGCATAAACACAGAGATGTGCACATGGTGTGAGCCAGCTTAGCACATCTGACATCCTAACTGGGCTTCCTATTCTGACCATGGAATCAATATCGAGAAATAAGTGTTCAGTGCATGATGTCAAACACCCGTTGCTTCCCAGTGGAACACCTGTTTTTTCCATCTCCCCTTGAATTCTGAGGGAGGGATAAGGGCTGTGCGGATTCAGAGACTCTCCATGAAGTTCTTGGAATTGGTAGTCTTGGCCTCTACCAATGCTGTTTTCTGCTCAATGATAATTTTTAATATCAGTATGACCTGGCCACCTGCTATATAGTGTGTCAGGCAGAGTACTAGCTGCTAAAGATACAAAGTTCATCCCAGAAAATACTTGCATTACATTTATTTGACAAGGGACTTATTCAGAATGTACAAAGAACTGTTGTAACTTGCTAAGAAGACAAGCACCCAATAAAAAAGGAGATTTCACAAAAGACACACAAATGGCCAAAATAAGCACATGAGAAGATGTTTGGCATCATTCGCCACCAGGAAAATTCAAATTAAATTAAAACAATACGCTACTACCACACATCCCCTGAAATGGCTAAAGAAGATGGACAACACCACATGCTGGCGAGGATGTGGAGCAGTTAGAACTCGTGTACATAGTTGGTGGGAATGTAAACTAGCACAGCCTGTTTATAAAATACAAACATACTTGGTGGTTTCTTATCAAATTAACATACGCAGCCTGTACGACCCAGTAATCCCACTCCTAGGCATGTTCCCAGGAGGAATGAAAACATACGTGCCCGAGAAGATTGTACATGAATATTTATAGCAGCTTCATTCATAATAGCCCCAAGCTGGAAACAACTCAAATGTCCAACAGGCCAATGGGGAAACAAAGTGTGGATTTCCATAAAATAAAAAACTACCCTGGAATAGAAAAGAAAAAACTAACACATGGCACCAACATGAATGTTGAGTCCATTTATATGGAATTCTAGAGCAAGCAGAAGTGATCTACAGTGAGAGGAAGATCCCTGGCTTCCTAGGACTGGGTGGGGGTGGGGGTGGGGGTGGGGCTGACCTCGCTGGCCAGGAGGGACGCTTTCTAGGTGTGATGGAGATGTTCCATATCTTGATTGTGGTCGTGGTTACGCAGGTGACACACTTTTCAAAACTCATGTGTACACCACAGTAGACCTTTTTTGTATGTAAATGACACTTCAACGAAAAGGAATTATGTTAGTAAAAAAAAGCTCGCGCATATCAGACATCAGAGGGGCTCCTTTCAGTTGGCTGTGGTGTGTGCCGGCTCTTCTTTGTTGCTCAGCTCTGACCAGACTGGGGGGATATTAGGAGCACGCGTGGAAGTGGGAGAGTGGTCCTCTCACAGGGCGGTGAGAAGAGGGAAGGTGACTCCTTGGAAGTGTGAGCATGACCCTCCTTCTCTATTCTGACCGTTGAGAGGTGCTGCTCAGGCCAGATAATTCTTCCTCAGGTTGAGGGACTGGCGATAGGAGGCCTGGAAGATTCAGTGGGCTTGGCACAGAAATCTGGCAAAGGCACCCACGCAATTGAGGTAGCAATTTTCTTTTCCAGACTCTTGAATAATCTATGATTTGGTTCAAAGAACAAGCCAGGCCAACGTTACATTCAAAAGTAGTGGTGCCTTTTTTTTTTTCCTCTTCCACTAACTGGATTTTTAAAGCTCACAGTCAAGACCCAAGGGGTCATGGTAAGTTTTTTGTTGATTATAAGGCTCCTCTTCTCTTTTTATAATTTCTAAGAACTCCTTTGTTGATATTCTCAATGAGCGTGCATAGAGTGGGCAGAAAAAAAAATATTTCAAGTATTTGAGCAGTCCAGTTTTTGGAAAAGCTCATCCTTGTCCCCCACTCTGTTGAGTGCTTTCCATTTAGTTCAATTGGCTTCAAAAATAGGAAAGCTGATTAAGAGACCACGGGGAGGAAGACAACATAAAGTGCTTGAGATTCCTCTTTCCTTTTTCTGGGGATCTGCGGGAAGGGGATACACAGATGTGGCCATGTAAGTTTTATAATAAGAGGAAAAAGAGGCTGAGATGATTCCACTTTGCCTTTGCCCATAAATGCACAAGATTATGTGATGGAGAGAGCTGTACTGCACTGGGAAATTAACAATCCATCTTATGGTTCTCCTTGTGTAGGAGCAGAGATGCCCCATGTACAAGGACAGTCCCTGTAGCACTATTTCTAATAGAAAAAAAAAATTGGTAACAATGTTCATCAGCAAGAGGCTGGTTAAAATAAATTGTGATGTGCTCATACTGTGTCACAGGCGTGGGTATGGAGAGGCATCCGAGATATGTTATCAAATACAAAGAGCAATGCTAAGAACAGTGAGCAAAATACGGAACAGAGAGAGTTGCTGAATGGCAGGGAAATGGGGAGGATGACTTACCTTTCCCTTTACACCTTTTTGTAACTTTTAAATTCTGTACTGTGGCATGTTTTATGTGTAAACAAAGAAAGAAACATGTAAAGTATTATCTTTAAGAAAGAGAAATGATGGAGTGATAAAGAGCTCATTCTAGGGACAATGTGCTACATACACATCCTGACCTCTTGGATGGAGGTCCCCAGTGGGCATAATTCAATGGATAAGGCTGGGGTTTTGCCTCAGGGACCCAGATCTTATGCTTCAGTCACGTGGTAACTTTTCCAGGAGATGTTGGGACACCACCACCACTCCTTAGTTGGTAAACAGAAATTGTAGGAACTCATCCCCATTTGGTTGATTGGAAATAGGAAATTGGGGGAAACAAAATGTTTTCCCCTTTGTGACTCAACAGTAGCAGAAGCCGTTGAGTTCATACCTCCCGAATATCCTCTGTGGTTCTGCCGCTGGTTGGGCTCACTCCCAACCCAAATCAGCTCCACTGTTCTGTTTCTATCCTCTTAATAACCTGTTCACAAACCTGCTTAGCACAGCCAGAACCGAGCGCTTGCTTTGCTTATTAACAAAACTGCTTTCTCCTGGCAACTGGCAGTTAGGGATGGAAAACATTTCACTTAATTTAGCCTATTCTTTACTGTTGGCAGAGAAGCAAGCTGGTTTGTGGTGGCATCCAAACAATGAGGACATTTGGCCAAGCTCCACTGCGTGGTCAGTGGAAGAATGAACATTTGAGAAAGAGGAGACCTGCAGAGCTGCTGTTCATATCAAATGTGTGGGTCGAAATGCCCCTGACCATAAAATTCAAGTCAGTACTCCCCTGGAGTAAGCTGTTATATTTGTGTAATATGTGGGAGTAAATTTGCGTTGTTTGGTGTTGGGGAGGCTGGGAGAGATGGTGGTGTTCAGACGTGAGCAGTCTGTTAGAACCTTGGACAGCATGCTTTTCCTTGCCTTTACTTTTAAAGCCAAATATGTGCATAGGACGTTAATTCCAAATGGATTGTTTCAGTGAGTAATAGTGGTCGTTGAAAATGTCCACCATTTCGCTTAAAGTTTCCATGTGTGACAATTGTGTTCTCTAGGAAGGTAAAAGTTGGAGACTCAGCTGCAATTATGGCCTAAATAATGGCCTCACCTGAATTCCCTCCTCCCATCCAAGGCCAAGCAGACATGAGCATCTCCTTGCAGGCTATTGACCTGAAACCCTGATGTTTTAATTACAGGGTGTTTGTCTAAAAGGCCCTGAGGTTGTCTTCCTCCCTCATTCACTTGGAGAGTAGCCATTGTGTCTCACTGTTTCTTTAGGATGTAGGGGCACTATGTGGCACTTAGGCATTCTCTCAGAGTTCAGAGAATTCCTCCAATAGGAAGGAAGAGTCCTTCATGACAAGGCCTCATCACTTACCCAACACTGTGGCCTCAGGACATAGCACAGTGCTCCCAGAAGACATTCTGTAAATACCTGTTGACTGATTGGTTCCAATCCCAGCTCATATGACTCTGGGTTTGTATCCACAGTGATCAAAAATAAATAATCACAGTGGTAAGGATTAGCTGTCTTTACACACACACACACACACACACACACATGATTAACTCAACATAACCGATAGTTACAGGGCACTATGTACATTATGAGCTCCATGAGACCAGGGATTTGGGGTCTGTTTTCTTCCCTGATATACCCCCAAGTGCCTGGCATGGTCCTGGCACACAGAGGCTATTGATAGGATGCATGTATGTGATGCAGAATTGTATTGGGAAAAAAATGTACTCACCGACATATATTGCTGCACACCGTTCACAAATTTGGGTCCAGCCTCTTGCCTTAAATGGATCAATTCTGAGAGGTGCTGATAAGCCACAAATTCATTGAAGAATGTCTTATATCCTATGAGTTTGGCAACCATAAAGCTGTCTTGCCAGTCTACTCCCATCATGAAGGAAAAGGGCATGAAGATGTAGGAGCATATTATCTACAAAAACCCAAAATGGATAGTTTATTAAAGTCATGCTTTGCTTCCGGTTTTCAGCCTCATGCTCACGACCAGGTTGTTCCCACCCGCTCTGTGCCTCCTGTAGGCACAGAAATCCCTTCATAGTCTCTGGCTTGTCCATTAGGAGTCAAGGTCGAAACCGAGTCATTTGAAGTAACCTGAATTTTGCGGGTCAGGAGAGGATAACTCTGCATTGAGGAAAGGAAGGGTGATAGGAGACAGCAAAAGATGGGTGGGAGCATGAGGGTCTCATGGTCAGTTTGTACATTGTTGAGGAGTGCATTATAGGAAAGATTTGCTATTCACAAATCTATTTTCTTTTTAAACAAAGATTGGCAGGAACAAAGTGGAGGAGAAACATGATAGAATTATACCTCGAAACTCAGTTGTGGGTAGTCAAACATGTTTCCAAACCAGGACAGGGCTGAATTCACAAAGGACAGCAGGGCCAGGAAGGCAATCAGATTCACAGCGATGTTCGCCACCAGGGCAATGGATGAGGATGCTCCCTGCGTTGCGGCTTCTAGGAGATTCCTTGAATCACTTTATCAAAAAATAGCAGTTCCGGAATTACCACGGGGTTGTCGGCGGATGAACATCACAGGTGTGGAAACGGCACAATCTGAGCTCAGTCGAATGGAGAGACCCACGCCCTGGCCGAGATACCCGAATTCCATGGACTCATGAAGGGGGATTTATACTTGTTAAGTGTAGGTGATGAGCATGCGAGTGTCTAAATGTTATACTACTCTTTTAATTTGGGGGCGTTTATAGTAAAAAAAAAAAAATGGGAAAGGATAAAAATATTACAGGTTTTAACAGTTATATTTCACTAAAAGTAGCTTCCAGAGAATATTTATAAAATATTCACTGTGTAAGAACAATTCAAGCAAAGCCTGTGTATCCCTCACCTCATTTAGGAAATGGAATATCACCTCAACACTGAGCACCTCCTCCTTAACCTCACCTTCTGTCAAGTCTCAGAGGTACTTGGCCCACTAGAATTTGCTTTATGATTCCCTTTCCAATTTTTTTCTCCCTAAATAATATATTGTGTACGTTTACACATTTGCTAACTTTGTAAATGAAATCCTCATATTCCATATATATCCTTTGGCAACTTGCTTTTTTAACTCATGGTTATGACTCTTTCAACGTACAAACAAGGGATGACTATCAGAAACATGTTGTTTGATGAATTCTGTTATTTAATGATATACTTTTGAACATCCTAAATCCTCTAGTTTTTTTTTACACCCCCTCATTTTTTTCTTTCTTTTGAACGGGGCAAAAGGTAAACAGACCTAAGAGGAGTTAGAAATACCTACATCACATCTTATCTTCCCTATTCAATAAGAAACTTCCTGAGATGGTGATCCTGTGGCTTTCTAACAGCCTAAAATCTGGCTCAATGAACCCTATGCTGTATTTAAAATTAAATGTCTATGAGACTGAAAATAACATAATATTGCAATCCAACTATACTTCAATCTAAAAAAAATTAATTAAATGAAATATCTACACTGAACAGTCAAGGCAATGTATTGACACTCAGATATTGGTATTTAGAAAGGTTCTCCTTGAGTTTTGAAACAAGATATTTAGGGTCTAAATAGTCACGGGAAATTAAATTCACTTTAATTCACCATGTTCTCCGATGATCAAATTTTTGCTGCATTTTGAATTTGGACTGGAGCAACCCCCCACCCTCCAACCTTCTGCTTCTGTAGTCATTAACTATTAACTAGGTGAGTGTGTCCCACTTACCCACTTTCCATTTTCATGGCATTCTTGAGGGTTATTTTAGGTGTTTCTGTCTCGGGCCAAAAAAGTTTAGAAATAGCCAACGCCGCAGGTGCTGACATGACGGACGCAGTTAACAAGTGAGAGGATGAAACCTGTGATTTCAGGACGAAGAAGGCCAACTTAGGGTTAGCTTTTCTCTTGTGTTCAGAATGAATGGCCCAAATGCCTTACCAGGGAGACGATGGGTAGGCACCGATTCTATGCCAGAAATCAATGTTTATTTGGAGGCTTGGAAGAGTTCAATGAACCAAGAGTCAGGCATCACTTTGAGAGAAGGGAGGCATTTGTGTGAATTGACCACATCCTTGGAGAAGCACAAAACCCAAATCTGACCATTTCAGAGGGGAATCGATCCTGTATTGTGGTAACTTACAAAGAAGTTTCCTCAACCTTTCTGTTGTCCTTTCAAATATTCAAATAGTCCCCAAAGCTCATGTTTCATTACATCATCAATTTAGATAGTGGATTTCTGGGGGCGCAGGCAAGGTACACCCCTCTCCATCTTCCTTTTGCTCTCCTGAAGTCCTCTGTGCCTTTATGTGACTAATATTCGTTTATCCAGAGTCCCTTTGATCTGCAAGCTGTTTCTGTTTTCCTCATTGCAGGTCTGCTTAAGCTCGTTCCCCTTCCCTCCTCACATCCTTATTTTGTTTCTGGATTCTCTTCCCTATATTTTCAGAATTCTAGAATCCACGTCTTCCTCCCCATTCCCATTGCACCCAGGACATTTTTGCAGGCAGCGTTCCTACAGTGTGGCAACGTGGCTCATCTGGGGAGACAAGACAGCCAAGCTGCTATTCCTGAGGGCTCCTTCCTCCTTTCCCTCTTCCTCTTCCTGCTCATCGGCCTTTGAGGTTTGGGTGAAGTCCTGGAATGAAACTGGCCTATCTTGTAAGAACTCCTAGTCACCTGGACCACACAGCTGCTGAGCTATTCTGTTTCTCCCCTGGGGGTTACATCTGCGTGTGGCTTGTAAGCTCTGTGCTTGGGGCACACGCACCAGTTATCATAACATTCTTCAGCCCCATTCCTTAGACCACCCGCTCTCAAACTGGGCTGTACGTTGGAATCTGAGGACTGAAAAAAAACTTAGTAATGCCTGGGTCTCATTCCAAGAGATTCTGTTTGAATTACTCTGGGGTACGAGCCTGGGCATTAGGGCTTCTAAAAGCTCCCAGGTGATTCGAATGTGCAGGAAGGTTTGAGAAGCACTGCTGCAAGCCAGAAGTCAGAAAACATTTTCTGTAAAGGGCCAGAGAGGACATATTTTTGACTTTTTTGGAGCACAACTAACTCAACTCTGTGTCATGAAAGCTGCTATAGGGAAATAGATAGGAATAGCTGGTTTCCAATAAAACTGTAGTTACCTTCTAGATGTGGCCCACAGGCCACAGTTTGCTGACCCCCAGCCTAGAATCTCTTTACTAGTGTTAGTAATAGTTATTTTATTATTTTTCTTTTTGCATATTTAAATTTTCAGCCAAAGTAACCTCATAATATGATTTCATTCTGCTGTGGTTGGATACAGTTCACATTTAGGTGGCAGGGATATGAAAGTGAAGCATCGTAGCTCCTTGGGGTCGCGCCATGCAAATGTCACAGGAACTGTGACCAACTATATAGCAAAAAGGACACTCTTTTGGCCTCCTTATCTGGCAGCAGTGGTAAAGGGAAAACAGAAGTAATGATAGCAAAGAAAGAAGAGGCTGAATTTTTCCATAAATTAATCTCCAAACATTCTTACCCCAAAAGAAATGTATGCACCCAGCACGCTTCCAGCAATGGTAGAGAACCCAGCGGTCATGATTGCATGGAGTTCGGACTTGGTGACGTGTGGTAAATACGGTCGGACCAGCAGTGGAGACTCTGTCTGGAAGCAATGACCAGATTAAATGTTTCCTTAGGAAGCTATGCCAGTCTACTCAAAATTCCACTCTATACAGCAGTACTTCTAAGAGTGGACCTCAGACCAGCTCCACCAGCATGACTGGGAACTTTCAGTTAGACATGCAAATTCTCAGATTTACTGAATCAGAAACTCTGGGGATGGGTCCAGCAGTGGTGTTCTCATAAGCCCTCTGGTGGTTCTGATGTGTGCTCATGTTTGAGAACCCACACCCTCAATGTCTGGGTCATTTGGACTTTAGGTCAGTGTGCATACAGAATCACGTGTGAAGTTTGCAAGGCTGATTCACATAAGGCCCCCGCCTAGCCTAGGACTGGACTGTGATGGCTTGATATTCTTTTCAAAGGTTGGAACGCCATTGGCCAAGTTACTCTGTCCAGTGGCCTGGCCTTGGGAGCTGTGGTTCCCCAGCCTCTGTGGCTTCCCATCTCCCAGCTTTATCTCAACAGACCCTAAGTTTCTTTGCTGACACCATAGGGAAACAGAGGCACAGGTGTGAAAAAAGACCAGCAACAACAAGGACAGGTGCCCACAGGCCGTTTCCTAACTGAGAATCAGAGGACCCCTCTCCTCCCCTTGTGGGGAAAGGAAAAGGTTGGAGTGTGGTTGTAAAGGCTTGAGTCCCATTAAGGAGGGCAGGCAGCCTGCAGCATGGGGCTCTCCATAAATAGTAGCTGTACTTTTAGCATATTAAGTACCAAATTGAGCACCACAGAAGCATGTGTGCAATTTTACAATTTTCCCCTCATTATTTCTAATTGTTTTTTAAGATTGACTGTGTTGAGCTTCAATTTATGGACTAAATAGAAACTCAGTACATGAGCCCTCTTACCCTGCAGGTAGGAGTAATCAACTCAAGACGGTGCCCTAATTAGTCCTGAGAGATTTTATGACTATAATTATAACAATTTCAACTCCTAAGGAAAGAAGTAGGGGCCTCCCTCTAAAGACTCTGCTCCAGGCTAGCAGGCTGGGCTTAGCAATAAGAAGGCTCAGCCTGCCTGGAGCAGTTGTAAGCCTAGGTCAGGGGGCCACGTGTTTTTCCGGGTGACTTGAGTTTTGCTTCAAATTCAATTTTCCTTGAGCAGCCATGCTAGCAAGTATTCACACTCGGTTCCCTTGGTGTGTAGTTTTGTGCTGCCTGAAGCTGTATATCCTGAGTAATGAGGATGTCAGGAATGCTGCCATTCTGAGGGACACCCCTTGGCAACTTATTTCTTCGCTTAAATGGGCTTCAGGCAAAAGAGCATTTATTCATGCCATGGGTGAGGAAGGTGAAAATGCTTTTGCTCATCAACATTTTTCTTCGGGCTCAGCAGAGATTTTGGCCAGTTCAGATAAGTTGAGAATGAGCTTAAGTATTTATGTGGCTGCTTGGTTGTTGGTGGAAAGCCTTTCTTGGTCTCTTTGCCACAAGTGTTACACTGCAGAATATGAAGCTGCCTGTTTCACGTCTGCAGCTTAAGACAAATGGGGAACTCCACTTGTGTGATGAGCTGCTGGCCCCTGCTAGCCAGAAACCTCAACAATTCAGTTAATTCAGAAAAGACTGGTTGAGAAGTTGTGTCTGAGAAGCCCTATGCTTTGATAAAATGATTCAGTCTCTCGTCCTCTCCGTAAACTTCTAAAAACCTAAATTCCACATTAGTGCACGGAGACTCTTGGAAGGGCTCTCTCTCTCTCTCCTCGGAATCTGGACGTTGTCAATATTGAGAGTTCCTTATTTTGACATCCTCCCCTCCTAAACTAAAAGAAATACTCTTTCTGGAAAGAGTATCCATTTAGCAGTTTGTTTTGTTTTTTGCTATGACTACTTACCTGCCCGACGAATATATTGCCAGAAGCAACTACAGATTCAACAGGAGATGTTCCCATAGTCACTAGCATTATCCATCCAACCTAAAAGGCAAAAAGGGACAAAGTCAGTGAAGAACTATTGGTGTACATGGAACTTCAAAGTAGGGATAAAAATCTTTAAACTGGAGGAAGATATGGAGTCCTTCACCAATTGTACTAAACTGGAGTATACCTCATATAGTTCATAGAGCAGGTCGATCAAATGCTCCTATTGGAGTGGTAAGTCTGAGTCTTTGTGTAGGTACTTTGAATGCTATACAAATGAATGTCTATTGAAATGTCTATTTCATACAAGTAATGTCTATTGAATGTCTACTGTATACAAGTAATAAGTTATAATAATTGCTAATGGTCAGGACAATATCCATTGCATTCCAGGCCCTTGTTCCCAGTAATGCGTTTAATCCCCACAATAACACTTTAAGGGAGGTCCTATGATTAGGCCCATTTTATAGAAGAGGAAACCAAGGCACAGAACAGTTTCATTGTTTTGTCAAAGATCGCCCAGCTAATAAACCCTAGATAAATGGCATTCAAGACTTCGTCCCTGAAATAATCAGTTCTACACTTGTCACCCACTCCCTTCCAGTCCCGGTACCTTTCTAACAAGCCACTGCATCAGTCCGAGGTAGTACAACATGGACATCACAGTGCTGAAAAAAACCACGATGGGCAGGACCTGGAGGTGGGAGGCAAGAGCGACCATGGGTTAACATCAGCCCCAGCAGTATCAGGAGTAGGATTCAGATCAGTGTCCCTCTTTCTGCCTCCTTCCCCACCCTGAAATGTTACGAAGATACTAGAAACTCCTCTTGAAGTAAGCAACACTTTTATCAGGCAACTTCCTCGTGTGCAGTCTCTTATTTTAATTTGTTCTGGATAAGCTTGAGTACATTTCATAGGAAACTTGACTTTTTAAAAAAAATCCTGCTATGATAAACTTTTCTTTAGAGAAGGGATGAAATTTTGGGGGAATTTGTAATAATTAGACCTGGAAACTGAAGTCCACAGGCAGATATTCTTGCTCTGATATTGAACAGACATGGGCTTCCCTACTTATTAGCAGAGTAACCTGGGTCAAGATGAAGTGTGATTAACCTCAGTTCCTTACTCACGGTAATTACACGGTAGGTGCTTAAACAGTGCTTCCTAGAGAGCAAGCATTCATGCATTTAGCTTTCAGAATAATAACTGTTTTACTTACAGATTTTTGAAGCACTCTATATAAAGATTAGACTTTGGAAACTAGTTTACTTCTGTGTTAATAAAGGTTGCCTTTTCCTAGATTCTGTTTTCCTGATGCTCTCTGGATGCCTTCAGTGCAGCCTGTGTGTCTGCAGGGAGCAGTTTCTGCCTTGCAGAGACCAACCAGGGCTGTGGTCTGGGGTGCTCCTGATCCCCAGCCCATTGTTCCCCTTCCTCTCTGCCCCTAGCTAAATGGCCGGGGACAAGCTGCCACCAGAGACACGGAATGACCAAGGACAATTTGTACAGGATCTAATTTAGAAAAAAAAATCCATTAATAATACATATTAAAAGACTCTTTGTGCCATTATTCAGAGCTTGCTCACTTATGTGCTTTTATTGGCTTTAATGGGCAGGCAATGCCTTCCCAAAAGCTCCAGGGAGTTTAAGGGGCTCATCCTGCCAATGTTCCCATAGGGAATCTCCTTTGGCAGAAAGCATGGCAGCTACAGCCCCGGGGGAGAGGGCGGGGCTGGGTGGGGAGGGGGGAGGCCTAAAGACAATGGTGCAGTCTGGGCAGCAAATTCCTCCATCTTTGTGATTTTATTTTTTCTAATTCTGGATCCAGTTCATGACAGATGCATATTTCTATCTCAGTTTGTAAACCCTTGATCTTTCAGAGATGGCTTAGTTATCTCAGCACCGAAGTATCAAGTCAGCAGTTTAAAAGAAGATTCAGCACAGTAGTTGGCCCAACTGATGCCGAGGTAATCTGGAGGTGTATCTGGAGTCCCTGAGTGAGAAAACAATTGAGAAGTGTAGGAACAATAACATAGCACAAGAAAAAGAAATCTGAAGAAAAAAACCAAACGTGTCTTTCTGACTCATCGACAGGTATTTGTAGGGACTTCCCAGAGGAAGGTGAGCTTCCGGGGGGTTTTGGGAGGACATGGGCATGTGGCCAAGCTGCCTTTCCCCTGGAAAATAGCATCCGTCCTTTGGTTGGGAGATGCCCAGCCTGCAGGCCTGCCTGGGCGAAGGCTGTGCCGAAGGAAAGAGGGGAAAGGTTTAGCACGCAGTTGGCTTTGAAAGAACAGAGGCTGATGTGGGTGACTGGCTGTTTCGGATGGTCTGGGATGAAGGAATTTCCTGGGCGCAGCGCTGTCACTGATTCTGGACTGGGAAGACATTGATGGCCACATGCCTCTTCTTTGCTGGATACCTAATGTCCCTTCTCCTGATGTCTCAGATACTGTTACCCCTTATGATCTTACATAAGTATCTCAACAAACGCTACAAGACCTCCAGAAGCGCAGGCATCCCTTGTTTCCTTTTGCTTCGCTTTGTTGCCCTTCTTGGATATTGTGTTTCTTACAGATTGAAGGATTGTGGCAACCGTTTGTTGAGCAAGTCTATCGGCGTGGTTTTTCCAACAGCATTTGCTCACTTTGTGCCTCTGTCACTGGTAGTTCGCACAATATTTCAGACTTTCTCACTATTACTCTATCTGTTATGGTGATCTGTGATCAGTGATCTTTGATGTTACTGTTGTAATTGTTTTTGGCATTTTTTAGCAATAAAGTATTTTTTAATTTAGTACTTTTTTCAGACATAATGCTATTGCACACTTAATAGACTACAGTAGAGTGTACACATAACTTTTTTTTCTTTTTTTTTTTTAAACATAACTTTTATATGTGCTGGGAAACCAAAAAGTTTCCATGACTTGCTTTATTGCCATATTCACTTGATCGTGGTGGTCTGGAACCAAACCTGCAATATCTCTGAAGTATGCTTGTGTTTCAGTATTTCTGACTTCCTCTGGATGTTTCCCTTAATGCTATAGTAACAAAATAAAATGTTTTCAGTCCACTGACTTCAGATAGATTGTAAAGGAGAAGGGACGGTGACGTGCTGTGCCCCTGTAACAGGCCTGGCAGGTGTATGCCTGGTTTCTGGTCAGTTAGCTTCTATCTGAATATCTACAAAGACTGAGAAGTTATTGAAAAGGAAGTCCCTTTGTAGAAAAAAAAAATGTTTGGCTTTACCTTAAATGCAAAAAAGTGGTCTGTATATTTCTCACCAAAGACGAATGAAGCACCAGCATCACTGTACGCCAGGAATGTCTGAGTTAAAGGAAGGAAAAGAGCAGATCATTACAAGCACCGAAGCGGTGGTTACCATCCACAGGAGCTACCAGGCTCTGCAGAGGGTGGGGACTTGGAAAACTGGTTTGACAGACTTGGAGAGTTAATCTTCTCAACTTCCCCCCTGCAGTGGATGGCATGAAAGTGTATTTTGGAACTATAACAACATACAGATTTCCTGGCAGTTCTGACACTCAGTCTGACTCTAGGGTGCTGAAGAGTAAGCCAGGTGTGGTAGTTTGCGCCAGGAGCCATAAATGGTACACGGGTGGTACTAGTTACCACTGGATGCAAAGAAGTCCTATTTCTCTGGGGAAACATCTTAGAAGAGTGACACCCTGAGGCAGGATGGGATAGGCAAGTGATGTGGTAGATGATCTGGGTAAGGGACAATGGAATATTAATAAACTAGGCAGATTAACGTATTCTACATAAACAAAATTATTTGTCTAACTCATGCTATGGAATTAAAACATGGGTCAACTCATGCAGATAGATAAATCTTTCTGACGTGTCTTGAGGGTTATAGTCAAATGTCAAAAACACTGTAAAAACAACGTGTTCTTTTGAACCATACTTACCTGAACTTGTTTGCCCAACCAATCAAAAGCCATAAATCCAGGTTTAGTCCTTAGGATCAAAAGCCCAAGAAGAAACTGTATCCCAATTCCCCAAAAGACAGGCCTCCAGTAAACCTACACAGAAAGATGAAGACATAGGTCTTATTAGAAAATGAACACTGACCTCAGCATAAATGCCCAGAGGATCACTGTTTTTTTGGAAGTCTCTCAGACATGGCCTGTGACCCACCTTCTTTTGAAGGCCAAAGCAATTGTGAGCAGAGAATCCCTCGATAGAATCATACCTAAAAATATCAGGGTTGTAGTCCCTCTTCTTAAACTTGAATTTAAGCCAACAGTCCCGGGAGCATAGGTAGCCATTTCGTCATGATAAAATCACTTAGACACAAAGCATAGTCTTAGGAGGGCCATGAAAGGAGGAAGGATCTGCCCTTCCCAGTTATGCTGTAAATATTAGATACATATAATCATTTCCCCCATCTGGAAAATGGAAAAGCAGAACATAACTTCTCTGCGTGCCCAAGGTTTGTTGATCTGACAATTTGTAAGTGAATTAAGTGAAATTCCACCCTTTTGAGGGGCTCTCATTTTACTGTGAGAGGAACCAATGAACTCTAACGCAGACTCGGGGTGTGCAGCAGTAATGGACCATCATCTGCTTTCGTTTTCGGTGCAGAGATAAGTGGCCTGCAAAGAGCTATGGGATTGGAGGCACGGGAAACAGTGCGGCCGTTCACTCGAACAGGGCAAAGACTTAATATTAGGTGGTTTTGGTCTTCACTTAATGCTCTTTTCTTGGGTCAACCTTTTAGCCAGTAAAGTCTTTCAGAGTTTGCCATCATGAATCCTGTGTGAAAGCTTCACTGTCTCTGAATTCTTGCCCATGTAACGGGTTACAGGCTGACAGAACAAGGATGAGAATTGAATTCAGTGGGGACGGAACTGCGTAAGGACAAATTTTTGGAGTAAAATGTAAAATTATTAGCCTTAATGGCAAATAGCAGTTTGATAAACTGCAGAATCCAGTGGTAGGATATTAGATTATTTGCTGGTCTGGGGAAATCTGGATCAAAATGGATGCGTTTTCTTTATACATACGTTTGATGGGGGAGGTGGGCTACGTTAGTAGAAATTGTATCTGACAGGAGAGAATATTTCACTGGTTGAGCAACTGGAAAATTACTGAGACTGAAAAATGAGAGATTAATAGGACTATTCACGTTCAGGATGAAGGGCACTCTTGCCACTTAAAATATCACAGCAAGGTAAGAAAAATATTGAGTAACAGTTCAATTGTCTCATACTCATTATTTTGAGCAATTTACACATGAGGGAAAAAATAGGGAAAAAACCAAAAAAAAAAAAAAAAAGGATCGATTTCATACTCACTCTGGTTGGGTGCTTGGAAAACAGAAATGTCAGGATAGTGTACATGACAAGCCCTCCGAAGGACACGAGCTGCCGTTGGCCCAGTTTGGCGGTGTCCAGGATCAGCCAGAGCAGAACTGCCAGGGTCAGGGAGCCCCAGGTCACCCTGCAGGAACCAGAAGGGAGGCTTTGGCATCATTTGTGGTGTTAGCTTGAAAACCTTAATCAGACTTCAAATGAACGGACAAAAAATACTGTGTAACACACCCTGGCACCGGGAAATGATGCTTCCAGAAATTGCAACAAACTCTCCTTGGTTGTTGTAGCTACTATAAAGGCAAACAGTCGAGAAATTAAGCAATGTGTCCCCTCCCTCCACAACTCTTGGGCCCTTTGCCGGTTCAAGGATATTTAAAGAGGCTGGAGAGGAGAAAGGATGTTTGGAGAGGAAGTCTGGTGGTTTCTTTGTGAGAGCTACTGGGACTCCTCACCTCCGTTTTGGGAGACGGGTGAAGTGTTACCTTCTTCCCTTTAAGGAGAAACTTGAAATGTGTCTTCTGCATTGGGGGGCCTCACCCAGGCCTCAGAGAGCTAAGTCAGACTGTAGATTGGGTTCTGAGTCCCTGGGGATCTAGTGGGCATGACAGGGCTGACTCACTTGGTGGCAGCGCCAGAGAGGATGCTCTGCTGGGATTGCACAACCCCGGTTTATTAGGCCAACAATGTGTAAACTTTCCTGGTGGATCCCATGTGGGCCATGCTTGGGAGAATTGGTCCTGAGTCCTACCTACCCCATAGGGCCACCTAGAGATCAAGGAGATCCCACAGAGAGAGGCTGAAATTAAAACAGTGGCTATTCACCTGCAGGACGTGGGGTCCTACAAGAGAGAGTTGGCTTTAACAGCTCACAGACTCTTCCTCCCAAGGAGGCTGGCTTCATGCTCAAAGCAGAAAGTCACCTTTCTAAGCCAAAACTGACCCAACTTTTGGACAACAGTTTACCACTTAGTGATGCTTAAAATTAAGGCAGTTTGTAGGGACATTTGAGCACATCCTGAATGAGTCACTGCCTTATCTGGGCCTTGCTGTCCTGCTTGTAAAATGAAGACATTTTAAACAGATTATTCCCTAAGGTTCTTTCTAGCTTCAGTATCCCATAAATAAGGAAGCAATTTCAGAACAAGTCTTTGGGACAGTATTGAAAAAAACTAACATCCCTCTCGACCGCAGTAAGAGGACTAACTGCATTTACCACTTCAGCCAGAACCAGTGGCTGTCCAGAAGCCTTCTGCCAGGGGACAGGAACTTGTCGATCCGAGACTCATATTTGGCCATGAAGTGATCCCAGACCACAAAGAAGATGACCACCACTGTGATCACGAAAAGAGGGAGGGCTCTGTGGAAGTTCAGCACACAGGCTGCAATCACCAGAGCCAGGTAACCTGCCCAGGAAGCAAATGCAAACAGTGAATGTCACCAACATCGACTAGACACCAGCCTCCAGCACTGATCTGGCTCAGCCAAGGGCAAGTTCAGTCAGGAAAACAATGAATATATATGCACATTTTAAAAATTGAAGTATAGTCGGTTTACAAAGTTGTGGTAATTTCTGGTGTACAGCATAGTGGTTCATATATATATATATATATATATATATATATATATATATATATATATATATATATACCTTTTCATATTCTTTTTCATTATAGGCTGTAACTAGGTATTGGATATAGTTCCCTGTCCTAAACAGCAGGATCTTGCTATTTGTCTATTTTACACATAGTAGTTAGTACCTGCAAATCCCAAACTCCTAAATTATCCCTCTACCTCCACCCCCTTCCCCTGGGTAACCACGATTTTGTTTCCTATGTCTTTGAATTTGTTTCTGTTTTGTAGATAAGTTCATTTGTCTCATTTTTAAAAAGATTTCACATATAAGTGATATTACATGGTATTTTTCTTTCTCTTTC
The DNA here is from genome assembly GCF_036321535.1 of Camelus dromedarius. Taxonomy (NCBI): domain Eukaryota; kingdom Metazoa; phylum Chordata; class Mammalia; order Artiodactyla; family Camelidae; genus Camelus; species Camelus dromedarius. The sequence continues at coordinate 5,936,078 of NC_087445.1, read as the reverse complement.
TGGCTTACTTCACTTAGTATGACAATCTCCAGGTCCATCCATGTTGCTACAAATGGCATTATTTTATTCTTTTTTTATGGCTGAGTAGTATTCCATTGTATATATTTCCTTTTCTGAAGTTTCATTGTTAATGTAAAGAAATGCAACAGATTTCTGTATGTTAATCTTGTATCCTTCTACCTTGCTGAATTCGTTTATCAGCTCTACTAGTTTTTGTGTGGAGTCTTTTGGGTTTTCTGTATATAGTATCATTATACATTTTTTTAAGTGTCACCAAGTTTGCTAGGAGGACAGGGTGCTAGGACATTTTCCTTAAAGAACCTTCTGAATTCGTGAATCTTGTTGCTTGATCATTGAGTGTCTTGCTTAGTACTAACTTTTTCTGATATTCACACTCAGCAGGTGAGCCTGCAGAGAAAGGCCAGGCACTAAAGCGACCACTGGCAAGAAAAGTATGGATTCTCTTGGTTCGCAGCTCAGATTTGGCCTAAGCTTGAGTAGGAAAATCTTTGAGTGCCACACAACAATCTCTAAGTACCACAGATTCTCTAAAGGAAAATGGGGTGGGGGTGGTGAGGTGTGATCACCAAGGAGAAGGCTTCTGGAGAGGAGATTCTAGGATAAGAACAACAAGGATTTCCATTAAAGGTCAGCAAACACGGCTTTGTCTGCAAGTTAGATTTGGCCTACCACTTGTTTCTGCAGGTGGCAAGTACAGTTGTATTTGTACATTTGCATTTGTATTCTATGAATAAAGTCACATGGGCACACAGCCACACCATCTGCTCACTTTGTGCTACAGTGGCGCAGCTGTGTGGTTTTGAGTGTGGTCTGCAAAATGCTATCCAGACTGGTGCAGAGAAACCTTAAACCCTGCTGCTACCTGTGCTGGCTGTGTGAGCACCAGAAAAACTCACTGACCTCCTGGGGCAGGGGGCTTGGATTAATGTCTGTGGACTTGGGTGAGAGGGTTCACATTTTATAGACAGGAGTGTTCCTTGAAATGGGCCCAGACCCCTTTGCTTTAGAGGGAATTAAAACAGGACACCTGCTCATCTCTGAAGACATCTCTGGTCCTGCTTTCAGGTGAGAGGAGTGACCTGAGACTTCTCTCCATGTTGTGTGCAGATAAAGTATCAATTGATTACTCATATCACCCCTTCAGTTAGGTTTCTGCCTTGTGATTATCACTCTGTTTTCCAGTTACCTGAATTTGCATTATCCAGCCCTCAAGTCCAAACCACAATAACAAAGGTCATTAGAGCAAGTGACCTAAAAAATCAGCCGCTGGCTGCATAAACAGGCAGGGGGACTATCTACATGGGCTTTCCAAGCTGAGACCCAACACTTGGGGGCCTCTTGATTAAATTCTCTCCTCTCTGGATGATTCATTGAAGTCCAGGGGAAAGGGAAGATTTATTTGTTTTCTACAGAAAGGTAATAGTTGAGGGATCCTGGAAAAGAGGCCACTCCCTTTGGTTACTTACTTGCTATTAAAATGCCCCAGATGATGTACTGAAGGGTGGTTTTGTGTTTCTTACAAAAATCACAAACTGTACCACACTTCCTTTCCAGGCACCTGTAAAACACAAAAGCAAGAAGGCAGGCAAAAGTCACCACCATATGCACGAACTAACCACGGCCCACTAAAGCTAGGTGAGGCTTTGTGAATCAAATAAGCAGCAAACAAATGCACGATGTGTGTGTCCTACAAAATAGAAATAAGAAATTCATTTCATTTTAGATTAAAATCAGCCAAGGCTGGGATCAACCTTTGCTGAACGGATGTGCCAAGCTCCAAGTAGTTTGAAATGCAGAAAATGTGGTCTGGAACTAAATCACAGGATGAGAGTGTTTCTCACTGGGATAGGAGGACCTCCATTAGCGTTTAAGCTCTCATGCAAAACTCTGACTTAAAAAAAAAAATTAAAATCCAATGAACTCTCATCGCCTCTGGGTCCCAAAGTTTGAGCAAGCTGGTTATTCCCTGTCTGCGGTCACCACCCTCTTTAGCTGGAGGCTGATGGGCTTCACAAGATGCCTGAAATGTAAAGTAGGATTTCAGGGCTATTAACTGATGAGTTGTAATATAGCTTTCTCAGAAGGTTCTGGAATTGGTGTTGTCTTTGCTTCTGCCCAGAGCTTTGTTACAGGGTGGTGTGTAGTGTGTGAGCAACCTGAGCCTCTGATCACTTCTTCCAGGGAGGACGGTGTCCACCAGTGAGGAGTGTGGAGAGGCCACAGGGCCATCCTGAGGACGACGGCCCTCTACTTCTCCTGGGTGCTCCTGGGCCCCACCATGCCTGCTCTGAGAGCAGGCTTCCCTGCACCTGCCTCTTTCTTCAATGTGCCTTCTAACGGAGGCCTCTCCTTCTCCCACTTGAGGCCAAGTGGAAGGGATTTTCTTGCCCATTAATCATGACCACTTCCAGGCCACTGGACAGGATTTCTGAAATAATCACTTTGTCATCCAGAAGATTCTTAATCTCAAGGATCTTAAAGGCCTCAGCCCCCAGCTGGAACCTCCCCTCCTTTTGGTGAAGGCCTCCAGTTCCCTTCCCTCCAGCAGTGATGCCCCAAAGTCCAAGTGTCAGCCCCTTTCAAGTTTCAGGGCACAGCTCAAGCCTTTCATGTCTACAGAGCCTTCCTGCATTTCCTTAGACAGAGGCATTCCTCTGCAATCTAGTCCTACTGTCGCCTTTGAGTGTGTTTTGTTATGAAGCCTTAACTGACTGTAACTTTGTGGAGAATGGATTTCTGTGAGCCCCACAACACCAGCACTGTGGACACTGAGTGCTTGGCAGGCTTTTGTTGAATTATTAGATACATGAAATGGGAGTGTGTATTGCTTTTCTGGAACAATCTTTCACAGGTGTGGGTTGAGACCCATCAGTGGGTTGGGAAGTCAGTCACTCTGCATGATAACCATTGTTAAACAAAAGAGTAGGCTGTCTCAGGGTGTATCACACAGAGTGATGGCAGACATTATTTCATGAAGCTTTTGTCTTACGTATGTGTGTGAATGTGTGCACTGAGGATTAGAAAGACTGACCTAGAAGATATTGAGGGAATGTTAGAGTAGTAAAGACTAAATGTTTTCATGGTCTAATTTAGGAAAGGCTGATAATACATTATCTTCAGTTGTGGATACAGTGTTAAAAAGTAGCGCTGGTGGAGGGCAATGTTGAATAGGGCGCACTCATCTATTTTGGGTTGAATTTATCAAATTTTTTTAATTGCGGGGAATGTGTATAGGCCATTACGGCAATCTGACACTGCATAAAATGAAGTAGCTAGAAATAGACGCTTCGGCCATTTGATTACCTAGGCTGCACAATTCTCCGTCTCCTGGTGGTCGTTTTCCATCCCATTAATATTGATGAAACCTGAGTACCTCTGACTACCCAGGAGAATCTCTCAGTCCCCAGGGTCAGAGATTCATAGAGTAAAATGAAGGATGAAACCAAGTTCAGGTTTCCAAGGAGGTAAAATATTTTCGATGATGTATATGTGACAAGAGCCTCCAGTCCTAATTCTGACCAATGCCAGAGATCTCTTCTCATACATGAAAACAAGTTTCCTCAGAAACTTAGTAATTTAAATCATATTTAAAGAGGAATTCAGAAAATTTACAAATACTTTAGTGTTATGATCAAGTACCACACAATCTTGGTCTAGGAATCAGAAGCTGACATTTAAATTAGATTTGTTCCACTCCAGCTGACGAACTTTCGGTCAGTCAGTTTTCCGAGCTTAATTTTTCTGATCCAAAAAACATAAAAATAATAACTTGCCTTTCCTGCTAGTGGGTGATAAGGACTTGGGGTATTTTCATGATACCGAACAAGGCAAGAGCAAGTTTTGTTGGCATTTCAAGTGAATTGGGCTTTGAGAAATCAATTGCTTATTGATTGAAAATTGAGAAGATGAATTAACTACTTTTGTATGGACTAGAGAAGTTAGTTGGCAATTTACACCTTTAATTAGAAGATTGTGCTGGATGTTGGGTTCCCAGGACATCAGCAGTTGGAATTTACTTGTTGATTATCCTAGAGCTCCATCAATGTTTCTGAAAAATTAGTTGGATAGTAGGGAGGGGGGATTGGTGCTGACCATCTCTGATAAATCATAATTCATGTTAAAAATTAGATGAGAATAAAAAAAAAAAAGTGGCAAAACCACTTTGTTTAGGAGCTCGGTGTGGTTACTCCTCCGGTTTAAGTTTTTACCCTTCCTGATGAGTGTCTTGCTCGTCCTCCTCATCTCCGTCCTTCCTTGGGGAATCCTGCTCAATCGCGACTTGCTCTTTGCCCTGGAAATCAAACGTTGGAACAAAGATGGAATAATGAGAATACTGAGCATGATGGACTCTGATCTCTTTTGCTCAGAATTTTGGCGAAGAAATTTTGCCAAAAGGTCCTTTGAAATTATTATGCAAGATGCTGACTCCAATTACCTACGGCAGAGACATTTTTCCCCTTGTCACCGAAAACCCAGGCTCACACACATTTCTCCCTTCACTTCAAGAGGAGCCACTGGTATTTTCTCCATTTCTTCAGGGAACAGGCTAACATCTCTGCTTTTTGTTCCTGTCTCTACTGTAATCATTTAACTCCTGCCCTGTTTTCAGGCAAGTGCTAAGTGAAATTAATACCAGGGGCTGCACAAATCTCCCTTTATGTTCTCTGCCGGGCCCAGTTTTCAAACGCTGGAGACTAAGGCTGGTTCTATTTTCCTGGCAGCCCGAGGCTTGGTCTGCTAATGTGAACACTTGTTCAGCCTCATCAAGAGCTGTTAAGCTACCCTCGGAAACTGGGGTTCTCCTATCAGTTGGATTGAAGGGAGCTATTTCAACAATTAGAGCTAGCCCTTGCCTTGCTCTGATTAATTGAGCGAAGTGCATACCTGGGCTGTGTTTCATGGCCAGCCTTTCCAGGTACTATTTGAGTTCTTAAATATCCATGACCCACCCTAGTCTTGTGATGGTGTAGAGGATATCCTGCCCCCCTCCCCACAATTTTGCAATAACGTCTCAAACAGGCCCGGCTATTGTGAGCAAAGGCAAGGGAAGGCGGGGAGGACATGTGCCGCTGTGGAGCAGTTTTGAACACACCCTAAGAGGTAAAGTGCCGAATCTCAGCTTTGGGTTTTTTGTCATATTCCCATGAGGCCTTTGATTCTCTTTACTTTAACAAAAAACATAGAAATGAGTTATTAGCACATCTCTGAGCTGAAAGGATCCTCAGAGATCATACAGTCCTTGGACGCCAAACTCGCATCACACTCTGACCTAGACTCTGTTCATATTCTGGGCTGGGCCTCAGGTACTGGGAAGGTGAGGGTGTAATCGCAGGGCAGTCCAGCCGAGTCCACGCCGCAGCTGCTGAGGTCAAGGGTGGAGAGAGGCCTTACTCATTTCCCCATCTAACACCTGGCTTGGTCAACAGTCCAAGTCTGGTAAATTTTTGATTTAAATGATCATAATTATTATTTTCTTACAGAGAAGTTGTCCCACGTTGCCTACTATATGAAATGTCTAGACCCACTATTGTCTTCTTTTCTGGTTTTGCCAACTCTTTCTCATCTTTATTTATTATTGTATTATTTTATTTTGGCAGTGAGGGGAGGCAATTAGGTTTATTTATTTTTATAGGAGGTACTGGGAATTGAACCCACGACCTTGTACATGCTAAGCATGCGCTCTACCACTTGAGCTATACACCCTCCCTCTTTCTCATCTTTAAAGCAGAGCAAAGTAACAACAAAACCTGCCTGACCCCACAGTTATGGGACGTGTACCCTCCCTTCACTTGAAAGAGTTACCCTTACGTTTAGCGACACTCCCTCACATCCCGCTCACTTCTCACCTCCCTGGGGCCAGACTTCTACTTATGGCTTCTGCCATGGTCACCCAAGGACCACTGTTGCCAAATCCAGTAGCTGCTTCTCACTCTTCATATTTCTGTTTACCGTAATACCTAATTTTTTTGTTCTTTAATTTTTGGTGAAACAATTTAAAAAAAAAAAAGACTTTTGAGAGCAAAGCTGAAGTGAAGGTGCAGAGATTTCCCATGCATTTCCACCCCACCATCCCCCCAACTCCCTGCCTCCAGACAGCCTCCCGCTTTATTGACTTCTCCCCCCAGAGTGGTACATTTGTCACAAGCGGTGAAACGCCAAAGTCCATGGTTTACATTAGGGCTTGCTCTTGGTGTTTTACGTTCTGTGGGTTTGTACAAATGTTCAATAACATCTATCAACCATCGTAGTATCATACAGAGTATTTTCACTGCCCTAAAAGTCCTCTGAGCCTATTCATTCCTCCCTCCATTCTTGGCAATCAGTGATCTTTTTACTGTCTCCACATTTTGCCTTTTCCGGAAGGTCATGTAGTTGGAACCACACAGTATGTAGCCTTCTCAGTTTGCTTCTGCCACTTAGTAACACACCTGTAATGCTCCCCATGTCTTTTCATGTCTTGGTAGCTCATTTGTTTTTAGTGCTGAATAATATTCCCTTGTCTGGATGGACCATAGTTTTATTTATCTGTTCACCTACTGAAGGACATCTTGGTTGCTTCCAGGTTTTGACAATTATGAATAAAGCTGCTATAAACACCCATGTGCAGCTTTTTGTGTGAATAGAAGTATCTTTTTCTCCTTTTTTGGTTGGAGAATATTTAGTGATAAGAGCCCTTACAATGTATCAATTGAATGAGACAATTAGCAAATCATATGAAAGTATGATCCCCATAAAGGTGACACATGCATGTGGATGTTTAATACCTACTTGTATTAAAGCAAGCTGTATTCCAATATGTTAGGCACTGACTTTTTTTCTGGAATTACAGGTCATTTTTTTGTCTTCCAAATTTTGCTGCAATCATTTCCCACATTTTTTACTTCAAATAAATTATTCTTTTATCCAGAGTCAACTCCCTCCAATAAATGGCACCCGATATTACTTTTTAAAGGATGATATACATGGATAATTTGCTCACTTTTTAGCAGCAGAAAGCTTACTTCAAATGAGAGTCTTACGCCTGTAACTTTCTATAATATTGCACACCAACTACACTTCAATTTAAAAATTTTAAAAATTAAAAAAAATCCCATACTCACTGAAAATATCCTTCAAAAGTGAACACATAATAGAGATATTTTCAGGAAAAAAGATAGAAAGAGAGATCCTACCACGAATTTAACATATAAAAGAAATAAGAGATGGTGTTGTCACAGAGCACCTCAGCTTGCTGTGTACTTGTAAGTGTCACTGAGGAATCCTAGGATGTGACGGACAGGTTTTAGAACCACATCTTAGAACCTTCCTCTTGTCTGGCTCATTTGCTGTATATTGAGATATTTTTGTTGAAGACAGTGCTCTCTGCCTCAGGATGGAATCTGGAATCTGTAACAGTGAAGTGTCGGAGAAAGCCTGGGTAGTGTCCCCATCTGAGAACTCTGAGGACAGATGCATAAACACAGCACCTTTGTTTGGGCATGTGTGTCTTCCTCATGCCTGTGCCTCACACATTCATTACCATTTAACTCATTCCGCTGCGTGCCAGCTGAGCACCGTGCTTTGCGTCCCCAGAGCTGTTGCACGGCAGTTACCATGGTGATAGATGCACTCGCTGCTTTCCAGCCATACCTGCTCACTGTTCTCATGCTCTCTGTTTTGCACAACTCTGCTGCTTACTGAGTTGTCATTTCCTGATGTGTTCTGGTTTTCAGAAAAGTCTTCTTCATTCTAAGAAAAAGTACAGATTGCAAAAATAAAATTTCAGAGCCAAAAAACAAATGTTCTTTCAATGAATGATACCTAGAAGACTTTTGAGAGACGGGAAGGCAAGGACGAATTTAGATGTGTTTAGATGAATCAGCTGATTAAAGAAAGAACAAGTGAGTCTTGGCTTATAAAGAAACAGATAATTTTAAAAATTTTGACCATTTACTATCTATGGAAGCAACATAAGGAGAAAGAAAATTATCTTAATCTAGATGTAAGTCCTTTTTTTTTCTAATATGCTCTTACATTACATAAAGTTGCTGGTGCCAAAAATACGTTTTAGTTAAAATTTTGGATCACTTATATTTCACTTATATTTTTTTCCCTAAAGATATGAATGCTTTAAGAACAAGATTCACAAATGCCTAAATGTTTTGCATATTTCTAGTTCTTTGATTAAACGTGTTTCTCTGCTTCTGATCTTTCTTTCCTCCAGATCTGTCTATAAATTCCTTCTATGCTACTCTTCCTACGTAACAAAATGAGTCTCCTGGCCTCCAGAGTCAGTTGCACCCTCCTTGGCACGGGTCAGAGCTCTACGCTCGTGCTCATTTATCTTGCTCTGCTCCCTTGCAGGCACCATGAATGAACACCCAGCCAGACAGAACTATGTGCCCTTCTCTGGGCCCAGGCCAAGTTGTCCTGCCCTGCGCTTGCCGTATTCCCTCCGCTTGCCGTATTCCCTCCGCTATCCTGTAAAATTATGGAATAATGGCATTTCCTTATATGACAAAATTTAAAGACAAAGCATGGTTCAGCCAGGACTGGGATGACCTGAAAGATGCATGTGTTGTACTGAAAGTCATTATTTATATTTGAATCGTGGATGATTTTTATGTTAGGTTTTATGTTTAATGATAGAAAAGATTGGTGTGGTCCAACTTGTGGAAGATAGAGAGGAAGAGAGTTGCTCGATCTGGATCATATAACTTTCTAATAAGCAGAGCTGAGATGAGACTGTGGGTTTTCAATCTCTCTTCCATCATATCACACAGACTTTCAAATTATAAAACAAAACAAAGTATAGTAAACCATAGGCAGGATAATTTTATTCTTAATGTTGGGTTTACGAAGTGTTACATGTGACAGACGCATGGTTCATTTTTCTTTGCCTCTTCTGGGTGGGTCCAGTCTTTCTCCCATCTCATCCCAACTTGGCTTTTTATATGGTACTTCATTCCAAGTAAGGCAATAAATGGATAAACAATAGATAGATAAACGGTGTTGGATAGGTGCCTGCATCTTTTCAAGAAATGTTCCCTGTTAGCCCTGTCGACTGTGACCTTGTCTTTGAAAAAGGAACAAGTATATGACTTTGATTTTAACTTTAGATCTCTGGCTGGCCACACAGATTTAGGAAAAAATGCAATTCCAACTTGTGTCATGTTCTGTTTATTGAAACACTAGAGTGTATAAATGTGAATAAAGTCTAACTTCCAGCACACACATAAGATTTATGCATAGTTTTGTGGCCAAGCTGCTTTTTTGTGTTATAGGTGCTTATATCTTACTTTAGCCCAGTTCCTTGTGCATAACAGACACTAAAAATTATTTGTTGAATTAGTGAACCATGGTGGTTTTAACTTTGTACTATCTAGTAGTACCTCTAGATACTTGGTGTCAAAATACAGTGGTGTGTGGGGGACAATGTATATAGTATGGAAAGATGACAAAGTGTGGCTAATTGCTGATGCTGGCTGATGGGTACCTAGGGACTTATTTTGCTGGTCCTACTTTCATAGATGCTGAAATTTTCCTTTAGTTAAAAATACAACCCAGCAAGTGTTGGCAGAAAAACAAGACGCAGGTAACTGCGGGGGCTTGGCCCTTCAGGTCCCGAGTTACACATGTGACACTGGCCAGCCCACAGCTTCCCACACCCCCGTCCACCCATCTAGACAGCACAGTTTCAACTTGATGTTCTTACGGTCCCTTCCAGAACCCTGACGTTTTCTGCTTCCAGGAAGAGGTTCAGCTTCTTGATGCTGATTATTCCTGCCACCTGGTGGCAGGATCGTAGACTTACTTGTGGAACGTGAGGGTGGAGCCTGCCTTTTTACTGTTAATGAAAGAGGGAGGAGTGAGGGTGGGAGGGCTAGGGTTGGCTGGGGGGAGGGCGGGCATAAATGGCCACAAGAGCACCTCTGGAAGTATTTTGTAACATGCAATGGTGTTGTTTTACCCCAGCAGAATGCATGCCTTCGCTTTTTAGCATTTTTGGGAAGAACAGTATCTCCCAGTTGATGATTTCCAACAGAAACAATGGGGGTGTTGTGGGTGTTAACTGGTGCCTAAAAAATGACCCTTAAAACACCTGTTTCCCTGCTTCTTTTTAAACTGGAGTCGTGGGGACTGTAACAGTTGGCCCACAACGACTTCTTAGCCCATTGTTTCTTTCCATCTATTTAGCAATTCAGATTAATAGATACCTTAGTACACTCGACTCCTACAAGCATGGCTGTATTCTGAGCGCACACCTGTCCACTGAATGGATAACAATGGGTGGGTGTCGTGTATGAATATTTCTTAGCAGTTGACAGTACCACTTGGAATTTCTCTACTTAGCGTTGGTTGCTGGGTGTACTAAGGGTGATGATCCTGGATTGAGCCCATTCTGAGGGGCAGATCTTTGAACCAGGAGCACAGGGTGGCTGAGTTTTTTTTTTTTTTTTCCCTACGTATATTTTTGATCATGCATTTCCATGCTGTTCCAGCAACGACAGAGCTGCAGTGGATGTTACCGGGGGTACAGGTGGATAGAGGTCTTTGATACTAATTTCTCCCTTTCATTCAGTTTCTAACCCATATAACTTCTGGAACATAGGAGTTCTAAAAACTGAAATCACCTCCCCCCTCTATTTGTGGTGAGTGTCCCCTTCTATAGAATTTTAGCTGAATACATGGCCACCCAGAGTAAAGGCTGTGATTCCAAGCTTCCCTTTTTAACTAGACCCTGGCCAGTGAAATGCAGAGAGAAGTGGAGCCCTGAGTGGGGCGGCTTGGGGACACTCCTTAAGAGATGGCAGGCAGGTACTCTCTGTCCCTCTGATCCCCTCCTCTGCCCTGCTGCCTGGTGTGTGGATGGTTCCAGCTGGGCTGTGAACACAAGGTCCCATCCTATTGATGACAGAGTGGTGAACTGCAGGGGGACGTGGGTCCCTGAAAACCTCTAACTGTGCTCCCACTCTGGCTCTGTACTTTACTACCCGCCTCCTGACCTATCTGCAGGAAACAAGCATCTCCCTTATTACTTCTGGCTTTTGCTTTTATATGCACCTGGACTTACATAATATTTAGTAGGTACAAGACACTGCATGAACCCCTTGACTGGATCCTAGGAAGCGTTTTGTACTTGATCCTAGGAAGCCTGTGATCCCCTTTTTCACAAATGAGGAAACTAAGGCAAAGATAAATAAGTTACCTGACTCGGAGTGCACAACCAGAAGTAGATGAGATGGAATCTGAACTCAGACTTTCCAACCCCAGGCCATATTGTGCTCACAGAATTTGGCCCTTGGGCCAAGACCCTTTGGCCTTGGGCATGGCTAAAGGCAAAGTGGTGTACTTACGGATGGAATTCCTTTTTCATTAAGAAAACTTGATTTGAACTCTAGATTATTAAAAGACAAGAGTAGAAATGACAGAGGTACTAAAAATACCAGAAATGCTTGTGGCCACATTTAAACTATATTTAGGTTCTGGTGGTCACTTCTCACACCAGCACAGTGGCCTTCCCACCCCATAGACTGGTTATAAGTCAGCTCTGCCCTTTAAATAACACATGGGCACACCTGCAGTGGGGGCAGGTCATGTCCTCATGGCTGGTTTGACGTTCTTCCTTCTTCCAGCTGTGTCTGATCCACTCACTCCGTCTCTCCTTCCCACTGTGGCCCTGCCTGGACAATGTGGCTTCCGTTTCCCCACCCAGATTTATTTCTCTGCTGCAGACTCAACATCCCTATGCGGGGTGGGGGTGGGGGTGGGGCCTTCCCTTCTACCTTCCTGGTAGAAACTGCTCTGGCCCCGGGTGCTTGGCCTTGGGGGGACTTGCCTTGCTGAGGGGGCACAGCCAGGCTTTGAGACCTGGGTCAAGAACAGGAAACGTCACCAGAGGAGACTTTGCTCCTAACCTGTGGTAGGATTTAGATCATATGGGTTTATGAAAGATGGGTTTCCCAGCGGGCAAAGTGATGTTGACAAAGACCCTGAGGCATTGCTGTGAAATTCTGTACTCTGTTCTAGGGCTTGACATTACACAGAAGGTTCTAGGAGGTGTTTGATAAGATACCTTAGGTGGAGGGCTTTATACCTTCAGAACAGATTTAGATTCATGATCAAAGTAGTTTATTTTTTTTCTCTGTGTGTGTATATGTATATATGTAAGTATGTATTTATTTCCACATCTCTGTACACCTGTAATGCAAACTGCCTGGAAGTGTCACCCAAGCTATGCAGCCTAGGCCCCAGGCACAGACACTGGTTTTTAATCATACAGGCTAGCTGTGTTTTATCAACAGGATGCCACGAAGGCCTGCAGCAAAACCAGACTGAAATGGCTGCATCCAGGATGGAGGGCAGGATCACCTAAGGCTCCTCTCTTTCCTTGCTTTGATTTATCTTTGTGTTTCCAAACCAACCCCTGAGAGCTGAAGGACACTTGCCTGATTTACTCAGTGTTTGTTTCAGAAGTACCTGGTGTTTGGCAAGATGCTTCATAGCTGTACTGTGAGAGATACATACTTTGAGATATAGACAGTGGTTAGTGGCCCCAGGCTGGCTCTGACTTGACCATGGGAAGGCGCCTGCGTGGGTGAAACCTAGAGGTGTCCGAGAGTTACCTTTGCTTCATTGCCATGCTAAGATCTCTGCCCAAGGAGAGGGGTTTGCACTCAGGTAGGCACAATTCTTCCCATGTGCAAAGGAGTGTGGAAGACTGCGCATGCCCCAGCTGCCCCTGGAAACCTCCACTCCTTTCCTAGAGCCTGATACCTGTCTGCCTCCTAACCCTGGAAATTCCCTTACTCTCCTCCCTCTGGGGAGAAGGTGCCTTTAGAGCATGAACTCCCCTTCTCCATGCTCTGGCCATTGGCTAAAAGCCTGTCTTCCTCACACCAAGCTCAGTTGCATTACTGGCAGCCTGAACCTGAGTGGGAAGGAACTCCCCTGACTGAGCCAGGGGCCTTCAGGTGAGCTGTGGCCTCAAGAGGGAGGCCTCACATCTAATTCGGTAACAGAAGCAACCAAGGTGGTGCATTCTGAGAAGGAAGGATGCCTTAAATGTTGCCATGGATGTCAGCGTCCCAGTGCCTGCAGCAAAATGGGAATGCATGTCTTTTGGACTTGGGACTGTGTACATCTGTACTTTCCACACTGGACTGTAAGCTGAGAAGCTGGATACTCTGTCCTCTGTTCTCTGCTGAATTCCACGCGCATAGAGCAGTGCCAGGCATAGAGGTGCTCAATGGCTGTTTATGAATGAATGGGAGAGGGACTGTCAAATTTACAACAATAGAGAAAATAATGTTTCTACAAATGGGGTAGGTCTAGTATGGGACTGCTTTCTCTCCCTCTTTAAGATTACCTTGTGTTCTAATAGTCTAAGCCACTTGTCTTCCGTGAAGATGGTGGTAATACGCCTCCCATTTCTGTTGCTTTTCTGAGCTTCTTCAAGTGATCTAGCCTTTCTGTATCCATTTCTCTGAACATAGATTGGGACTAGTCTAGATCAATGCCTCAAATAGTAACTTAAAATTCCAAAATGCAACATAAGTAGATGTAGGCAGTGACAGCGTAAATCTTAGATGATTGCTGCTTGGAATATTGATAAATTATCTCCATGAATTGGCTCTGCTTATGGTAAAAAGTTTGGGTTCCATGGTCACACCTGGGTTCAAATCCAGCCTTAATTTCTTGGGGCCTCATACCTTATTACATGGGACCATAGCATTCTGCACCTACCTAGCTTCACTGTGTGACCAGTCTGGTGCCACACATAGTAAGTACTCACTGACTTTTATGTTAATTTTATAGTTTAGTTTTTGCTACTTGCTTGCTTGCTCTGGGGGCATTTAGTCACTTTGTTCTCTTTTGTTGAAAATTGGCTTATAAAAGGCAACATCTGTTTCATGAATCTAATCTCTTCAAATTATGACCATCCCCCTGCCTTTATTTATTTATTCTTTTGCTTTAAAAAAATCTCCAGGTGTCAAATATTTTAAGGCTGTTTCTCTCTAGTGTTCTTCTCCAAATTGCATGAGCATTGCTGTGGAATGATTGCATTTTCAGAGGCAGTGTTCCAGAAGCCTCTGATCTTCACCTGTTGATTCTGGGGGTTCTTGGCTCAGGTGACCTCTGGCTCAAGTCCTGGGTGTATGTAATCCTTGATGTGAGGTAATGGGTACCGGCTAGACTGCTCCTCCGTGAGATGTTCATGTTTTTCTTAACAGCCTTTGTGGGTTCACAGACAGGAAAAGGAACAGTAGTGTCGTGGGAGGGAACCACCTGACCAGCCTGGGGCTCGTTGTCACACTGCCCTGGCTCAACTCCCTGTCACCTCTGAATGCTCTGAAGGGAGCTTTGTGTCGGTGCCAGGGGTCAGGGCTACAGAATACCAATGACGTTCTCCCCTCGTGATCTCTGTGAGCCAGAGGCAAAGGGAATCTAAGTACGCGGTTATAAGGAAAAGTGGAAAGAGGCAGAATTCTGTACCTGAAGGAGAAAAATTAGAGGAAGGTTTCTATTTGTTGGATTAAAAAAAGCAATTTAAACATGCAAGTACTCATGGCATATGATTTCTGTGAGCCTTTATGAAGAAACTGCTTGAGGAAGAATGAGCCAAACAAGTGATAAATGGAGAAATTTTAGCCAAAGGAGTGATAGTATATTTTGAATGAATACACTATCAAAAATGAATGAATCAAAATCTTTTTAATGAATCAAAATCTAAAACAACTCCAGGGATGAAGACCCCAGAACAGATTATAAACATTATAACCCCTAATAATGTGGAAAGGATTGTCAGAGCAACACCTGAAGGAGAAGAAAACAAAAAGGTAGATGGTAGGATAAATAAGCCAATTTCCTCAACTTTTAATTTCTGGGAGCTGGAGGAGATCAGAAGCAGCAGCGTTTGAGATGAAAGATAAACACTAAAAGATATGTAATCAGCTCAAATCAAGTGAAGGAAGAAAGGAAAGAAAATAATGGAAGGCTGAAAATATACTCATTTTGTGATGACTCATAATCGTAAACTGGTACTAGAAAGGAGCCACTAAAACAAACAAAAAGTATGTCTTCAGAAGAAACCAAACAAAAATAAACTAAACCAAACACGTTCACCTAACCAAACAATGGAAAGATTATTTTTAAAAAGTCACAACATAAAATGTGATGAGAGGAGCTAAGAGCAAGCACATCGATTTGACTGAGTCAGATGGAATAACAGATCACAACCATCACAACTGAAAATGACTCAGGTAAAGCAGGCAGTGGCCGTCATCTTAATCCATCCAGGCTGAATAGAGGACAAAAAATTCAATTAACACGTCCAAAAAGAAGCCAGTGATTGGGTACAGTCCCACACTGTGTGAAGCATGGCCATCTATGTACAAGAGGAATAGATTAACACATAGATTAACAAAGGAAACGGAGAAATATCCAGAGATGCATTTACAAAGAGGTTGAGAGAACTCTTTCAAGTCTAAAGTCTGTGACAAATCAGGTAAGGATAAAGGAAAACCAAAATAACAATGAATAATAGGAATCTAATGAACATCTCCTGAACGCCATAACCCGAATAGAACATGTATCGTGGCCAAGGCTGCTAGTTGTGCCCAGGATCTATCTGTCCTTATTTCCTCTAGAAATACAACTCTGACTTTTAGCAGGGCCTACGATTTCCCAGAAAAGGGCATATTTCCTCACCTATTCTTTGGATTAGAAACTGTTATAGTGGCTATAACGAAGTTCTGTCACTGTGATTGAAGCTACGTGCCACTTCTGGGAACTGGCCTGAAGCAGGACAGTTGGGAGCTGATGGACCCATTTCAGAATATTTTAAAATACATACAATTAAGTATATAGATGAAAAGGAAACCAATTATGTTGAAATACAGTTATTCAAATATTAAAATTGATTTGTGATCAAATATCACATAGGCATCTTTATTAACACATTAAAAAACAAGAAAAAAAAAAAAACCTAGCAAGGTCCAGTGGCAAGTTCTAATCAGCGCCTTAATGTCAACGCCATGGATGTAAATTATGCAACAGATCCGAATTCTTTTTTCTACTTGTAGTTACTAACTTAATGTAGTGGGGAGCCTTTTGAATCTTTTTGCATACATTTCAAACAAGGAATTCGACCCCCTCTTAGTCTGTGGAAAGAAATGTGCCCCTTTCTCCTCAAGCCCACGGCCAGGTCTTCCTGCCCACTCCCCACCTGATGTATCTCTTAGTTATGAAGCTGCCATTAATGGATACATCAGAGAGAATATGGACCGCCCCCCTTTTCTTTTCAATCTTATTTGTAGTTGGAGGTCCTGGCTTTAGTTCTGGTTCTGTCCATATTATCATATTATCATCCAGTAAACCTACCAGTGGGAGAAATCAAGTAATACCCAGGAATAAAGGATGAAGCATTGCATTCATATAGATTCTTGAAATAAGGAGAGAATGAGTGATGGTTAAACATCCTGCTGAATTGTCTGAGGCTGATGTCGTATGACTTTTCTATCAGAAGTCATCAGAGTCCTGGGTATTTTTAGAAGATGAAACGCAGATTAGCTTCCAGTGTAGTTCTGGTGCCAGCTTATTAGACAAGCCCCTGTAGGCTGGAGAGTGGGTGCTGCATGCAGTGTCCACTTGGTGGTGCCACTCTGCTAATGCTGCCAGATACAGGCGCCATGAAGGCATCTTTATCAATTTTTTAATTGCATAAAGCCAAGAATTCATAGGTAATCATTTCTTCTCCCATTAAAAACCAGTTTACTACCTGGACTTACTGGTTGCTATGGTCTGAATATCTGTGTCCCTCCAAATTCATTGTTAAAATTCTAACCCCCAAAGATGATGGTGTTAGGAAGTAGGGCCTTTGAGAGTTGCATAAATCGTGAGGGTGGAGTCCTCATGAATGGGCGTAATTAGTGCCCTTACGAAAGAGAGGCCACAGAGATCCTTAGCCTCTTCCACCGTGTGAGGACACAGTGATTCAAAGGTGCTGGCTATAAAGCAGGAAGAGGCCCCACCCTAGAACGCTGACCATCCTGGCACCTTGATCCTGGACTTGCAGCCTGTAAGAACTATGAGAAATGAATTCTGTTGTTTCTAAGCTATTTTGTTATAGCAGCCTGATTGGACAAGACACTGGTTCATGCTTCGCCTCACCTTCACTTTTCAACCCACGCCAATACTGCTTTCATTCCTCCCTTGCTATGGAAATCACCCTTGCTACAGTCATCCATGGTCTCCATTTTGCTAAGCCCAGTTTTCATTATATGCAGTGGACCACATCCTTCTTCAAATATTCTTGTCCCTGACTTCTGTGATTACACTTTGCTAGTTTCCTCCTATCATCCAGACTTCTCCTTCTCCCTTTTCTGTGCTGTATAAACCTTTTCATTCAACCCTTAATGTTATAAACTCTTAATGTTCCTTGAGGCTCTGTCCCAGGCCTTCTCATTCATTCTTCTAACAAATACTTACTGTGCACCTGCTATGGGGTAGACACTGCATTACCAGGCACTGCATATGTGGTCCCTTGGGGAGTTTAGAGGAAAAGCTGTCAACCATAAATTATTTAATTGATTATTTAATTATAGTCAATATAAGGACTGTTAAAAAGTTCAAGGTACTCCTTTTACAGGTTAACTGGAACGAACTTGGCTGTGTTTGAAATTCCAAAGACACAGCCCATTTAGTCACAGGGGAACTGGAAATGCTCTTACAAGCAAAACATCTTCCTACAGTTGAGAAAAAAAAATCAATAAACAAGGATGAAAATCCTTGGTAGGCCTGGCATTCTGGCTCTGAAGCCTCAGCTCTTCACCCAAGGAGCCTATATTTTGCCCTCCTCATAATGGTTAAGCATGTAGCTTTCAGCCTCAGCTGTGCCCTGCCGTCACCCTTCCCTTCCCACCTCCTCCACCAACAGTCTGGCTCTTTTCGGGAGCTTACGCCTTTCCTCTCTTTTACTTCCTTCTTAACGAGAGGTCCCTTGCCATCTCCGGCCAAGGTCAGAGCCGCGTGCACTATGGTCAGCATTTGGAGCATTGCAGACTGCCTCTTCCTCCCACCTGTGCGCCCCTAACTTTCCCTTCCCTATTTCCTTCTTCCCTTTTCCCTGACCTGAAACCCTCGTGCTCTGCAGGGGGACAAGGAAGCAGCCATGTGGGTTAACAGAAAGCCTAACATTTGCTGGCCTCTAGGAATGCCTTCTGTTGACTTTGTGCCCCTCCTTGCTGGATTCCACATACCCTGTGACTAGACCTTTGCTCCCCACCTGCTTCATCTGCTGGGTCTGGCTCTTCAATTAAGCAATTATACTGTTTCAAACCTCCCTGGCTGCACAAGTCAGACTAGTGCTCTCTATCCAACTTCCTCCTTGTAAAGGTTCCCAAACAATGGACTTGGGTGGATGAGAAACTCAGAATGCAGTAACTAGAATTAGAAAAATGAAAGTTTGTATGAAGCTAGTCAAGTTATTAAGTGATATGATTGAAAGAGTGAAATGACTGGTACATTCCCGAAGCTGAGCAGGTCAGCAGAGTAAGGCAACCAGGTGGTCTAGAAGGCGAGCCCTTGTGCCTGTCTTGACCCCTCTTGGACTGTAACTGACACTTTCTCATGGTGCACAGAGCCTTGTCTCATGTTAATGGGTTGCTTTCTGACCACGTTTCATGAAGGAAGTTCTATCATGACTTTCGTGACAACCTGTTATAATCTGACTGGCTAATGTCTTCTAGAATGTTCCAGAGTCCACAGAGTACAGAAATTCCATTTTAAATGTCAACTTATCATTGGTTTTAGATTCTTGGAACCAAGATTTTGAAATTAGCCGAGATCCATGAGGCTAATAAGAACTGGCTTCTCTTCCCGTGAGCCTCTCTTTGCCACCCTCCCTGTCTCCCCGCTCCTGCCTCTAGTAACTTCTCCTTCAGGACTTTGACGTCTCCACATAATGTAATGTGGGAAAAGTAGTTCTTGACATGGTGGCTTGGGGAATTATGCCCTTTGAGCCCTAATGTGTATTTTCCTTCCACCTAGCACAGAGTGGATGCTAAATAGGTATTACAGAATGAAGGAGCGAAGGGATGGAAGCCTATAAGTGTTCACTTGGAAATATTCTCCAACTCCCAGTCTGGGGGAAGTTGCCTACTTACATTATGACTAGCACTTTTCACACACTGTGTTGCGCTAGTTTGCCATTGTTACTTAATTTTAACCTCACAGAAGCTCTCTGTTTCCAGCTCCCAGCACAATGCCTGGCACAAAGTCAGAGCTCAGTAAGTTTTTGTTGAATCAATAAATGTCATACTTTATGTCAAAAGAGTTTTGGCTCTTGGAAGGAAAGAAACAAACAAAGGCTTGTCTTTACAAAACCAGGCAATTGAAAGGAACATTGAACAGTCTTCAGGTACATTTGCTTACTTAAACTATTCCTAGTAATCATCTGCTTTGTTCCTGAACACCCATGAGAGGTTCCTTAACTGTGTGATTCCCAGAGTTTTCATTGGAAACCTCTGTCTTCATTTACTTCCGAAGGATACAGGACATTTGTACCATCTCTTTCTCTCCCTTCCTGCCTTCTCCCCTCCACCCCTGGCTCTCTTTCTTTGTAACTGTCTTTCAAAGGAAAAAGAAGAATTAGTCATGCCAAGGCTTTAAGTGGCTTCTGGGCCAAATGCCTTAGCCCATGTGTGGGTGGAATTAAATGCCTCCAAATCCAGATCCTGACTTTGAGTGAAAATCACGCTATACTATGTTTGCCTAAATCTGCAATCTGAAGACAGAATTCCAAATTTTTGCGATGTGATAGAGACTTGGGGTTCATGCTCCCATAATCTATTCTACGTAAAAGTCCAAATCCTCCCACCTTTGATTTTTTTCAACTTGACAAATAACTGTTCAGCTAGCACCCAGGGCCCAGCTTCTCATCAACATCAACAGTGTCTGAATGAGATGGATCCACAGGCACCGCCACCTTCATTTTCAATTAAGAATCATGGAGTAGAGGTTTTATAATTATTAGTGGAAGAGAGAGAGAGAGAGAGAGCGAGAGCTTGGTAGCCAGTCTTAGATCTGTCTTAACTGAGGTAAGAAGGTTTTTCTGCAAACCTCTGCAGCCCACCCTCCCGAGGTTCGGGGTGTGCTTGCAAGACACATTGCCTTGTGAGCTAATTGAAATATTCCCAAAACTGGTCAGGGGCTTTTAATTATTACTGGCATGACAGCTATAGGCCAATCAGGACCAGTGATGGATAACAAACCAGGCTTTCCATCATGCAGTCAACATGTAGAGTCTCAAAAGTAGCCTCTTGGAATCAGGAGGGCATTTCTTTTAGGATACTCATGATAGGAAAATAATGGCGTTCAATTTCCCTCTTCTCCTTTCCTTTACCTCTGACCGTTGGATGCCTGAATCCTTCCCCCACTTTTGGTAAAAGGTCATAAGCCCCAGAACCTTTAGTCTTTCCTGTACTTATGACTAATTATCCAATGCATTCCATTTAATTAATTTATTTTTTCATGTTTTTATTTTTTTTGTGGGAGAAATTAGGTTTGTTTATTTATTTGTTTTTTGATGGAGGTACTGGGGATTGGACTCAGGGCCTTGTGCATGCGAAGCACACTCTACCACTGAGCTATACCGTCCTGAAGATACTTTCAGTCACCTGACACCAGAGATGTGGCCAGAACCATCCACCATTTAATCATACACATACTCCCTTGTGATGTGTCTAACTTTGCTATTTAAACCTAAAGTTAGTGGTAACATTAGCAGGAATGGTGGCGTAAGAACCACCCCCGGCCCCAAATTCTTCACCTTCATAAAAGCAACAAGAACACTGGTGAAATTGTCAAAATCACTGTTTCAGAACTCTGGAAAATTAACTAAAAGCTTAAGACAACGTAGAGAGTATTTTTTTTCGAGTAAAATGATGGAATCTCAGTACTAAGGGCTTTGTGGTGTCTTATTCCCTAGTCCTATTCCACTCTCCCCAGGCTCATGATAGCCTTGAAAAACAACACTGAAATCACAGTGAAAACCAGCAGCCTAGCATCCTAAGGAACTGGCCAGCCAGGGCTGTCACTCTCCTTAAGTCCGATTCCAAGGTAACTGCCATTATTTGACCTTCTGGCGGTTCCTTAGAAAACCCCACTCACATGATCGGACTCAGAGTTTATACTATTTCCCTGGGGGCAACTGTTTAACATAGGCAGCTGCCCGAGGTGGTAATAATAGTTGGAGAAAACCACAGATAAACAAAAATTTAAAGGAAAAACTGAGGAATGAGATATCCAGAGGGGCTCTGAATATCTCTGCCATTCCTGGGGAATTAGAAACCCAGTCACATGCCCAGCGCTGTGTTCACGCCTGAAGAAGACCTGAGAAAAATCAAAACTCTCATCTCTGGCTGATGCTGAAACTCAACAGAAGCAGGAAGTGAAAGTAAACGGAGAATTTAGAGTTGCAGGCAGCCTGCCTGAGCACTAAAGGTGATCTTCCTGGTAGGCACGTGGAGATTTCTTGGTTCCAGACACTTGGAAATTTATGTCAAATCCTTAAACTAAACAGATAAACAAGACTGTACTGTGTAGCACAGGGAAATATATACAGAATCTTGTGGTGGCTCACAGCAAAAGAGAATGTGACAATGAGTGTATGTATGTTCATGTATAACTGAAAAATTGTGCTCTACACTGGAATTTGACACAACATTGTAAAATGACTATAACGCAATAAAAAATTGTTAAAAAAATCCTTAAACTAAATGAGCAGAGACTTTAGTGGCCACACATGACAGTAAGTACAGACTATACAGAATTAGTTCAGTTAATTCACTAAATAAACAGTAACAGCAGCAACAGACAGCAAGAGCAAACCCTGGAGAAGGAGAGAGGGATCTGTTTTCTAGAGCTGCCACTTTATTTAAAATGTCCAGCTTTCAATCAAGAATTATGAGACACACAAACAGATGAGAAAGAAAGGTCCATACACAGGGGGGAAAAGCAGTCGATAGAAACTGTCCATGAGGAAGCCTAGCTGTGTGACTTACTAGACAATAACTTTGAATCAACTATTTTAAATATGCTCAAAAAGTAAAGGAAACCATGCACAAAGAACCAAAGAAAAGTGTGAGAATAAGGCATCACCATATGGAGGATGTCAGTGAAGAGATTCAGAGCCTCAGAGACCAGAGGGGCACCATCAAGTGTGCCAACATACGCATAGTGACAGTCCCAGGACAGAGAGAGAGAGAGAGAGAGAGAGGGGCCAAAGACTATCTGAAGAAATAATGTTTGAAAAATTCCCAACTAATTAATGAAAAGCACTGATCTACACGTTGAAAGCAGCAAGACAGGAAACTTACATTTGAGGAATCCTTAATAAGATTAACAACTGACTTCTCATCAGAAACCGCGGAGGCCAGAAGGACTTACATATTCAGAGTGCTAGCAGAGGCTGTTCAATGGAGGGCAAAATTTGGGAGGTCATGTAAGCGCTGGAACATCGGCATAGACTTCTAACCGGGATACTTGGAATATAAAATTTCTGAGGTTGGAAGTAATTATGCAACGTAAGGAGGAAGAGAATTGTTTCTCCAACACACCAGTCAGGGATGTCAGTATGAATCACACCTTCAGGTTCCTGAGTGTGTTTTCACAGAGCTCACGACAACCTTGGCTAGAGCTATCTTGATGCTTTTTTTCCCCTCACAAGTGAATTAAAACACAGAAAATACATGACAATAATTTGCTTTTGTGAAAGAACTTCTTTTAAAAATGCATTCTCTACTCCTCCCTCACATCTGTATGATCACACCTAGACTTATTTCCAGGGGAGAACAGCCTAGGTGACTAACCAATGTCACTTCCGTGACGTCTCAGAGAGGAAGGGTTTAAGGATTTTCCTTTTTCCCTCATTCAAGCATTCCGGAAAACAATTCCCGTAAAAAAAAAAAAAAAAAGCCACTTACTCATCGTAGTTATGACATTGGAAAGGAAACAATAAATCATTCATACTGTGGATAAAAACAGGTATTTGCTGAAGGCTAAGGCAGAGTTATCTAATAGAAATAAAGTGCAAGCTACATGTGTAATTTAAAGTTTTTCTACAAGTTCGTTAAAAATGTAAAATCAAACAGGTGAAACTAATTTTAACAATATATTTTTACTTAACCTGACGTATTGGAAATATCCTTTCCACACGTAATCAGTGTAAAGTCATTAATGAAGTATTTCACACCTTGTTTCACACTAAGTCTTTAAAATCCAGCGTGTGTATTATATTTACAGTACATGCCAATTCTAATGTTAAGTTTTTATGAAAAACACATTTAACAGCCTTTCTAAACCTGACTGGCTCACCAGGCGATTCGTGGAGCAAGCCAGGCTTCCCTGGTGTGTGTGCCTAGATTTTCACCCTTAGAAGTTCTGAATTTTATCCAGCCTCTCTTGTTGTCAATTTTCATCTCTTCCTTTTCTCTGGATCCCTTCCCATTCTTTGAGTTTGGAAAAATCTTTCAGTTGCTCTATTCTTAAAAAAACAAACAAACAAAAAAAAAACCAAAACTTACCCCAAATACAGACAATTGACAAATGTATTTGTCAAGTAAAGATTTTTTTTTCTTAAATTGATGATGAAATAATTGAGTGTCCATTTAGAAAATCAGAAAACTTGACTCTCACCTTACAGTATTCATAAAAATCAATTTCAGAGTAGAAAGCGAGAACAAACTTTTAGAAAATATGGGAGGGCATTTTCATGATCTTGCCGGGTAGGAAGAGATTTCTTAAACAGGGTATATAAACCAGAAACACCTGATAAATGGGACCTCAATGCAATTAACTTGTTCACCAAAATGTTAAAGACTGATTCAGAGTGGTACAAGACATCTGTGAACCATAGAACTGATAAAGGGCTTGTATTGGAACCTTTAAAGAACTCTTTCAAATCAATAGGAAAAAGACAAAAATCCAGGAGAGAAAATGGACAAGCGACTTGAACAAGTATTTCATAAGTAGACATCTAACGGCCGATTACATAGGAAAATTAAAATCAAACCTCAGTCATACTCTACTGTACACCTATCAGAATCACTGAAATGAACAAGCCAGGTAAATGTCGGTGAGGCTAAGGACTAATAGGAACTCACACTCTGTGGATGCAAATGTAAGTTGGTAAAACCACTTAGGAAGCCAGTTTGGCATTATTATTAAAGTTGGAAGTGTATATGCATTTCTAATGACCTAGCATTCCACTCCTAAGAATAATCCCAGAATAAATGTGTTACCTATTCACCAGGAGACATGTGCAAGAGAATTCATAGCTCCCCAAAGCTCCAAACTTAACACCAAGTCCACTGACCGTAAAACATAAACTGTGCAACGTTGATGGAGAATACTGTGTATCAGTAAAATTGGATGAACTCCAGTTGCTCCCAGTACTATGGCTGAATCTTAGAAACAGAAAGCTGAGCAGAAGAAGTCAGATACAAAATGACTCATCTTACTTAATTCCATGTAAATGTTTTGAAATAAGCAAATCATTTTTCTTATGATATTCTGTTTATATAAAATTCAAAAACAGGCAAAGGCAGTGCTTGAGGATTCATCATCAGAAGTGAAGGTATATAGCACAGCAGGGAAGTACTTACTACAAAGTTGGGAACTGTGTTACCCCCGGGGGAGGGAGGCAGTTGTACCCGAGGTGCAAGGTGCAGGTGTCCCAGCTGAGGGATAGAAATGTCTTATTTGTTGACCTGGGTGGCACGTTATTGTAGGATGTCTATTTGGTTTCACATGTTTTTCTGTGTGTTATATTTCACAATTATAAGAAAAACCCTGCCGACAACCCTGATCTTGTCTCTTGGAAGCCTGTCTCTCTTCCCCCTCTCCTCTCTGCCAGAGGAACGTCCTTTCTGTCCTCATTTTCTCTATTCTCTTAACTCCCACTCATAATACAAACTGTCCCCTGTGCCCACCCTGGTCACCAATAACTGCTAGTTAGCAAATCAAATGAACTTGTCTCCTTCGTTCCACGGAGGAGTCTTTGATGTTGAACTTGTGGTTCTCTTTCTGCTGGCTCCCCCAGGCCCTCCCTCTCCTGGTTCTGTCGTCTCTTTCCCTGTGGCCTCTCTGCTTCATCCTCTGACTTTAACTTTCCTGCTCCTGAAACACAGGTTCTTCCCAGCTTCCCCTCCACGTGGTCCCACCCACGCCCTTGGCCACCTCTGTGCGAACAGCCCCCAAAGGTATGGTGCCCCCTTCCAGGCTCTGGGTGCAGATGTGCCCAAAGCTTCCTGGTCCATCACCATCTTTATCCAGATGTTCGGTATCATCTTAATTTCAACCAGGAGGCCTCAGAATGAAGTCATTCTCTTCCTCGCTCTGACCCTCTTCCTGTCCATGTAAAGGGAATCACTTCCAAGTTGGCGTTTCTAATGTGGACTCGTCGCTCTCTTTAACCTGCCCCAGCACCAAGAGCGGCCGTTCATCATTTTGTATCTGCAGCCCACGTTCGGGCCCTTGGGCCCGGGCACGGACAGTTCTCTTAGTTTGCAGTGCTTAGCTGATGCCCCTTCCTTTTCAACTGGGAAATCCCTGCCCGCCTTTAAGCCCTCACTGGTATTCTCTTTCCTTCCTTGTTGCACGAATAGCATATTGTTCCTTCCTGAATTGTTCTGGCAGTGGCCACAGCTAGGGGGCAGGTAACAATTTTGCTGAGTAAATACATGTCTCTGGAGACTCCTGGTGAAGAGCAAGCCCTGGACAAATAACCTGGCCAGTGCTTGTCGGTGCTGGTGTGCGGTGCTCTGCTGGGCCTGAGGTGCCCTGCTCTGTGCCCCAAGGCCTGGAGATGCTCTGCTGGGGCCGAAGAGCGTGAGGGATGGAACGCAGGGCCGCGGTTGGTGGCTGTGTCTCCTCCCCACTGCCCCTGGGCCGCCAGCTGCCGGTGACATGACCTTTCTCCACTACAGTTACCTTTCTCCTGCTGCCATGTTCACTTTAACTCTTTATTGCATTCCATCCCCCCCATTCTTTTGACTCATAAAAGTCTCCCTGCTGTGGGCTTTTCTTCTTATTGAACCCTTAGGATGGGGATCACCCAAAATATGCCACTTTGGCGTAAGAATTATTTTGAGCTGAAGGCAAATGAGAAAAAGTAGGCCCAGAAAGAGCTCTCTGCCCTTCCTTCATCTGCCTAAAAGCAGGGCATAATTTTCCCTTAAGCAAGTGTTCCACCCTCCCCCATAAAAGAAAGAAAACATCCCTTATCACTGGAGACCGAGATGGCAGGAGATACCTGATTAGCAAACCTTATCTTCCAGTAGTTACCTCCACATATTTCCTAGTCACTGTCCCACAATTTATTGGCCCTGAAAGCACAACCTCACTTTCCCCCTTTGTGTAATCAGTTCTCCACAATTTATCTTCCTTTTTAAAATGGTATATAAGCCTCTAAGTCTTACTGCTTCTTTGGGTTTTTCATTTCTTTTCTGTGAAGCTGTCTTTTTCTGTGAATTTTATGTGTACAAAAAATTATAAAATTGTGTATGCCTTTGCTTGTTGAGCTGCCATTTGTCAGTTTAATTTATAGACCTCAGGAGCTGAATCTAAGAGGGTAGAGGGAAAGATTTTTCCTCCCCTACACTTATAACCTATGAAATGAGCATGACTGTGACCACTATACAGACAACTAAACTGAGGATCAGGGAAGTTACAATAACTTGTGGGTGGAAGACTCAAGGCTCAAATCAAAGCCCTTTTACCTTCCTTGTTCCTTTCTTTGCTCGTGCCTAAACACTTGTTTTGCCTGTTTATTGATGCTCAAGCCTAAGAGATTGCTGACACCTGCTCACGTGGCCTCCCCGAGTTGGGTGTCAGCTCAAGGAGAGGATGCATTCCGGGCACAGCCCTGCAAAATCCCCATCCCAGACCTAGTCAGAAAGCCGGTGTTTTCCGGTGACAAGACTCCTTCTGCGGCACCTAGCCCTGGGCCAAGCAGCATTAATCACTCAGTGAGTTTTGGTTGATGACGTGAGATGGTTTGCATAACCCGGCTGCTTGGGATGGGTACCCAGGCCACCATCTAACAGGGGCTCTGAGACCCGGTTAAAGAGAAAGGGACCCTGAGGTGCTTGCTGACTACATCCAGGATCTGGCTTCTTCCCCACTCTTCCTTTCTCACCAACCCTTTGGGAAAATGTCTACAGGTAAATGTTATATTCCTGCCACGTGAGCCTAAGGGCAAAAAAAGCAGGAGAGGACAGTCCTGTTTTTAAGTGACAGGGCAAGTCAGGGATCAAAACAGGTTCGATTCAAAGAGACTTCACAGGTTTCTCAAGCCAAGAAGAAACAAAAAAGGAAAAATAATAGGCTTAACGTGTGACATTAAAAATCTTACTGTGTTCCAATAACCCCACTGCTTTAGTTAAGAAACATGCTGAAAAGGTAGGGAAAGAGCAGTATTTCCTTGGTCTTGAACATAAGATAAAATATCTGCTCACCTGGAAACCGGTGTTGCTGTGGCCCTGGGTTCTGAGGGCTGTCATCCTCTGCAGCTCCACAGAGTTTTTGCTGCTCATGGAATTGGCTGGGCTCCGAATTCTTCCCAGATGTCTGGGCTGGAGGTCCCCTGTACCTGTGCAGAAGAACACAGCCTCTGCTGATGTCAAAAGGCCACCTTGCTGTTGTAGGAACCTGTGCACTGCTTCAGTTTGGAAACTTTGATTAAAATCTCCCAGTTGGGGTGGGGCAGGAGTGGCGGGAGGCGGGGTGGACGCTTCCAGGTGAGATCCACCTACCTCATTAATCCTTTTCTTTACGTTTGTTCCTGCCTGCCCATTTTCACTCCAGGAAGAAAACTCTGGTTCTGCTCAGAACAGAAAAGGACATTTTCTCTGTAGTCTGGAGTGAAATAACATATTTCCTGCGGTGGTGGTGGTCACTGGGAGTGGTGGGGTGGCAGGGGATGCCAGGGCTGGCTGCTACCAAGTGACCATGACCCTGTGCTGCGTCTGTGCTCAGGACATTATATATGGTGGTGTTGGTTGATCATTAGAACAAGGGAAAACTGAGGTGTCCCCTAACAACACCTCACTTAACACCTTAGATAAATTAACAAGAGGTATTGGTTTGCTCAGGGCCATTTGGCTGATGAGGGAACAATGAGATGTCAAATGCCGGTCTGGTGGACTCTAAGGCCTTTCTCCTACATCCCTGTCTGCAGACAAGATCGTGTTTAAAAATTCAACTCCTAGGAATGCAAACATGTGGCAGATAAATGAAAAGTGACCAATTTAATCAAAAGAGTGTGCTTTATGAAATTATTAGCTGTAGGATTTTTTCAAAATAGCAATATCCCCTAGAACATTTAAAATGAACTATCGTATCACTTATATGTGGAATCTAAAAAAAAAAAAAAGCCAAATGAACTTATTTTCAAAACAGAAATAGACTCACATAGTAAAGAAACTTATGGTTACCAGAGCAGGGAGGGGGTGGGAAGGGATAAATTGGGAGTTTGAGATTTGCGGATACTAACTACTATAGATAGACTAGATAAACAGCAAGTTCATACTGTAGAGCACAGCGAACTATATTCAGTATCTTATAGTAACTTGTGGTGAAAAAAAATATGAAAATAAATATATATATGTTCATATATGACTGAAGCATTATGCTGTACACCAGAAATTGACAGAATATAGACTGATTATACTGCAATAAAAATATATACATATCCGAAATTAAATAAATAAATAAATAAATGGAATGAACGATCATGAGTGGGGAGGGTAGAGCTCAGTGGTAGAGAGCATGCCTACCAGGCATGAGGTCCTGGGTTCAATCCCCCATAGGTCCAGTAAAAAATAAATAAATAAGTAAACCTAATTAGCACCCCCCCAAAAAAAATCCCCAAAACAAACAAAAAGAAAAACCTTAAAAAGTAAAATAAAATGAACTATCACGTATCTACTAATTATTATAATTGTGTGTCCTGGGTGGAAACATGAAAACTTTTATGATAAGTGAAAAACTGAAATTAATAAATTGAATGCTGCAAAAGAATGGAAGAAAGTATCAAATATTTACTAGTGGTTATTTCTGGGTTGTGGTTTTATGGGTAGTTGCTATTTTGTCTTTCATCCTTCATTTTCTGTAAAGAATGTAATTTACTGCTATTATTATCATATTGAATATATATACATATAATTCATATACATACATACATATATATACATGTTAGGAGCTCACTGGACCCATCCTGCCTGGTTTCAAATCTGGTCTAATACTTACTGCAGCAAACTACAACTTAGCTCAACCCAGCCTGCTGCCTGTTTTTATACAGCCCAAGAGCTAGGAGTGGTTTTTAAATAGTTGGGCAAAAAATAATCAAAAGCATGAATATTTCATGACATAGGCAAACTATATGAAATTCAAATTTCAGTGTCCATAAATAAGATTTCATTGGAACACAAATATACTCATTCATTTATGCTCAGGACAACTGAGTTCAAGGTTATGGAAAATCCTAACCCTCCAGACGGAAGGAAGAAACTTCATTTTGCTACTTATGGTTGTCATTGCAGGAACATGACTCAAATGCCTGACATTTTTGCAGGTATCATTACGTGGACCTTTTAAAATGCAACAATCCAATTTTTTTTTCTCCTACCTCTAGGCTGTAGATGGGACTTTTGAAAAGGGTTTAAACAATATGTTTGAAAAGAATGCAAGCATATTTGAGAATGGGTCCCCGGTGCAGGCAAAAACACACAACGACCTGTCTGTTTCATTCTCCAACTATGCCGGCTAAAAGGAAAAATTGGGACCTAATGCGAGCACATTGCACATACAACCATGATGCTGAAATGCAAAAGAGACGGTCATTTACAAGACGTTTTAACTTAAAACGCTATCTATCTGAAACTTATGGTTAAGAGCTTTTAAGACTAATGAAAAATTCCGACTTTCTTGGCAGCACAAGAATTAACTTGATTCATGGGACTATCACTTTAAACAATGGTTCCTTGGTAGAAGCCATGGCTTATCTTGCTCAATTAGGAAATATACGTTGTGATCAGAAAATAGGGTGAAAAACCCTTTCAACTTTCCAAGACTGCATGTTAAATCATTCCCCAGTCATGCAGAATCATTATTTGGAAGGACTAGCTTGTGACAAGACCTGAGGAACTGTCTCTTAACTCCTCTGAGTCTGAGCTGTTGTCATTGCGGGGTCCCTCACACTCAGTTTTAAACTTTGAAACCATTGTGTAGCAACCAAATCACTAGATCTTCTAATCAAATGATTTCTATGTTCTATTCCATTCCCTAAGAGTTGGCTTATAGACTGAAAAACTGTGGGCTGTATTTGCACAAGCTTATTAAAGAATAACAAAAAAGCCTCCCAACCCCTTTCCAATTTATTAAAAATGTGAATGTAAAAAATTTGTAAATACATGACAGTAGTACTTGCCTTCTGCATGCAGTTCTGTAGTTCTGTTCCTTTTGGTGACAGTGTTTCCAAAAAGAGTGAAATGAACTTAAAAACATTATGTGTAACACTTGTCCCATATTGGAAACAATGTATTACCTGTTACAGCATGATTTTTATCTGCTCCCTGTTGTCCTCACCAAAAGAATATTTCATATACTAGAGATTGCTATTTGGATGTACATCTTAACGTAGTTTGATAAACTGAAAATCTAATCCTGGGATGACTGCAAAACTTAATCTCAATAAACAACTCGAATTACTCCGGTCATCCAAGAGAGGAAAAAAAAGCAATAATGTATATTTGAAGTAGAAAATACTTTGGGATGTTTCACCAACCAAATCACCTTTGTAGTTAGATTTTGCTTTTCAACCCTCCCACTGTACAGCAAGTACTAGGTAAGGCCAGGCATAGAATCTGCTGCCACCTGGGTGACACCCACCTGTGACTTAAGATTACTTGGCTGTCTGTATCACCTTAGTTAGAATCCTGGGAAAGATGAATTTGGCACAAGGGTGGACTAGTAAAAGAAAACGGGAGAGCCAGCGTCTGCTGAACACTGCTATGTGCCTTTTAGGTACTTAGAGTATTTCCACTTCATCTTTGTAACAACTCTGTAAATGAGGTTTCAGTAGCCCCATTTCTTGGATGAAACACCTGAGACGCAGGGAGACAAAGTGACTTTTCCAAGAGCATAACTAATAAGTGGCAAAGTCATAATTTGAGCCCATATCTCTGAAATCTAGTCATGTCAAGAGCTAAGTTCTGGAAAGAAATAAAGCCCAAGGGAAGCACCACTGAGCTAATACCCCAAAGAGTTCATTTTATTAGTGGGGAAAGCAAAGCATAACCAAGGTAAATGCAAAAAGGTTAATAAAATGGGAAAACAAGAAGGTTGTCAGAACCCAGAGTTTAATCTATCTCTGTACTTTGAGATCCTTAAAAAATGTGCCAATGCTTAACTGAGGTGTTTTGAAGGCCGGTCCACGCTGTTCAGCCCCCGGCAAGAACTGGGGCTGGGAGGAAGCAAAGAGCCTGGGGTGCACATTTTGAGAGGACACTCACTCTCAGTGTCATGCAAGTACAAGGTTATCACCTGAGACTGAGGCTTCCTTAAATTTTGCACCTTAGGCACCTTGCCTGGCTCGCCCTGCTCCTGGCCCTGCCAAGAACAACCCATGAGTCTGTTTTGGATGAGTGTAAGCTGGTAGTAGTTGAGCATGTTGGCTCTGAGCTCTATACAGCTCTCAACCTAGGATTTGCCTCTTACTAGCACTAACTAGCTGGAACCTCAGGCGTGTTACTTGTGAGTAACCTCTCAAAGCATCTGTTGTTACTTGAAAAGTGAGGTTCATAGTTGCGCCTGTCTTTTAATGGGCTCACTGTGGGGGTTTGATGGGGGACTGGCACTGTGTAGGGAGAACACATACACTCACGATTCCAGGGCAAACGTGCCAGTAGCTGACTCAAAAGGCAGCCCAGGGGAAACATGCTCTGTCCCTTTTCATGGATGAGAAAACAAGACATGGGAATGGTGGGTGGTTTTGCATGGTGAGCTAAATAAGGCTGCTACTGGAAAAAGACTGTTGTGATCCTTGGAAAAGAGAATACTCAAATATGCTTTCTTCACCATTTCACAACCATCACGGCAAGAATCATGAATGGAGGCTAAAACTGGTGGCTGGCAGAATTTGATGAGAAAGACATTTATGTAGCCAATCGGTATCTCCCAATATTAATCAAAGAAAAAGGATAATAGAAACTTTGCAATGGGGAAACCTGGAAGACACCACCTTACCCAAACTGTCACCAGGAACGGGGAAAAGTGACATTCAGTGCTTCCTGATAAAATGCACTGAGGAGGACACAACACCACTTTGGTGGTGTTCCTGCTCCAAGTGCACAAACAGATGGCCTGGCCACTTACCACCCCAGAAGCTCTAACTTATATTTTTTAAGTCTCTGAAGCTATATATTATCCCATGTATTTCCACCCCCCCCATGTGGTAAAACACAGATTCCATTCAAATTGTATTATTTATATTCATGGTTGGGATGGATTTATTAACAACAACAACAACAACAACAACAACAACAATTCTGCTATCAAAAAGGGTTAAGAATTTTGGCATGGGGTTTCTTCTTGTTCTTACATAACATATCCCTAAGGTGGTAAGATTTGTCATTATTAGGTCAAGCTATATGGCTCAGAATTACAGATGCCAAGTAACTATCAGTGACATTGAATTTTAAGAACTTAAAAGATGTACCCCAAATGTAGTTGTTGTCCTCAAAAATTGCTCTAAGTCTAAAAGTAAATGTCTAAACATCTTGAGCTCACTTACATTTTCAGCCTCATCCACTACTACCCAGTTATTTCACACATTGGTGGAAGCTTGAGGTAGTATCTCTGCTCTTAAGCAAGTTGACAGAACATCTGGAAGTTGTAGAATTATTTGGGAAAGATGGGTAACACTGATATTTAATTCTATTCAATCCGCTGCGCTGGAAACAACCCGAGCAGGAAAGGACTACGTCCTACACACGCAATGTAGGAATCACATTCACAGACACACAAGGCAGGGAGCTGTTGCAAACCACCCAGTCCTCTTGCCAGCCCACCTCTAGGTGAAGACACTGACTGTCTTGTGCACCACAGAATCCCCTGGAGGCAGCAGGGGGTAGCTAATCTTGGAGCTCTGAAGACCTGGGTCTCAGCTTCTAAATACTGTTTCCTTAAAAGGAACCAGACAGGTGCACCTATGACTTCCTCTGCTGAAAACAAGGAAGTTCTTAAACCTGAGGTTGTATTTAAAAGAGTGATCTGGCTTCAAAAGTCGTCAAAGTCAGGACGATTTTAACATCAAAAAGAACAATGTTTATAGTGGAAACACATCAAATCTATGAAAATTCATGAGTTCCTAACCATTCTTTAAAAAAGAAAACTCTAGAAAAATCCTCTGTATTTATCACCACTTAAGCAGGTTTAATTCTTTACTGTGAAAGTTAAGGAGCAAAGTAAGCATTTATATTAGCCGGTAGGAACTGCATTTCAAGGTAACCAAATAGCCCCAAGTGATGAGAAACTACGCTTTATATAATGCCAGAAGCAAATATAAAAGGAATGACAGGATTTGAAGCATGATTTGGAGACCTCTTGAGCAAAGATGATCTGTTTGTATGAAATAACTGAGTGGACAGTTGGCGAGGTGCTGGACATCGTATGGAGCCAAGGTCACGGCACACAGGTGACATACCGGCATGGAGGATCATGAAACAGCAGAATAGAGAGATCAGGTCAATTCCAGTCTAGATGAGCAATGTGCTTTAAGCAGGTCCACCGGCTATTACAAGCTCCTGACATGGGACAATACGAAGTACACATTACTTCTGTTTTTGCACAGGGATGTCTTAGTGTCTTTTTTTCTCGAGACCTCTGAAGTTAGACTGCCTGGTTCTCACACGTATTTCCCCTCGTCAGCGTTGGGCCCTTGAGCAGGGTATGCGATGTCTCAGAGCCTCAGTCTTCTAGACTGCTTAGGGTTTTGTGAGACCTAATAAGAATATTTGTGAAATTGTTGGACCAGAGCCTGGCAATTTCAACACTCAATATATTAGCTGTTGTTGTTGTAAATGCTACAACTGTTAATAGCTCTGTATGTCTATACATAATTTCCCCTTTCCTTGCCCTCATCCCAGTCTAGCCCTCGAGATTCTAGATTTACAGCCAGGTAAGTTTGAGAACCCATCAAGGTGTTAGGATCCAGTTTCCAGCCCTTCCCATCGTTAACCCACCTGCAGGACCTGAACGAGTCACTCCAAGGCTCTGACCCTCAGTTTCCCCACCATGAGCCTGGCAGAGAGTGGGCAGGGTGAAGGGGACCTCAAATGTGTGGGTGTTAAGCTATCATTTAGCATGAGCGTGTTCTAAAACCTAGGACACAATCACATAAGATAAAATGTGATGTTTCTCCCACTCAATGGGCAGGTCACTGGCTTTATTTTTCTTACACCTTCCGAAGTAACGCTGAAGGCTGCCCTTCTTCGAGGGTCTAGTGAACAATATTTGTTTGCTAAATCCTTTAAATTAAAAAATTTTTTATCTTTTTATTTATTTTTTGTTGTTGGGGGGGTAATTATTTATTTAAATGGAGGTACTGGGGATGGAACCCAGGACCTCGTGCATGCTAGGCATGCGATCCACCACTGAGCTATAACCGCCCACATTTGTTTATAATCATAATTCTTATTCCATAGTAAAAGTTCCATAGCACTGTCCCCTTATAAAACAATATAACGTGCTTGTTTGTACAATTGACTACACAGGTTGCCTGCTTCCCTGTTAGACTATAAGCTCCATGAAGTCAGAGATCTTTGTTTTGTTCATTGACACACCCCCCAGCACCTACAACAGTGCCTGACACACAGTAAATGTTTGGCACATATTGGTTTAATTATTCAAAGGACTTCCTAAGTTATCAGCTTGGATATTGATTTTTTTTTTTTTTTTTTTTTTTTTTTTTTAGAATATAGGGCTTAGGTCCTGTAAAATGGCTATATTCACTTGTCTCCATCTAAGACCATCTTGAGTCAGGGAAGTATCAGAG
This sequence comes from Camelus dromedarius, assembly GCF_036321535.1. NCBI lineage: Eukaryota > Metazoa > Chordata > Mammalia > Artiodactyla > Camelidae > Camelus > Camelus dromedarius. The sequence goes on along the minus strand of NC_087445.1, from coordinate 5,900,962 downwards.
CTGTGTAAGAACTTTGTAAGTACATACAATGCGTGTCATTCTACATGGCAGGCTGGGTTTTCCCCATGACTCTCACTGTGCTGTGTAGTCACAGGAAGTGAGGATTCCCAGCCCTGTCTCTCCTTGTTCTCTCTAAATGGGGGCAGCTAATCACAAAGGAGCCTATCAGTGCTGAGGTCTTGGTACTCCGGCGGAGGGTAGGGAAGAGACCAGGGAGTGCAGACTACACTTAGCACAGCCTTGGCAGATGGCACAGACAGGGCAGGGCTTGCCCCAGGCAGAGCTGCCTGGTAAAAAGGGGTGTCACCCCACTGTGAACCCCAGTGGAGCACCTGCCCTGTCCAGGCCCTTAAAAGCTCAAGACGCTCGGAAGTTAAACACCGGGTCCTGGGTCACACAGCTAGAACCCCTGGAGCCAGACAACTCAGTCTAGGCTGTCTGCCTTGAAGTCTTGGGTTGTTCCCACTCTTCTCCAGCTTTTGGCATCTCCAGCTCCTAAACAAATAATTACTAAGAACCTGTCATGAACCAGGCACTATTCTAGACACTTGGAATTCATCAGCGAACAAAACAAAGATCCATGTATTGATCTATGGGACTTGGAATGCAAGATGAGGAGCCGGAGACAATGCCAAGAATTTGCCTTGAGCTCTTGCCTTGGGGACTGAGACAGAAGTCCCACTCATTCAGCTTCTGCAGAGGCACCTTCTGCTTCTCCCCCCGTCTCACCTGAATATTCTGAACACAAGCCGGCCTTAATACGAAAACCTGTTCTCCAGATGGAGCCTTATCCGTCCTTGCAGCTCTGTGGAGGCTTAATCTCAGTCCCTGGTTCAAGAATGGTTATTTCAAGCATAGTAAACAAGTGCAGGATATTTTGGTGGGGAGAGTTTGCAGTAGAGTTCCTTAAACAGGAGACAGGAAGCAATCAGGTGATAATAAGGGGGGCTGGTTTACCTGGAAGTGTCCATGGCATCGCTACAGATCAGATTGGAAGGATAGGAGTTAAATTTGTGACGGTGATTGCCTCTTCAGAGAAAGAGACCGAAGGCTGGCTCAGTGGCCAAAGGGATCTTTGATGGCAGAGTTGTTAGTCTGTGTGCGCTATTTTGATTCTTTAACAAAAAAATGTTGTAAAGCAAATTGGATTGAAAGCTAGTGGTCAGTTCTGACTGGTGGGAGCATGGCTGTTTATTATTCTGCTCTTGCATTTTCTGTGCAGCGAGTGTATGGATTCAGATGAGGTGGCAGTGGTTAAAAACAGGTTACCTGGGCTCATTTCCAGCCCTGTCACTTATTAGCAGTGTAATCCTGGGCAACAACTCAGCCAACCTCTCTTTGTTCATATGTTATAAAGGTTGAGTGAGTTGATAGGGAAAGTATTTCGACTAATGGTTGGCACATAGTCAGAATTATCGAAGCGTGAACGGTTGCTGTTCTTTATTTTGGGGAGCGGGTAATTAGGTTTATTTATGTATGTATGTATGTATGAATGAATGTATGTTTTTAACGGAGGTACGGGGGATTGAACCCAGGACCTCGTGCATGCTAAGTACACACTACCGCTGAGCTATACCCTCCCCTCTGTTACTGTTCTTATAACTGAGAATTATAAATACTTATAAATTAATCAACAAGAAAAAAGATGCATAGGATTTTCTAACTGCATAGAAATCTTGCAATCTTGATCCAAGAAGTTCTGCAAAGGCCCCAGGACTTCCTCGATGTGGGCCTAGTGTGGGGAGCGCAGCAGGAGACCCAGATCTGAGCAGGAAGTGGAAGGAAGCCCAGAAGCGTGGACGCCCAGGGCACCTGCTTGAGTCCGCTCAGTGACATCCAGAAAAAAAGGACGCTTCCTTGTGGTTCCAAGAGGAATTAGTAACTTGTGTACAGGAAGCATTAATTCTAAGAAGCAAGGCACAAGGAAGGCTGTTTTGATACCTTTTTCTTAAAAAAAAAAAAGTTTCCTTGATGCTCTTTTCATCCATTTTCCAGTTATAACCTACATGTGCAGTGGATTAGCTTCACTGCAGATGTGGATTATTCCAACGCATGCATATTTTTAAAGTTGAGTAATAGCTTTTTTTTTCCTCCTTTAATTCATTTATAAACCAAACACATTTCTGCTATCTTTGCTGAGAGGAAATTATACCTTGTTTGTATACTGCCTCTAAGGGAAATAAGTTTTCCCAACAAGTTTATTAACTTCTGATTTTGCATGTAAAATAGAAAAACAGCTCAAATTTTAATGTTTAAAGGAAAAAAATGTATGAAGCCATGTCTGGCTGTTAGCATAACTGACACCATCTTGGGCCCTTACAGTTCCTCCTGTCCTTCCGTGGACCCTACACAGAACTGCACTGGGCAGAGAAGTGTAAATTGCTTCTCTGTGTCAAGGGCTTTGCAGATAAAAGATCATCAGGTCCAGGTGGCCTGTATGCACTATTAGTCTCCGAACAATAGTGAAGACCGTGGCTGATGTATTCCCGGCGCCCATAAGACTAGTTACCCATTCAGTCATCCATCAGACTCAGGAATGCATGTCCTGTTTCCAAGCACCTACCCACATGCCCTAGGTTAACTACGGAATTGTCCCAGTGGTCCCTCAGCAGTGCAGAGAGCACCTGTGAATGCTTCCGGATCGCTGTCTGCCTGATCCTGACCTGGAAGTAAGTTACTCCGTAATAAATTGATCCATTGATTATACGGAGCTGCCTGCCTTGTTTTTTGGTCTCAAGATGCCTTCCCAGTTTGGTGGGCACTTTTCATTCCCTCTCTCCTCCACCGATCCACAGAGACCAAGCCATAATTCTCTTTGTAACTCACGTCTGTCTCCCTTTTATTTTTCCTCTCCAGTCACTGCCCTCTCAGATCTCCTCTCTCTTTCTTCATAGTGTTCCATTCTCAAACATGACTTTCATTTCTCAGGAGACTTGAGCTGTCTAAATAAATATTGGTTCCTGGTTATTTGTCTCTGTAGAAGTATTTCAGGTGTGCACAATACTCAGTGCCACTCTGTGGATAGTGACCTCAACTCTGATCAGAACTGTAACAAGAAGGGGCTGCTCTCACTAAGTCCACTTTATCTGGAGGTCACGTCTCTGCTCCTTGTGCCCGATCACCCTACAGAATCCTCATGCATTCAGGTCCTGGTGACTCCTTCTCATTGCAAACCCATAAACCCTGGTCAGTCCTCACTCTGATGCTGAATCTCGATCCTTGTTGGTTGCAGTCACCCTGCCCTTCCGCCCCCTCGCCCGAGGCTCCTCCTCCCTTGGCTACGCCCTCAATTGCCTTTGTCACTCCCCTTCCTCCACCTTCCACTTGTAGGGTGTTTGTGTCCCTGGGGCTTCCTCCTACCCTACCACAGGTATGTGACTTTCAGAGCTTCCCAGATAAGGTCTATGAATGGACTCTCCAGAAATAACCCAAACGTTCTGCGTGCATGTCCTGATATTGTGATCTATGATAAGAAATACATGTTTGGTTTTCTTTCCCCTTTCCTGGCACAGAGCTCCTGATAACCTTGTAAATTCTTAGGCACTAGAAGCACCTTTTGTTCTATTGAGGCAACTCCGGGTGGGCTCTTGGATGGCTTCTGGATGGAGGCTGGTCACGGAAGCACCAAGCCATGGAGAATCTTGGAATTTTCAATTCCATCTCCCAGAGGGAGGAGTTAGTAACTGAGCATGAGGAAGCCTCCACAAAAATGCCAATAGTATGGTGTTCGGAGAGCTGGATCGGTGAATATATGGAGATGTGGGGAGAGTGGTTGGCCCAGGGAGGGCTTGGAAGGGGCTCTGTGCCCCTTCCCACATACCTTGTTTTCCACATCTCTTCCTTTGTCATATCCTTTTATAACCAGCTGGTAAACATAAGTAAACTGTTTTCCTGAGTTCTGTGAGATGTTCTAGCAAATGAATTGAGCCTTGTGAAAGTGCTGTGGGAACCTGATTTATAGCTGGTCAGAAACACAGGTGACTTGCAATCAGCATCTGAAATGGAAGTGGGGAGGTCTGGCGGGACGGAGCCCTTACCCTGTGGGATTGGATGCTGTCTCCAGGTAGTGTCAGGACTGAGTTAGAGTGTAGGACACACAGACGGCACCTGACATCTGGTGTCAGAAGTGTTATGAGTGTGTACTAGTGTGAGAATAAAGGGTAAACACAGGAGGATATTTCTTGTACACGTGTCCACACGTGCTTTTCTGGAGAAAGTGTCTTGAGCTTCCGTCATTATTCTTAAGGATCTATGACCCCATAAGAACCAGCGGAGAGAGGGTAGGAGGAAATAATTAAAGGATGTAAATAAAGTCCAAGTTCACAGAAGACAGACACTCCACACCCATATTTGGAAACATCTGCACCTGGCTGTCTCACAGCCTCCTCCAACTCAGCGTGACCAAAACTGAAATCCATCCCCCAGACAGGTTCCCAATCCTGTTTTCTTTCTTCTGTATGTGCTATTGCCATACACCCTGCTCCCTAAGTCAGAACCCTGGAGAGAGTTTAGCTTGTTAATTTACCCTCACATCGTGCACCCAAGCAATCACCAGTTTTTACCCCTCCATCCCTTCAGTACCTGCCCAGTTCAGACACACCTCCTCTCACCGAAACTATAGCCATCACTTACTTGCCAACTTCTTGCCTCTAGTTCTTACTCTAGTTTATCTTCACGTGACTTCTCGAGAAGTACTTCACACACGGACAATTTCATCATGTCACTCCTCTGCTCGATATTCTTCGATGGCTCTCCATTGCTCACAGGAAAAGCCACCTAACCCTGGAAGGTAAGGTCTATGTCCTAGCCCACCAGATACCGTTGTATTTCATCCCCTACACAATGTGATCAGCAAAGCTGAACTGCTCGAGGCCTCTAGATCACACTGAACTTTCCCACGCTGCTCTGCACATGCAATTTCTCTGTACGGAACGTCACCCCCACAACCTCACCTCCCCCTTTATTGTCCACCTGCAATCCACCAGGCAGAGCTCATCCTCAAGCCTCTCTGCTCAGGACCTCCTCCTTTGTGATGCCTTCCTGGCTTCCCCAAGTGACACAGGCCAGGCTCCTGGGACCTGCCTACCTCTCAGGTACATACTTCCAAGGTTCACACTCCCCTCTCATTGCATTTTCGTTTCATACTGCGTTGAGGTTCTGCATCCATAAATGATTTGCACAAGGTGCCATACTCACTTTCAGTATAGAGAACCAAAGCAAGATTAATGGAAGGAACAAAAATAAAGTCTAGACACAGGAGTCTGGGCAACCAAATCATTCTAAGCTAAAAGGGAGTGAAGGGGCCAAGTGCAGGATTGTAAAACTCACATGTAGACTTTACTCAACTTAATTTCATTTGTATCATGGATTCCTCTGTTACAGGTTGAGATTTATTTTGTGGCTGTGAAGATTAAACAAGATAGCAAAGTGGTGTTGTACCCAGAGCAAAATGCCCTTTGTAGTGATTATCTACCATCCTTATTTCCTCTACTGGTCACTCAAATCCTTGGATGCAAAGGCTGTGTCTTTTCAGATGCTTCTCCTCAGAGGCTAGCAGTAGGCAGAGAACTCTGTAAGTTCTCCATCAGTGAGAGGTGGCACTGCCTCTTGCTATTAAGATTCAGTGAGTGTTTTGAATGAATGTGCAAAATAATGAACCAGAAAGAAGACATTTTCTAATAATTCATGCCTTTGAGTTAGCAGGGTGCCTACCAGGCACTAGACACTCTTCTGAGGGCTGGGGAGAGGACAGGGCTGTGAACCAGCACTGCTGTGAACACCACTCCCTACTGGATCCTCACTGGCAGGGTCCTCGTTTTCTCATTTCACAGATGAGGCAGCTAAGGACAGATGCATGAGAGAGCTTGCTCGATTTGTTAGAGCTGGTTCAGACCCAGACAGACGGGACTGTGCTCTGAGCCTCTGTACTGCCCTGCCTCTCTGATCCGGTCCCTGTCCTCTGAAAGCATTCTGTGAAGAGCACTTTCTGTTCTAAGATGGTCACATTTATTACCTCCCTTAATCCTCACAATAACCCCGAGGCAGGATCTATCGTTTCCCCTCTTTTCAGACCAGGAAACAGGCTCAGAGACATTAAGTAACTGGGTTCACAGGATCTGGCTAATAAATGGTGAAACCAAATGTTGAGCCGGAGCAGACTCTGAAATCCATGCGCGGTTAACCCACCCCGACATATTGCTTTCCCTTTGACCTAATTACTCAGACAAAAGCCGCATAATCAGTGAGACCAACACTCAGAAGTGACACAGTCAGCGAACCAGTTAGGGGCTCTGGGTGAGCCTGGCTCAGAGGATTGCTGGAGGCTGGGGCGTGGCCCGGGTGGGCGTGGCCCGGGTGGGCGTGGTCTGTGTGGAGGGCCCTCATGGCTGGGACCTGGGTGTTAGGTGGGAAAGTTCATGAGGTCCTAGACACCCCGTAAGCCCTTCATAGCGGGCAGAGGAGGGCCAGCTGACTCATCTTTGGAGTGCAGATCTTCCGAACTAGTAGTTCAAGAGAGACGTGCGGCTCCTGTATTGAGGGAGGCGGGGGGTCACTGCGGGGCAGAAACAGGCTTCAGCCCTTCACCAGCCGTGTGACCCGGGGTCCTCACCCTCTGTCTCCGGTGGCCTAGAGGGCTTTATGAGTACATAGGCAATAGACAGTACTTGCTTCTGTGTTGAAAATCTCTTACACATCATTGGTAAGTATTTGGACCCGACCACTCTACCAAAAACCCTCTCTTGCCAAACGCAAACGTCTTAGGTCTTAGGTCTCATTCTCTTTTATTTTCTGTGGCCCCTGCCTCTGCCCATGGCTCCACTATTTGCTCGACCCTCTCTCTAGTCTGATACTCTTCATTCCAAGTGCTCCTGTCCCCCTCACACCTCTGGGGGGTGGCTGCTTCAGTAGATGTCACCTTTGTCACTAGATTCCCAGCCCCACTATCACCTTTGAGATACTGTCCAAGTCAGCATCTCTGGCCCTGTTCTCTCATTCTAGCCTTGTTTTGATCTCTAGTTGCCACCTTTTTGTTCCAAGATTCCTCCCCTGTTTCAGAGCATGATGGACCACACTCTAATACTTCTTTCAGCTCTAGTCTTCGGTTTGGGGCAGCCAAACAGAACACATAAACATTTAAGAATGCACATTTTATATGATCCAACATTCCACTTGTGGGAATCTATCTTACAGAAATACACAAATCCTCAGGAACATAGGGTCCAAGATGTGAATTGTGGCTTAATAAAAGAACATTAGAACAGGTTATGGCTGAAATGGTGAATTATAATATATTCATACCATGAGAGAATAAACAAGTTAGAAAAAGGCACGTCTATGAGAACAGATATAAAAAGATTCTGCAAAGTATGTAAAAAAAAAAAAAAGCAAGTTGCAGAATAATATTTGTACTGTTATCCCATTTCTAGATGTGCTTGGGAGAAAGCATGCATATGAATATAAATCAAGGTTTAAACCAGGGTACCCAAATTACAATGTCTTTGGGACTAACCTGAAAGCTCCTGACATGTATATCAGAGCCTAAGAATAAATGACAGGGCCTCATTTTAAAGTATTAAATTGCAAAAACTTTAAAGAGTCATCTCATGTTAAATCTCTATGGGTGTGGAGGAGATAGAGTTCCTGGAGTAGGAAGGAATCTAAAACCTACAAGGTCTTTGTGGCTAGAGTGGCAGAAAGCAAAGCAAAAGCCTTGGAGGTGTCCCCTTCGGGTGTTTGTATTCTATTCCAGGAACTGTGGAAGCTGCTGGGAGATCTTCACTAAAGGAGCAGGCATGGGTAGTGGCAATTTGGAAAAGGTGTGAAGCATCAGAGATGATTTGATTGTCATTTGCTGACATAGACAATCTCAGAGATTAGCAGTTTGATGGGGTGGGCTGAGCGAAAGAGTCTGGGGATCCAAGCATGTGGGGCAGTGGAGAGGGAAGCTTGAGTGAGTTCAGATCATGGCCCTTAGAAATCAGGCTGGAGACAGAAAATGTGAGTTGACAGCACGTAGACATTTAGAGTGAACAGGAGAAAATGGTCCAAGGTTAATCCCAAGAGCTCTGACATTTCATTATGAGGATTAAGTGGATGACACATTTAAAGCCCCCAGCGCAGTGCCTGGAACAGAGCAGGCACTCAATACATGTTAGTTTTCTTCCTCTCAAGAGACACTTGTTAAATGAGCTGATTGTCAACAATTAATCCCAAGTGAGACTGACATTTAAGGATAAATCTGCAAATGGGATCACAAAGCTAATTCAGAATACTAGCCATTACACACATGTTGAGTTACACAAATGAAAGTGTTTCAAGAAAGGACATTCTGTTCCTGTACCCACCGTGGGAACTGCAGATGGTCTCCGGTGCCTCTTCCCTGGTGGGTCCAGTGGAGATGGGGGAGAGGGGTGCAGATGCCAGGTTCGCTCCCCAGCTCACCTACGAGAATACTTTGTATTGTCTGAGAATGCCTTATGGGTCCTGCTGACTGCGCGTGGACAAACCCATTTCAAAGGATCTGTTTCCATCTTCCACTCTGCCCCACCCTGTTCGGTCCCACCCTAGGCCCTAGGGTGACCCTCAAAAGGATAGACAATAGGAACATCTAAATTTTCAGCTCTGGGAAAAAAAAAATTAATCCCTAGCAGCTTCTGTGGGACATTCCTGGTTTGGAAATTTGCTGAAGAGGCTCCTTCTAGCCATTCCCGTCCTATTATGCCCCTTTCTTCAATTATAAGAATCAATTTGCCTTTTCTAGGGGAGATCTGGCTCATTATTATCTTTTGTGTTACTAAAGCTTATTGACTAGGGAATTTCAGGTGCTGTTCTGAAGGTGAGTGAGAGTGGAGTGCAATAACTTCGTCCTAGAGTTTGGGCTTTAACGAGTGGGAGGAGATTTGAGAAGACTGGGAGGGGAACTAGCGTGGAGCCCCACAGCTGATCCTGTCTTGTTCATGCTGAGGTGCCTACTGGATACCCACATGCAGGGGTTAAGGAGGCAAGCGAATTTATGCAGCTGGGGCTACAGCAAAGTCAGAACCGAAGATAGAAATTTAGGACTTAACCTTCCTTTAAACTAAGTGTGATTAACTTTTTATGCCATGGACCCCTTTGATAGTCTGGTGAAACCACTAGACTCTCCTTTCTCAGAATGAGGTTTTTAAATGCATAAAATAAAATACATAAGATTACAAAAGAAGCCATCCTAAAATAGAATTGTTTTAAAAGTTGTGATAAAGTAATAGAATATCCTCCTGTATTAATCTATTAAATAACAGATCTCGTGGGTAAATCTGTTAATGACTTGAGATCTGAGAAATTAAAAACCATAATTTCAAAGCAATAAAAAAGGAAATTCTTTAGCTATCTGGAACAATTGAAATGTAATATGAAAGTGCTTGTGATCTCTGTTGGTGACGAAGCCACAGGAACTGCCGTGCTATGTGCTTAGACCCCTTTGTTTATGAATGAAATACTAAATTTCAGTTAGAGATTAGTGAAAATAGGATATTTTCCTCCACCCAAGTTAATGGATGCTCCGACTGGCATTTAAAACCACAGAACACAATGAAATCAGCTAGTATATAGACAAAGAACACAGCAAACTGGCTGCCTGGAGATGATGTGGTTGTTAATCCAGGGTCAGGCTGCTGCCAGGGAGGGGGGAATGTCCCCTTCTACCTCCTTCTGGTGGCCTAGTGGCCAGCCTTGCTTGAGAATTGTAGAGGAGGAGGCAGTTTTCCTCAGCCTTCTTAGGGTCCCTTGCTGGGTTTAGAAATTAAACAGAGACAGATTAACAAGAGAAAAGCATACAGTTTTATTGAATTTTTACTGTTCATAAGAGAATGAAGGCATGAAGAAGTGACCAGAGTAGGAAGCGTTTACACCTTTTCGACAAGAAAACAATAAATTTGTGAAGAATTGACGAGACAAAGGGGTTTGGGCGAGGGAGTCGTCCATCTAAGGCTGGTTAGTTCTTCTCTTCCTTAACTGGGAATATAAGGGTTAGTTTAACAACACTTGTCTGCAGATTCCACTAGTTGGTCTCTGGGCTGATAAGTGTCTGCCTTCAGTCAAAAGGGAATAAATAAATTAATAACCTGCCTTTAGGCAGAAAAGGGGGAGCCTTTCTGCATTTACTGCTTCTTAATTGCTTTCAGCTCAGAATTATTTTTATGTCAAAGAGGCATATTTGGGGGTGAAATATTCTGATTTCCTTCAGAATCATCTGGAAAGTTAAAAGTGCATATTTCCAGACCTCAACTCCGGAGAGTCCAATCTGTTGTATTGGACTAAGGTGGGACACAGCAATGTGCGTTTTCAACAATTGATCAACTTGAGTCTGACTATCCTTGGAGAAATATTGCCTCAGAGGGTGAATAGGGGAGAAATGGGGAGGTAAAACAGGGTAAGAGTGGAGCACAGTGGGAGAGGGGAACTGGCAATGAAGTGGGAGAGGAAATTAGCCAGATCCTAAAGCTGGGTTAAAGAATTTTATTTTATTTAACGTGATGGGAACCCACTGGAGGATTTTAAGGTGGGGAATGGATGAGATTTGATTTATACTGATGACTGCTTTATAGAGAATGGATTGAGGTTGGAAGCAGGAAAAATGCTAGGAGCCTATTGGAACAAGTCCAAGACGAGGGACTGAGCAAGGGGAGATGGCAGGAGTAGCAACACTGCTAAGAGAGGCTAGAGGAGCTGGGTGCTTTGTGGTGAGAGGGTCAGTCCTGCTGTTGGAGCAGCTGCGGGCTGTGAAGGAAAGACAAGAGTCAAGGCGAGTGCTGGGTCCCCCGCTAACTCAGATCTTCTCTCTCACTTTGAGCGCCACCAGACACAGTCAACTCACTTCTCCAGGCCTCAAAACCTGCCCTTTACTCCTCCCTCCATCCAAATCCACAAAGGCAGTCACATCACTCCCCTCCTTAAAATTCTTAGGTGAGTCCCTAATTGCTGTTAGACCAAAGCCCACATTCCTTAGGGAAAGGGAAAGGAATGACAGGTTAAGTACTTTTTCTACATTGAATCCTCATTTAATCCCTCCCAGAATTCCATAAGGAAGTGATTATCCCTATTTTATGGGTAATACACTGCATCCAGAGGTGAAAGAATTTACCCAGGATGACAGGGTCACAGAGCCATTAAACGCCAGGTGCTGGTTCACAAGAGGCCAATGGTTTCCAAACATGGCGGCTGTAACAGGGGCTCTGGTTGCGGGGTGGTGAACTCCCAGGGCAACAATTTCTAAATTTCCTGGAAGGAGGTGACTTTCCTTTTTTTTTTTTTTTTTTTTTAAGATAGACTTTATTTTTTAGAGCAGTTTTACATTCACAGCAAAATTGAGCAGACAGTACAGAGATTTCCCACATACCTTCTGTCTCTACATATGCACAGCCTTCCCCATTATCGGCCTCCCCCAATGGAGTGTTGCGTTTATGACAGTTGACAAACCTGCGCTGACACGTCATTGTCACCGGAGTCCATAGTTTACATTAGGGTTCACTCTTGGTGGTGTACATTCTGTGGGCTGGACACATGTAGATTGACATGTAGCCACTGTTATAATATCACACAGAGTAGTTTCATTGCCCTAAAATTCCTCGGTGCTCTATCTTATCGTTCCTTCCTCTTCCTCACCCTTGGCAACCACTGATCTTTTTCTGTCTCCATAGTTTTGCCTTTCCCAAGAAAGGCATATAATTGGATTCATAGTGTGTAGTCTTTTCAGATTGGCTTCTTTCACATAGTATGCATTTAATGTTCCTTCATATCTTTTCATGGCTTGATAGCTCATTTCTTTTTAGTGCTGAGTAATATTCCATTATCTGAATGTACTAAAGTTTATTTATCCATTCACCTACTGAAGTACGTCTTGTCTGCTACCAAGTTTGGGAATTAAGAGTCAAGCTGCTATAAACACCCATGTGCAGGTTTTTCTGTTTACATAAGTTTACAAAGCCATTGAGTTAATGGGTGATTACTTGATAATATGGTTAAAAATGTTTAGTTTTATAAGAAATCACCAAAGTGGCTTCATCATTTTGTATTTCCCCTTGCTCCACATCCTTATCAATATTTGATGTTTTCAGTGTTCTGAATTTTCACCATTTTAATAGGTGTGTAGTGGTATCTCATTGTTTTAATTTGCATTTCTCCGATGACCTGCAACGTGGAGCACCATTTCATGTTTATTTGCCATCTATATATCCTCTTCGGTGAGGTGTCCGTTAAGGTCTCCGGCCCATCTTTTAATCAGTTGTTTGTTTTCTTATTGTTAAATTTTAAGAGTTCTTTGAATATTTTAGATAACAGTCCTTTATCAGATACGTCTTTTGCAAATATTGTCTCCCAGTCTGTGGCTTATCTTTTCATGCTCAGAGTCTGTCACAAAGGAAAATCTAATTTTAGTGAAGTCCAGCTCATCAGTGACTTCTTTCATGGCCCAGGCCTTTGGTGTTGTATCTAAAAAGTCATTGCCAAACCCAAGGTCATCCAGGTTTTCATCGATGTTATCCTGCAGGAATTTTATAGTGTTGCATTTTACGCTTAGGTCTGTGATCTACTTGGAGTTAATTTTGGTGAAGCGCATAAGCTCTGTGTCTGGGTTCTTTTTCAGTGTGCGTGGAGCCCAGCGGTCCGAGCACCACATGCTAGGCTGTGGTGTGTTGTGTTGACCACAGTCGGGCACATTTATAGCTGTGACAGAAGATCAGCCAAGGCATCTCTGTAGAGGTTTCTTGAAGAAGTGTGTGGTCTTAAAGGAGACACTGTGTCTCTTTAAGCACTTTGCAGCTTTCCTGCAGGGTGATAAAAAAATACAACAGAATATCAGGAGAGCACCTATCCTGGGAGGAAGCCTGGCAGGGTGGGGAGGGTTGTGGGGGTGGAAATGTTCTGTCCCTTGATCTGGGTGATGGTGGCCTGTCAAAATTTGTGTACTGTATGGATGTCATGTCTCAATTACAAAAATAATAGAGGGAGTGTGTAGGTTGAGAGACTGGGCTCAGGTAAATCTGAGTCTGAACCTCCGGCTATGTGAGTTGGACAGGTCACTTCCCTGTCTCCAGACCTCAGTTTTCTCACCTGTAAAATGGATATTATAGCTTCTACCCTTAGTTATATGTAAAGTTTGGCAAATCTTAAGGTTAAGAGTTCAATAACTTGTAAAGGAATTAATTCTTCTTTGCCTATGTTATCACTGAAGACAGGATGATGGAAATGCACTTTATCAGGGACATTTCCATTAGAGACCACCAAAAATGTTTTGTTAGTGAAAAGGAGCTATATGTCCCAGCCAGCCAGGAGAGGGGGACCCACTCTGATGCAGCATTAATCATGTGACCTCTTGGGACAAGGCAATAAACTTCTTTTTAGTTCCATTTTCCTTTTCTGTAAGATAAGGGCAAAAATCTCTGCAGCTGCTGTTAGTGAGATGAAATAGGGAAAGCGTGAGTCAAAATCCTGATACCAGGACTGTCATCCGAGGAGGGAATTAGAGAGTCATGGTGGTGTCCCCTGGCGGGAGCTCTGTTATCACTACATGGAGGGATACGCTGAAATCTCCTTTTTTCTTTTTTCTAATTATCCAAGATTCTGCCTGGACTGGAAGAGCTCAGATGAGGGCGAGACTATTTCACACACCCTGGGTGTCAAATCTCTTCCTCTTGGGGGACTTCCTGGTGGGTTTAAGTGTGTCACTGAAGCAGTAGGCGATGTCCCAGAGCAAACTCTGTCTTTTGTTGTTGCTTGGTGTGGGGTGTTAAGGGACTGCGTTCTCTGGAAGTTGTTCAAAAGCAGTCCAGGAAATAGTTTTAGAGCACGTTGCGATTCTGGTAGGGTTCTGAGAAGAGCGGGATTAGGGAACAGGAAAAAGGCAATCAGTTGAAAAGAATTCTGGACTTTAAAAGTATCATTAGATGTATATGTTGTGCTTTCTCCAAAGTCAGAAAGAGTAAGTGGGATGGAGTGAGAATCGGTTAATTATAAAGATGTCCAGCCGCCAACGTTCCCAGCCACCACCAGCTGCTAATTCTTTATTCCCCTGAGGCTGAAGGTCTGTGACTTAACCAAATCCGTAAAGTGTTTCTAGTTTTCAGTTTTATGTTTTAAAAATAACTTAGCCAGATCGTACTTTAGGAAAACGTCAGGCCATTGGAGCATACATTTAGGACTAGATTAAGCTCTGGGGGTTTCAAGTAGCCAATAAAACTACAGAATCCACACTCTCAGAGTTGGCAGGAAGTCACAGGTCGTGACCAGAACACTGTGCAAAGCAGCCCCTTTACTCCCACATCCTGGGATCTCAGTGCCAAGGGGAATCAAGTCTTCCATGACAACTGGGTTTTAAGAGAAATCAGACTTTCGTGACTTTTGGGCTGGATAATTCTGTGGTATGGGAGCTGCTCTGTGCCTTGTAGATTCTTGCCTACATCCTGGGCTCTCCCCACTGGATGCCAGTAGCCCCCTACCCCACCGTGTCACAATCAGAAATATCTCCAGACGCTGCCAAATACCTCCTCAGAGGCAAAAATCACCCCTAGCTGAGAATCACTGCATAAATAAAGACTCAAGATACAATAGCATCTTATGCAATTTTGTTGTGATTTTGTTTTTGGGAAGACTGTTTTAGCTGGAGCATCTCAGAGACTAGGGTAAAAGGAGGAAAAAGTAGTCTTAAGTCAGGCTGGGCTGGAACATTGTGTTCTGGATTGGTCCCTGGAGATCATTGGTTAAACTTCATTTTACAGCGAAGCAGACCATTTATCAAGGCAGAGTCTGTGATCTGGAAAACACTGGAAAACTCCCATGGACTCCCCCCTCCCCCCTTTTCTGAGATTAAATCCACTTAAAGAGTTAAAGAAGAAATCGTATTAAAATTTATAACCTAAACGTAAGGAAAGTAGTGTTTCATTCACAGCCTTCTGCATGGTTACAGTGGGAAATGTGTTCTGTTCAACTCAGTGTAATACTCACTTCTTCTCAAGGACTAATGGACATGCCAGGCCTGGAGCGAAGTGCTTTAAACTTAGTGAATCATTCAAGTGTTGCAGCAACCCAACGGGGTAGATACTCTCACCATCCTCATTTTAAAGATAAGGAAATTGAGGCTTAGTGAGGTTGAGTTGCCGAAGTCCAAGCCTTGTAAATGGTGGGCCCGGGGTACAAATTCAGATGGCAGACTCCAGAGTCCACTCTCCCAATCACTCGGCTCAGTGGCCTAGCAGGAGGCGAAGAATTTTCTAATAGGTACATTTGGCTGCCCAGAGGAGGACTGGATTCCTGCGAGCAGAAGGGCAGGATGAGTTGAAGGGGTTCTTGTACTGGGTGCAAATTCTGTTTGTATATTTTTGGAGGACTCACCGAACTCAGCTCTGATAATCTATGCTCAAGGGGCTAAAGAGAGAAATGCAGTTGATTCTTATTACTCAGATTCTGTATTTGCAAATTCACCTATTTGCTAAAATTTACTTGGACTCTTTGTGCTTTTGCAGCCATTCGTGTATGTGTGTGGACCGGAGAGAGATTCTGGTTGCGCGTTCTCAGCTGAGGTCAGATGAGATGACATTTCTTATTTCCGCTGTCATACTATGAGCAAGTGTCATTTCCCCATCTTTTTCGTGCCATTTTTTTTTCTTTTTTTGGTGATTTTGCTATTTAAAATAGCCCTCAACCATAGTGCTAAAGTGCTGCCTAGTGTTGTTCCCAAGGGCAAAGCAGGCTGTGATGGGCCCTGGAGAGAAAAGACGGGAGTTAGACAAGCTGTCTTCAGGCATGAGTTACAGCGCAGCTGGCTGTAAATTCAGCATTAATGGATCAACAGTATGTATTAAATAAGGGGTTTTTAGACAGAAGCACACATAAAACAAAGTTGTGTATTGATTGTTTGATGAAAATGTGACCACAGTTTCTCGGGAACTGAACTGTGTATTTCCTCTAGGAACAATGGTTCAGTATTTGCTAATTCAGTTTTCCCGGTGAATTTATAGACAATAATTACCAAGAATTACAAGAATTGGCTGTATTAAGCTTTATGCTGAAAAATATACATTTTCAGCAGCAGTAGAAGGAGGCTTACAAGATGTGCTGTCCCCTCGGGGAAAATGCGCTGGCAAATTTGGTGCATCTTGGTGAGAGTAATCAACCTGCAGGAGTCATTTTACTTTGTTACATTAGATGGTTTAGAAGACGTTCCTTTCTAGGGCATCAGGCAGGTTTTATCTCATTTGACCCCAGATAGTAGTTGTAATTTTTCACTCATATATTTTCTTTTGCTCATAGAAAATTTCTACCAATTATAGGAAATCCCATTTCAATTCCCACGTTGTGCTGGAAATGCACGTAGATAACTGGTGGGTTTAGGAGATGCTCAAGAAAATGCCCCGTATTCAAGTGATATGACTGAAATTGAATCACACAGAGGACACAAATGGTTTGCAAAAGCATTTGGAAGACGCCTGCGTGTGAAGGACTAAAGAAGTGGTAAGAAAACCAAACGGGCTGGTGTGAGGAACCTGGGGTTGACTTCCTGGTCTTTCACTCCTGAGGTTAGCTCGGAACTTTAAGAAAAAACACTTTTCTCCAAGTGCCTCGGGGTCATTCCATCCACCCTGCTGGCTGTACTTGTCACTGTCTTGCTCCTTTCCGGCTGAATAACGGATTGATTCATGGCCTGTTTGAAACTTGTGCTCTGCTTTTCTTGACCGAACCTTTGAGGTCTGAGGTCTAGGAAGGGAAAGGGCATCTCTTTGACGAGCTGGGGAGAAGAAAGGAGCTCCCCTCTGCATCCCCTCCTTCTTTCTGCAGACGCTGCCTGGGTCTACCGAGACCAGTCTTGCCCCCACCACCCCACCATTTCCCAGCAAGGGGCCTTCCCTGACAGCATTGCCTGTAAGTCTCGTCCCTAGCAGAGTCTCCACCAAACAATGGGCCTGAATCTTGCAGGGCATCCTGTCCTTTGCAGCCATGTGAAGCCAGGGCCTCTCTGAATCTGCAGTGAAAAAACATTTGCAGTTTCAAGGACAGATCTCAGGACTTTTAAATAACTGACTGAGTTTGATGAGGGTTATCTTTGAATCTGTGACTGCATCGCTACTGTTATCATTTTAGTAGAAGTATTCAGGTTCAGTATTGTTTTAGTAGAAAGTCTTCTAGTCTTTCTATTGTGTTCCCTTGTGGGACAGAAACGGTGTCCCCAGCAGAAGTTATGGCTTATGTGAGTTACAGGGAGGCGCACACACACAGAAGCCATGCCGCTGGCGAGGCCGGCTGGGGTCAGCTATCCCTGCTTCCCATTTGTGAGCAGCATAGAATGAACAACAGACAATGTATAGTTAGCAGTATTTTAATTTTAATTTAATTTTTTAAATGGAGGTGCTGGGGATTGAACCCAGGACCTCCTGCATGCTAAGCATGTGCTCTACCACTGAGCTATACCCACCCCTCAGCAATATTTTAAATAGAAGAAAAATTGCCTTGAGAGTTTCAAGGCAATGTGATCTGAAGGGCCAAAAACAAACAAACCAACAGACCCCACCGAAAGCCAAAAAATCCCCAAACCCTAAAGCAGGATGGGTGTGTCTATGCATAGGGGATTGCGGTGGTGGTGGGGGAAGGGGGTTACGGTCTAATTACTTGCCCAGACAGATACTTTTGGGAAGAGTGATCTGTCCCCCTCCCCTACTCCTGCACCCCACAACTGCCCTATGAGAAAGGAGGTCACCTCCCTAAGATCAAATGGGTGGGAAGGCTGGGCTGAAAATTCCCCCTTGGGGGCCATATCAGCACACTGAGGACACATGGGATCTTGGAGGGGGTGTGAACTGATCTTAGCTATTACAATGGTTTGGGGCCCTTCAAAGGAGCATAGCGTGTCATCAGATACACAGTATATCTGTTGTACTAAAGTTTCATGGGAGAGATGCTCACG
Source organism: Camelus dromedarius (assembly GCF_036321535.1). Classification (NCBI taxonomy): domain Eukaryota; kingdom Metazoa; phylum Chordata; class Mammalia; order Artiodactyla; family Camelidae; genus Camelus; species Camelus dromedarius. The sequence continues at coordinate 5,883,030 of NC_087445.1, read as the reverse complement.
AGGAAAAATGTCTAAAAAGGCGGGCATTAATACAAAAAAAAAATTGAAAAACACTGAGCTGATCACATCTCTCGGGCGGCACTTTTTCTTCCATGGATACATTATTTCAGACATCTCTTATATGAAATCATGAGCCCCTGGTGCAGACGTGGCGCCCTCTGGGGTGTTGTAAACATAATTCCCCTACAAAGAGAGAGTCACCAGGCATTCAGGTTTGATTTACTTCTTTAATGAGGGAATCAGCAGGGAGACCAAAGCGCTGGTTTGGAGCATTTGAAGGAGAGGGGTTGGGGGAGTCCTTAGGGAAACAGGGGCCTCATCAGATGGCCGGGTCAGACGCATGACTTTAACCTTCGACAGGGCAGGGAAACCAGGACAGCTTTTGGGTTCACATTTCTACCAGGTCGTGCAGTCAAAACAACGTACCAGTTTCTGCAGTTAACTGCAAACCTTACAGTCCCTGGGGGCGTGAGGTGAGGGTCAGGCAGGCTTACTGGGAGATGCTCCAGCATCACATAAAATGCGAAGCAGTTACCCCTCTACTTTTTGTTAGCTTGGTGTGCAATTTTCTTTAACGGGAGTACAGATTTATGATCACTGTTCTTCTGACTGTTGCCAGTTGAACACCTCTGGAGTGTGGATCCCTGATTCCTGGTCTTCAAATGATGACCGACCTTCCAGATGAAGAAAAATCTTGATTTACACGCACATCTATGCCCGTCAGGCTGATCTTAGCACGTGCTAGGCATTGTTCTAAATGCTTTGCAGGTATAATGTGTATTAGTCAGGGTTCTCCAGAGAAATATTACCATTAGGGTGTGTGTGTGTGTGTGTGTGTGTGTGTGTAGGACCATTTATGGAACAAGCCGCAGGTACTACTCCTGAAGCGATGGGGCCACTGGACCCTCGGTTGATTCAGACAGTAAGGCAGGGTCAGGGGCGTCTCTGTTGCTGCGAACCTATTTCTCTTGAACATCGAGGTTGGACACGATCCGATTTGTGCTTCGGACACCCTAGTCCCGGCTGCTGTGTGCGGAAGGACGGGGAGGAGACCGGCGCCGGGAGGACTGACTAGCCGGGAGGCTGCAGTGGTTTTCTTTCTTAAAATTTGAGTCGCATTTAACACTGCAGCTTAACAAATCCTTGGTGTCATTTCCCTGTTGAATGGACAGAACACTTTCTGAGCATCTAGAATGGGCCAGGCATTGGCGTAGGTATTTTCACACAGACTATTTGATTTCACCTTCACTCTGACTCTGGGAGGCAAGCAGAATGTGTCATCATTTTTGTCTATTTTTTACTTCTGAAGAGGCCACTGCTATTTCCTAAACAAGATGTTGGTAGCTTTGATCGTGGCCATGGGGGTGGATGGACTTGAGAGCTACCATCAACTGACTGTGGGGATGGGTTGGAGATGGGGAGTGAGGCCAGAGAACTCCACCCACTGCACGTCCGAAAAGCAGACCTCACAGCCCTCCTGGGGACATCGCACCACACCTGGATGCCTGTTTGAGGACCAGAGGACAGAAGGTGTGGAAGGAGAATCCTTGAGTTCAAGTCCCACTACCACCACCTATGTCTGTGGCCTGAGGATGGCTCACTGACCCTCTCCTGGGCTCACATCTCAGGACTGAACCCTGGGATCTGGGTAATGAACCCTCTGGGGCTCACCTCACAGAACAAGGTGATGACGAGGTCCATCAGAGGCGGCCCTGTGTGCTGTAAATGCTTCTCCGGGTCAGGGCTGTGCATCTGTCTGTGCACTTTCCTACCAGGTCCTTGCCCTGCTTTCCCCTGCGCAGCTTGCAAGAGACAGCTGGTGCTCAGTCTGGAAAGTGCTCCCTACAGGGCCTGCAGGGAGGACAGATGGGTCCTCTCCTGGCCTCTGCGTGTAAATTTTGGGAGAAGGTGTCTCTTCCTGATAGTCAAATTTAGAAAGGATGCCTGCAGCCCTGGGATGTGCAACTTTAGAGTAGCAGTCACTTTTTGAAGAGAAGAGTTGCCACCTCCTGGGGAGGTGTGTCTGTGGCCAGAGCACAGGGCCAGGAGCAGAGCCTCAGGGTTTGCATGCCCAAGCTCCACAAGCATGCTTTTCTCCCGTTTCCCACCTCCTCGCTGCCCATCCCACTCATGGCAGGAGTCTTCCAGGAGCAGGTCCCGGCTGCCGGAAGACTGCTCCTGGTTTTGGTCGGGGTCTTAGGTGCACTCAGGTGTCATTCTGGGCCTTTGGGGGAGGACTCAGTACCTTTAAGTACTTGTTCTCCCAGGGAAAGTGGGGGCCTTGGGTAACCCTGGTTCTGGTGACAGAAACTGGGCTCCTCCTGGGGCATCCTGTGCTTCATCTTTGCCCATTTGTTTCCCTAAACCCGCTGATTGGTAAGAGCTGGCATTTAAGGTTCTCAGCGATTCACTGGCAATGCCAGCAACTTTCCAGAAGCTGGTGGTAGAAGCTGGGAGGAAGGTCATTACAAGTGCCCAGAGTCAGAACCAGCAGGCTCGATCTCACAGTTCCCCTAGGGGTGTTTGCCTACACCTGAGAGGCCCAGAAGCCAGTAAAACATCCCCCTGCTCCCTCCCTGGGAACTTACCAGGTCCCCAAATCACAGCCAGACTGGCCTCGGCAGAGACCTCCCCGTCTCCCTGCTGTCACTGTGGAAAGGTGACCTGACCTAGTGGGAGCTGACACCTGCCCAGGGGCTTGCGGACACTTTGAGTTCATTCCTGGGCTTTGTCTCGCTCTCTCTCCCTCTGATGGAGGTACCTGTGATTTACATGGTAGATTATTCTCTCTACTTGACTAGGGGGACTTCTAAATGTGTTTCCAAATATCTCCAGAAGCAAATTACTTGGGAACGATGCCTCAGCCCACTACAGTGAACCTTACCCCTTACCACCAACAGGGACCTGCTGGCCAGAAGGCAGCGTGGGGCCAGGCATGGCTGCAGAGGAAATTCTGCAGCCTGACTGATGAGAAATACAGAGTGTGGTGGACCAGAGGGTCCCTGCTGAAAACAAATGCTGTGAGGCTGTGGCTAGTTTCTGTTTTACAGATGCTGCTGCAAATATGTGTGTGCTGATTCATGTGTGTGTGATGCTTAGTTTTAAGAATGTGGGAGGGTTTTGGGGGAAAGTGTGGCATCACAGATGTCCTCTCATCCAACCTTGTCATTTTACTAGTGGTGAAACTGAGACTTAGGGAGAGTAGATGATAGCCCAGGATTTCACAGTCAGGTAGCCACTGGCACTGCCAGGAGCAGGCGTGTGACAGAGTGGAGACACCAGTGAGAACCCTGGGCAAGCCACTTAGCTTCCTGTGCCTCGGTTTCCCCATCTTGTACTAGGGGCCCGTCTCTCAGATACCAGCTTTAACAAAAGTTCCACTATCCTGGATTCCCTCCTGTACCCATTCTGGCTTTTCCATTTTCCAAAAACACAATTATTGATTGATTCCCTAAAATCAAATACTGCCAACTAGCATTACTTCTATCTGCCCATCATTAAAAATAAGGATAATTCCTTGGTTGATTTCAAAATGTTTCATTATAAAATGAGCCCCAAAATAAAAACTTGCAATGCACCCAATTAATTATGAAACTAACAATTAAGGGGAAAACAACTAATATTTGCGTTCCTTTCTTTATGAAATAGAAATGCAAATATTTTGCCTGATAGTCTCCAAGTTAGCATCATGTGAAAAGTAAAGTGTGACACATATAATCCACCTAAATAGGTGTGTAAAATACATACCTTATATGAATCAAGAAAAATTAATGCTAATAACTATTGATATTAATAAATATCAATAGGAAAAGTTGGAAAGAGTTTCAAATGTAAGGCAGTCCTCTGGTTCTTTATGTTTTATCTGTTGTTTTATGGCATTATTATACACAGCATTCTTTTATAACTTGGTCCAAATGTAAAGATCTCCAGAAGAGATTCTGTTAGTTCCCTTGGCCACCCATATCAGGACTGTCACAGTCTTGCCCATTAGAAGATCTTCTTTGTGTCTGTCCAGCCTAAATTTCTCACCTGGAAGCTGGTCTCTGAGGGCAGCTGAGGCCAACTCTTTCTGGCTCATCCCATGGGACTGATGCTCGGGGCTATTTTGGACCAGGGAGGGTCGGACCAGGGAGGGTCCTTGAAGTTGTCACATTTAGCAGCAGGCCGTGCTCGGGTGGAATCAGCCCAGATTTGTGGTAAATGCTGGAAGGAAGGTCAGCGGTGGGCACTTGGGAACAGGGCCCCTGAGGACAGGGTGCAGGAGGCAAAGCCAGTGAGTCGCAGGTGTGGAGTCAAAGACAAAGTACAGACCCCTAACTAAGCTTTCAGCTCAATCTGCATGAGCCCAGGAGGCAACTGCTGGAAGGCCTTCTCTCTCTCTGTCTTCTCACCTGTAAAAAGAGAAGATTGGACCGGGGTTTCTAAGACTTACTCCGCTATGGGTGGTCTGGGTTGATTTTGTGTAGGCAGGAATGGTCACTTGGCTAAAATCATGTCTCTTAATCTGTTCTCTCTGATTTTTCCTGCTGTATCTGTGAGAGGTGGGGTTTTTGTCAGCTGCAAGAGAAAGGGACTGTGCGTGAGATACATTAGGTGCAAAGATGAAGGCACAGGCCGGGCGTGTGTGCGAAGCACCGGATACAGCGGTGAACACCGCAGGCCGGAGTGCGCGCACTGGTGCAGCCACGAGACTATATGCGCGTGTGCTTAGAGCACCTCCTGCAGGCTAAGCAGGAAATGCTCAGTTAAATAACGCCTCTGGGTCCAAGGGTGGAGGGGTTGACGTTCCATTTTAGAGCCTTTGGATCTTACGAGTTTTGTGCCATGTGAATGTATTTCTATTCGTATACATGAAGTAGTTTTATAAGGAGAAGAACGGACATGCTGTGCGCGCCCACCTGCTGTTTTACGCTTTTGGTGTCTCCTGAGGAGGGGGAGGCAGGCTGTGATGACCCAGAGCGGCCACGTGGTGGCAGTGTTTCACTTTGATCTGCCCAAGGTAACCCGTCCCGGTTTTAATGAACTCCACTGCGCTTGGGGCGGGGAGGCCCCCTCTAGGTTCAGTTTATGGTCCTCAAATGAAAATGCTAAATAAGATCCTGAGTGGAAAATAATGGCTGTAACAGATATCGCCTGGCTCCCCCCTGTCTACTTTCCTATTAAAACATCTCCCGGCTAAGAGCTCCTCAGTCACAGGCGGGGCGTGGGGGGGGGGGGGGGGGTGTATTGCATAGAAGAATCTGAGGGAGAAGCTGGGCTGATGTAGGTAGAATGGGATATGAGGGTGGAGAGGCAGAGAGCAAGGTTGCGCCGACCAGGCAAGGATGCCGCCGGACGGGGTGAGCCCCCAGAACCTAGGGAAGGGACTGGCTTTAATGGAGAGTTTGTTTCCCTCACTGACCAGCTGGAGCTCCCAGGGCCTTTCTTTCTGAGGGGTCCGGGGGTGGTGGGTGGGGGAGGGCATGTACTTCCCCACAAGACTGGCAGAGGGCGAGGCTGTGAAAAGTGAGGGAGAGGAAGCTGCAGGCATGAGGCCTCTGGGCAGTTCCAGGACCCTCCTGGGCTAAGTCCCTCATTGGTGAGATTAGGGTGCTGATCTACCTTTGGGGTTCCACGGTCCCCAGTTCATGACTGTCCCCGATCACTGGGGGAATGAATTAAATACCCAGGTTCTGGGGCCCTGCCATTCCTCACTTTATTCTAGGGGTCTGGATTGGAGCCCAGGAGCCTGCACTTTTAATAAGCTCCCAGGAAAATCTCATGAAGGTTGAATCCAGTGTCTAGGGATGCTTGTACAGGACCATGGAATCGGCTCCTTTAAGCCGTGAGCTTTGTCTACATTCATGTCCTGTAGATGCTGCAGGACCTTCTTGGAGCAGGAAGCAGATTGTGTGCCTGGTGAGGTCTGTCCTTCCTCTAAGCCAGGACTTCCCGTGACGTCGGTGATGGCCCTCAAGGGCCCTTTTTGCATCTACTTCATAACCAGGGGTGTCTTGACTTTAGGCTTTAGATTCTTTTTATTATTAAAAAAAGTGTAAATATATACAAAAGTAAAGAGAATAGTGTAATGTAATGAGTCCTTATGTATCCATTACCTAGATTCAACAATTATTAAGATTTTGTTCTAGTGGTTTCACCTAACCCTATTTTTCTTTTTATTCTCTGTCTCTGATGAAATATTTTCAAGCAAAATCCAGGCATCTAGTCATTTCTCCCTTACATGGAGCATTTTATTCATAATTTCTGTGCTATTATCATCTGTTAATAATAACTTCTTGATATCTTCTTACCCACAGTCCATACTCCAATTTCTTCAGAATTGTCTCCAAAATGTTTTTTTTTTTTTTAACATTTACTTTGAGGTCTAGACTTTTGATGTTATCACCTCATATTTCCTAACACATGCAGTTGTAGAGACGCACTGATGGGACATTTAGAGTTCAGCACAACTCTACAAACACAAACACAAAGCCCTACAGGAAAGTGAGGGAGAGAGCCTCACAGACTCAGAGCTGGAAGGCCCTTGGAAGTCATTCAGCCCCCCTACCCCATGCTGGAGTCCTTGGACAGGATCAGGGCTGCTGCACATGCAGCGTTTCCTGAGTGTCTTCCAGGGTCACCCAGCAGGAAGAGCGTAGATTTGGCGTAGGGAGGCTCGTTGGTCGTCTGGCCCTGAGTGAGTGACTTACCTTCTCTGAGGACAGGACACTCTCACACTGACATACAGAGCAAGCAGAAGCTTGCTTACTGGATGGATCTCCATCTAGCCCTCTCTCCCACTTGGCCCTCTCTTATCCACTCCCTGAGCTGACAGCGTTCACAGCACGCTGCCCGGGCTCGACTGGAGACGCTCCCGGAGCTGCTGGGGGACACACCCAGCAGTTGGGGGGCAGGCCTTCCTCAGGCAGTCGTGTTCTCCCCCAAAACTGCCCACGCCAGGTCTACTCCATAGTACACTCACAGAATTCAATCAAATGATATGAAAATTGACGAACTATAGAGGTGGAAGGAAACATCCCTCCCTGAAATGGTTGATGGCAATGTAAAAACTTGGAATGGGTGAACTGATAAGAAACTGGCTTACCCCCAGCTTTGTTGAGGTATAATTAACAAATAACATTGTGTAAGTTTAAGGTGTACACCTGATGAGTTGATACATGTATATACTGCGATTGTCACAATGTTCAGTTAACATACGTCACCTCCCATGGTATTTTATGGTGAGAATTTCTGAGGTCTACTCTCTTAACAACTTCAAACATGTAACACAGTATCGTTAACTATAGTCACCATGCCGTTCATCACATCCCTGGAACTTATTCACCTTATAACTGGGGCTTCGTACCCCTTGACCAACATCTCTCCATTTCCCCCACGCCCAGCCCCCTGGCCACTACCAATCTACCCTCTGCTCCTGTGAGTTTGACTTCTTCCTATTCTACCCGTAAGTAAGTGATATCATACAGTATTTGTCTTTCTTTGTCTGACTTATTTCATTTAGCAGAAGTTATACAGGTCACATTTTCTTTATCCATTCATCCGTCAGTGGACACAGGTTGTTTCCAGGCCTTGGCTACTGCAAATGATGCTGCAGTGAACTTGGGAGCGCAGGTATCTCTTCAAAATAGTGATTTCATTTCCTTTGGATGTAGACTCAGGAGTGGAATTGCAGGATTCCAATAGTAAAAACCGGCTTTTGAATTAGGTGTAGAGGAGACAGGCGTAAAGGTGTGGTAAAAACCTGGGAAAAGTCTCCAATTTAGCTGCTTCTTAGGAGAGTTTAAATTCTTGCTCCAATTTCAAGAAATGGAAACTGGAAATCATGGTCAATACACAGAAGTGGAGTTTATGAAAGAAAGACCATGTGGATCCAGTCAGCAGATCTATCCCCAGAGAAAGGCCTTGGGTCAACACCAAAGTGGGGTATGAAAAACATTCATATGTATTAAGTTAAAATTGAATCTTGGAGGTACGTATATGTTATCTTTTATGACTCCTTGCTGTAACTTTTTTTTTTCAATTAACCACCATCTACAGGTGGATATTAGGATTCTATATTAATAATAAATGCTTGTATCGGAGGATGCACGAGAGCAAGAATTAAAATCACACACATCTTCCAGTTCAGTGCCTGGCACAGAGCAGGTGCTCAACCAATACAGATCCTCATTCTCCTCTCTTTCCTTCTAATGCTAAGGAGCCACAGCTTCCCGAGGCAGCTCATACCGTTTCCAATGCCTCCTTGTAATTTCTCCCTGTCAGCCCTAGTTGTGTCTGTTGGGTGCACACGAAACCAAAGGCAGCTCTACACGTATCGGAAGACAACCATGTTGTCCCTCCAGGAATTGTTTCTTCTCTGCAACCCACCCTTGTTCTTGTTTTTAACTGTCCTCAGATGAGACATTTTCAAGATTCTGCACTCATTACTGTATGCATTCCTGCCTGGGCCCACTGCACCTGACCCACGTGATACCCCAGATGCATGTGACATTCTATACATGACACCATAGAACTACCCCACCACTTTGCCGTATTCTGGACACCCCCTTCCAGTGAGGCCATCTGTCACTGCATGGGTGTTGTGACAGTGTCAGATGTTGCTGACACAGGCCTTGCTGCTCAAGTCCTTTCCTTAGAGGCAGCTGCGACGCCAGGCCTTCTCTGGCCTGAAATTGTGTGTTTGATTTTTTCAGCACATATGTGGAAATTGGTATGATTTTACATTTCATCTTTTTGGTTTCAGCCCAGTTTTCTAGCTTGAGTCCTTTTTTCCGGTGTTCTAATGCAGGTCATGTAGCAAATTAACTGTCTTTCCCAGCTTAATGTTGTCAGCTGATTTGGTAAGTGGGCCTTCGAGGTCTTTTTTCAAGCTGCTGGTATAATGGACAGTAAAGAGACTGGACATAGTCGTGTGACACTTACAAGAGGTCCTGCCCTTCCCTCCCGTTCATTTAATATTCAATTCAACAAATATCTGTTAAGCTGCACATGTCAGGTGTTGTCCTAAATGCTGGGGATACAGCAGTGGACAAAATGAAGGGAAATGCTGTCTTTATGAAGCTTACATTTTAGTGGACAGCATTTTGACTAAGTCCTACCCCCATCATATATATATTTATTTATGCCTTTGCCCTTATTTAATTTAGCTCACATGTATTGATATTAAGAATTTATTGAGTATTTATCATGTATTGAGCCCTGTTTCTGGTCTTTGTGCGTATGATAAATAGATGGGAGCTGTTGCAGAACACATGGTCCCAGATGTCCACCCACTGGATTGGTAAAAAGCTCATTATCTCACTCTTGGGATTCCCTCTCCTTTCTGGATCATCCATAAACTTCTTGAAACATTTGCAATCTGAGAAGAAATTGCTCCAAACTTCTATTTTCAAATGGGGGGAAAAATCTTGTGTTGGCCAGCTCTCTGTAGTGGCAGTTTCTTGACACTTGGGGGCGCTGCTGAGCACAGATCGCCCCCGTTCAATTTGACCGTATGGCCCCTGCCCCATGACCCAGTGCAGGTTGGTGTCCTTCAGAGGAAGGTGGGTCTTCCCTGCTCTGGGCCTGGCTGGAGTTCCCTGGAGCAGTTGTTAGTCCTCAGTCATTCTCCCTTTCAGCTGACGCTTGGCTTCCCCTGAGGATCTGAAACCCCAATTCTCTGTAGTTCTGAGAATACTTTGGGTAGGTGGTTGAAGAGATGGAGGAAACCTGGGGTTGAAGTGTTTTTCCTGTGCAGTCCTCAGAATCTAAAAAATGTGTTCCATTCCCTTCTTGTGATAATGTTACTTGATCAAAGCCTTCCCAATTCTTTTTCCTTTTAAAGTGGGGAAAAAAATCAGATTCCTTCCTAAGGAGAGGGATGGGCAATGAAGTGCCCCTTTGGGGATGCTGCTGACCCCCAACCCCCACCCCCCATTCATGCAGCAGTGGTGTTAATGGCAGTCGTGCAAGGGCGATAGTGCAGATAGGCTGGTGAGGAAGAAATTTCAAAATTAATGTATGAGCTTCAATTTTTCAGAGGCCTCTGTGCATCTTGAAATATCACTGGAAAGAAAAGTCTTCAGTGGGTCACCCTGAAACATATACCTTATCTCATTTGATCCCCCAAATAGTCCTATAAGGTAGCATCATTTTGGCCATTTCATAGGTGAAGAAGCAGGTTTAGGGAGGTGAAGTGGCAGGACCTCTGTATGTAGGAGCTTGGAAATTAGGTCACTTGAGCTCTGAAGTCTGAGTTGGTCCACCACGCTGTGTCCCAGACTTCTGGCTTCTGTGTTGACCTGGAACTCCCTGCACCATCGTTCAAGCGTGGAGGGGCTTTCTGGAGGGCTTGGAGGCCCAGTGAATTTCTTATGGACCAAGAGCCTCAGAAAGGACTTTTCCTTTGCAAAGAACTGCTGATTTGATCTCCTAAAATAATACATCTCTTCAAGGCAACGTACTTAATGGGAATAGAAGGGTCATAATGTGCTGGAGCTAAAAAGAGACATTTGTAATGATGTAGCTGAGCTTGTTCTACTGAGTTGAAAGCTGAGGTTCAAGGAGATTAAATGACAGCTAGGCAGCGAAGAAACTGGTGGAGTAACCTGGTCTTATTCCCAGCCCAGGGCTTTTTAAAAACTGTTGATGACTTTAGCATAGAGGTCTTAATCATTAGCATAATGAAAATTATTGACATGTTAACATACATTGGACTTCCAGTTCTTGCCAAGACAGAGTAATAGGTTTATTCTTCTACTATTAACAGCTATAAAACTGGGCAAGATATATGAGCAACTATTCTCAGGCATTGGACAGCGGGTGTCACAGGGCTGCAGTTTTTGAGAGAAGGGAAGAACACAAGGTGAAGTCCATTTTCATGCTGACTTTTCGCCGGAGGCATTTTCCACACTGAAGGGAGTCTGGCTGGGGAGAGAACACAAAGACAGAAGGTCAAGGTTGCTAAGACTATGAAACTTGAGGGTTTGGGTACCAGAAAGGAGGCTGTTGAAGAGAACTTGCCCCCTAAATCTGTTTAGGGACTTCCTTCAAGTTCTTTGCTAAATCTTTACATACATATGCATTGGATGAGACTCTGTAAAGTCAGCTGAGAACAGCTTATGGAGGACCGAAAAGTGAACAATGAACAATGATTTTAGAGGCTGCACATGTTAGAGAGCTGTTGGAGTTCTGATTCAGCCAAAGTAGAGCTGGACACTTATTTGAGATCCCAGAAAGGCTCATCTCAGGAGCAAGGACTATGTCTTAGGAATAAGGGACATGACATAGCATTGACAGCAAAGATGAAGACGACCTGCCTTAACAAAGCCAAAACCCAAGTCTCAACAGGATCAAGATGACCTGTTAGTATTTAGCTGCTTGCCAGAACAAAATATCACATTTCTTAGGGGAATACCACAAAATTCAGAGTCTCTGCAATGTATCATTCAAAATGTTCAGCACACACAAAAAAGATGTCTAGACAGGCAAATAATAAAATTACATACATAGACCTTCTGTATGCATTGAAACATTTTTTTCTCAATTGACTCTTTTTTTCCTTTGAGAATGTTTCAGTTTGACTTAAATGATAAATGGAAATGGCATGTCTGGGCTTTAGCAATGGGATTGGATTTCTTTTTTCTTTTTCTTTTTTTCAATTGAGGTATAGTTGACATATAACATTATATTAGCTTTCGGTGCACAGCATAATGGTTCCATATTTGTATACATTGTGGAATGATCACCACAATAAGTCTAGTTAATATCTGTCATCTGACACAGTCACAGATTTTTTTTTTCCTTATGATGCTAACTTTCGAGATCTGCCCTCTTAGCAACTGTCAAATATGCAAGGCAGTATTATTAACTATAGTCACCCGGCTGTACATTATATCCCAGGACTTGTTTATTTTATAACTGGAAGTTTGTACCTTGTGACCCCCTCACCCATTTCTCTCACTTCCCCGGATTGGATTTCTGATCTAGAATCGCAAGTTGCTTGTTTTTTGAATTACTCTTAATGTCTTGGTCGATTTATGGAGCAATTGTCCTGCCCATTTTCTGTAGATCGATTGGCCCCCCTGACTGGACCTCAGCCTTTTGGTGGTTCAGTTGAAGGATGGCATTTTGAAACATGTCTGAGTCTCCTCTCTTTCTTCTTTAAAAAGAGTGTCGTGTTGGTCTGGGTTATTTATTCATGTATTTATTTTTTAATAGGAGGCTTTGGGGGGTTGGGATGGGATAGCAGAGGCAATCCAGGGCAGAGAATTTTATGTGTTGGGGAGAATATCCTAGGTTTCATTGAGCCTCTGGATGACTGATACTAAGATGGGGAGGAACTGTAAAATCTAAGAAAAAAATTGTAAAATCTCTAGAAGAAATATCTCCTGGCTTTTTGATTCATGACAAGAACTTACAAGCATTTTTCTTAGACAACTTCCACTTGTGTTGCATGCCCCCCTAATTCAGTTTTTATCTACAAATACTGATCTTAAAACCCTTTGCCTGTTTATGTAAGAAACCTGAAGATATCTGAAGAAAGTTTTTTTTTGCAGTTTCTGATTTTATGTAGTTAGTTGATCAGTTAGCCTTTCTAGTAAAAATGGTCCCTAATGTAAATTTTTTTCTTTCCTGAAAAAAAAAAAAAAAGCTGCTTTCTAATCAGGGAGGCAGCAGCAGGTTTATGTTGGAGGCCTTTTTATTCTGGTTGCTGTTGGGGAGATTTACTGTTCTTGGAATAAGCACATTTATTCAATGAGGGAATAAAATCAACATTATTAATTATTTTAAGACAGAAAACATCTTGAATCATGAAGCCTTTAATTCATAGGTCTTAATCTTTCTCCTTGTTTCCAACGGCTGATTGCTCATGCTGCAGAATTATGCCTCTGTGCCCTTGGAATGCTCTGCAATTAATTAATAATTTATGCTGGGTGAAGTGATATGCAGACCAGGGATGAACATCCTTCCCACACCGGGACAGCTTTGGCTGCTTAAATCATCAGGGAGATTCCCCTGGTGGGAGAGCTCTGTGGACAGAGTGGCCCAGAGGCTGAAGGGCGAAGCTTAAAGTGATGGACACGTGTGGGCAGCTTCCTTCCTCTCTCAGCTGTCATTGGGACCAGATCTCTCTCTCCCAAGTGGGTCAGATAGTATTCTGCAGACTCTGACCATCCTTCTTCGGACTGTGTGGATTCTGAAACATTTCATAAGTTGAATCTTTGGGAAAAGGCCTTTATTCGGGCATGGGGAAGTTGGCATGCAGTTGAGGAAGAGATTTTCAACACATGAGCTGGCCTGATGAGCTTTTCTTCTGATTCTTGGGCCACTTCCATTTTAGTTTCAGTAAATGAGGAATTTAAAAAATGAGTTATGTGCTATTTGCTGAAGGTTGTGATTCTGGCAAATGCTAAATAGAAAAAAAAATTTCTTTTTGTTTTCCTCCTCTTCCTTCCCCTACCCATCTTCTTATTATTTGGACAGTATTCTCAAGCTGTTTGCCAAAACCAGTGGCACAACTGCCTTCTTCAGATGGGCACCTGGCAGACTGGGCCAGACTCCACAGCTGATGACCAGCCCTGTGTTGAGTCTTCTCTTTGGAAACACCAGCCTCTTGGACATAAGGGCTTGAATCTCCACGTGACCTAGTCACTGAGCCTAAATCTCACAAGTGGAGGGTGGTCTCTTTTAAATACAAACATGGTTTCATTGCTTTATTGAGAATTATAATGTTTATTTAAAATTCTATGCAATACAATGAATAACCAAAAAAAAAAAAAAAAAAAAAAGAAGAAGAAAAAAACCCCAAACGCCAACACCCCCCACCCCCAAATCCTACCATCTGTGTGCAGGGATTACCAAACTTTCTGTAAATGTTTAGACGGCAAATATTTTCACCTTTGGAGGCCCAGTGGTCTCTGTTATTACAACTGAATTCTGTGCTGGTAGCAGGCAAGCAGCCATGACAACATGTAAACAAACAGGCGTGGCCGTGTTCCAATAAAACTTTATTTAGGGCCAGATTTGGCTTGCAGGCTGCAGTTTGCTAACCCCTAATCTAGAGTAACCCTAATTTATATTAGGTATGTATCACTTCCCAAATCTTTTTTTTTTTCTTCTCACGTGTGTCTCCAAATATATCCATAGAGGAAAAAGGGGAGAACTAATTTGATATAAATGAAAACACTTTCATAAAAATGCAAGCTATAGTTAAAACACGTTCAGTTCAGTTTTACTTGAATTTAACAGAAGAAATGAATGGAAGTTGCAGGAACTGCTGAGTGGTGGAAACACGTTTCTTCACCACACATGATAAGAGTTTCTAAAATAGTGCCTCGGAAATTCAGGGGGAAAAGATGAGGAAAAAGTTGGGGTTCCTTTTGCTTTTTTAAATTCTGGTTTTCAATTTTGGGTGGAGCAGCTGACTCCCCGCTGTGACCCTAGAGGCAACGTGCATTCTTCCCTCTCCTGCCTCCTCTGAGTTCTCATCTCTCATCTGATTGTCCTCATATTCGCTTGTCAAGACTCATAACTTACATCCTATTCTGCAGCCACAATTGCCACGGTCCTTTGGTCTTCAATGCTTAAATGCTAATTCTTACTGCTAATTTTTTTAAAATCAAGGTTTCTCCATTTCTGTGTCCTTAAAAAATGTTTTTTTTTTTTAATTCTTCTCTTATTGAGTTGGATTTATTTCCTTGTAATATTCTCCAGGCAGAATTGACAGGGATTTCATTCCCCCATTCACCCCTTAGCATCATACTCGAATTGTCTAATCACAAAGTTGAGCTTTCTAGCCATTGTATAATTTTAAAATCACACCTTCTCTGCTGCTCTTTTGTCTGGCTGTATTTTGTGGTCAAGAATCCCACTTTCTCCTCCCCCTAGTGCTGTGTGGTTGCTGCATTTCTTCTGTTCTTTCCTGTTGGAAAACATGTATCTCCGTATTGATGCTAGAAGATGACTTGGCTGTGTCTGTCACACCTGGGGTAATCTCTCCTGGCTGGAGAACACTGTAGGCATTGCTTCTTGGCTTCTGGCGTTGGCTATTGTTTTTTGGAAGCCTGAGCATAGCTGCATTCTCATCCCTTAGGGTATCTCCCTCTCCATGCCTGAAGGAATCCTCCTTTATTGTTGGAATTAATATCTTCTTGAGAACAAGTCGCAGTATTAATCATTTCTATCAGTTCTGTGCCCTCTTGTGCTTCGGGGTTAGTTCTTCCTTCGTGTCATGAAAATTTTCTTCTGTTTCGTTTTTTACTATCACCTCTGTCCCATTTATTGAGTTCTTTATCTTATAGACACCAGTTATTGTCTTTGTTCCCATCTATCCTCTCAATTGCTTTTATACCTTTGCTTTCATTTGCTATTGAAGGTGTCGTTGAAAAATATTGCCTGCTATATCAGTAAACAAAGGATGTTGCAGTCATCAAGCCATCACATCGCAGCCACCCAGCATGGTGAGCCCTGAGGGGACTCAGGACAGGAACAGGATGCCTGCTATCAAGCCCTCAGCCACTGCAGGCACCCCCAGTGATGCCCCCTGAGGGGACTCAGGATGGGCAGCACAGGGTACTGGCCCTAGGTAGCTAAGGTGCAGATCAAAGGAATGATTTGAACGAGCCCGGACCCTGCATCTTCCCAAGTTACGGAAACGACAGGCCAGCCAAGAAACAAGCACCACTCGGAGGGTTGGAGTACTCAGATGTATTACGCCGGCGGGCTCAGAGGGGCTTCTGCTCCTAAGCTCTGAGCACCTCCAAGACGTGCGCATGAGGTTTTATAGGTAAAGTACAAGCTTGGGGTATTTGGCCAATAGGAATGGAACAGCTTTAGCAGCATCATTATCACAAAAGTGGAGGCAGGGAGGCAGCAAACCAACATTCCAAAGCCAGATATGTATCTTTGAAAATCCAGCTGGCTAGCAAAAAACATGAACAGCAAACCAACACTAATTAACTTAGATTTACAAGTTAGTCCAGCAGAACTCAGATCAGTATTCCGATACTTAGATTTGTGAGTTATCTTGTTAGACCAGCCCGGCTTTTCCTTCACACCCATACATGAAAAGTGCTAAATTCCTTAACTTGAGATATCTGTTTTTTTTTTTTTAATTAACAATAATCTTTTGATGTTCCAACTACTTCATCTTTGTTGCAAAAACTCCTATATATCCTGACTCCTCCCTTACCTCTTCAGAGCAGTCCCATATTCCTACCCGAGAGGCTGTCTCCTAGGCTTGAAGCCTTCAGAAAATCCACCAGATAAAACATAATTTTCAACTTTTAGGTTGTGCTTTTTCCAGTTGACAAAGGAAACCAGAATACATCACCCCCAAGTCTGCCTCTTTGACATAAAAATTATTTTGAGCCAAAAGCAATTGAGAAGTGGTAAATGCAGAAGAGGCTCCTCCTTTTCTGCCTAGAGGCAGGAATTAAATTCTCCTTTGATGAGAGAATTTGATGAGAGATGGCTGACACTTATCAGCCCAGAGACCAACCATGAGAATCTGCAAACAAATGTTGTTACACTAACATTTATCTTCCCAGTTAAGGAAGAGAAGGACTAACTAGCCGCAGTTGGACTATCCCCAGCTCGATTCCTTTGGTCTTGTGAATTCCTCACGAATTTATTGTTTCTTTGTCTAGAAGGTAAAAAAGCTCTGGTCATTTCTTTGGGCCTTTATTCTCTTGTGAAATCCCCCATGTACGTGTGAAAATTCAATAAAATTTATATTCTTTTCTCTTGTTAATCTCTTTGTCAGTTTAATTTTCTGACCCAGCCAGAGACCTAAGAGGGTCAAGAAAAACAAAACGTTCTCCCCTCCTACACTATGATTAGCCCAAGCCTTCATTCTACGTCAGTAATTTGTTGATCTATTCCAGTAATTCCGTCAGTCATTGTATCTGCTTATTATTTCTATGATAATGCTGTTTCAATCCCTGTTTTGTTTCTTTAGTTTCACAATCTCTCTTTCATTTCAATTCCATGACTTCTTCATTTTGACTTTGAATTATTGCTCTATTGAATTCACTTTTTTCTTAAATTCCTTTGTAGCAGGAAGCACACACACGGGATTTGTCTTCTCTGACTTGGGTGGTATTCTCTCTCCTTCTTTCTGATCGTGTCCTGTATCTGCCTGTCTTCCTCCCTTTCCTCCTCCTTCCCTCCCTCTGTCCCTCTGGCTCTTCCATTTTAGTTCTTTGTTTTCTGCTGTGCTTTCTTGGCTGCCTCGCCGTCTCTTTTTATTTTGATCCGGCTTAGCGTGCGCAGCTCTGCCCACTTTCTCATCAGTGTGATGCAGTGTACACGAATTCTCCCAAACTCTTTACTTCATCTAAGACCTGTTTGTCTTTCTGACTTGCAGTCTGAAGACTGCGTATTATTTCCCATGTACTCTTGACATAACCAAGACATGTGGAATCGGAGGTGTGTCGACTGGGAAAAAAAACAAAAAACAAAAAACACAACCTAGAAGTTGAGAATTGTTATATTTGGTGGATTTTCTGAGGACTTACACCTGAAAGGCAGCCTCTCAGATAGTTCCGAGGGGCTGCTCTAAAGAGGTAAGGGAGGAGTCAGAGTATATAGGAGTTTTTGCAATAAAATCTCGTAGTTGAAACATAAAAAGATTACAGTTAATTAAAGAAGTTAAGGAATTTGGCACTTTTCTATGTATGGGACAGAAGCAAGAGTCTGGGCTTATGGAAATCATTCCTTTGATCTGCACCATAACCTAGGGCCAGGGTCCTGTGCTTCCCATCCGGAACCCCCTTGGGGTGCTCCCTTGGGGGTGGCCGTAGTGACTGATGGCTTGATGGCTGCAATACCCTTTGTTTGCTGATATAGGCAGCATTCTTTGTCCATAGGTGTGTGGCTGGGGCTGTGGAGGAATGTTCTGCTGAGGTTGGAAAGCCTTTCTTGGAGCCTCAGGCTTGTCCTACACCAGGGTCCACTCAGCCTGGTCTGTTCTACTAGGGTTCCAAGAAGCATGGAAACCCTAGGCTTTAGAGATTCCCTAATTTAGCCCTGGTGATTTTCTTGCCACTTCTGAGATCCTGACCTCGTGTAGTGGCAGATAGCTGCTTCTCTTCTTGAGGATTTCCTCCCTGCATTTTCCTGGGCTGCCGGTACCCCTACTCAATATGCTTCTCTCCACATTAGTGGGTGTAAGTACACACTTGAGAATTTTGTCTACTCATCTTCATCCCTTAGGATTGTTTTTAAGAGATGGGGATTAAGTCAGGGGATTAAGTTAAGAAGGGGATAATAGTTTTTTCTTGTGCAATAAACAACTGCAAAATCTCAGTGCCTTACAACAAATATTTATTTTCATACTCAGGAGTCTGCAAGTACGTCTGGTTTGTTGGATCTAGGCTGGACTCCAGGCTTCCTGTCTGCTTCAGGGATGCTTCATACCTTCACTTTGGGGACCAAGATGGAAGGGGGCTGCTACCTGTGGGATCACAGTCTAAAAAGCCAAGTGGAGTCACACGAGCACACTTAAAACCTCTATTGTATCACGACTGCTAACATATCCTATGGCCACATCCACATCTAACTCCTGTGGGCGGTCAGAAACATCACATGGCAAAGGACAAGGATGGAAAAGTCTGTAAATGGGAGGAAGTAAAGAACTAGGAATCTTTTCCAATCTACCCCAGGGACTGCCCAAGTCTTTTGAAATCCCCCATTTCTTTCATCTGCTACCACTTTTGAAATTTAGGGCAAAAGTTATGTCACCTTTCCTTGATTAGAATTTGGTTAAAACATTTTTAATTAAAAATTATTTAATTATATCAAAAGTTTCTATTTTATTTTATTAAGAGTTAGAGGAGAACAAACCTTTGCTCTAACCTCAGTCTGACACCTTTACCCAGAAGTGCCCTTATAGTCTCTGTAGAAATTATCTAAGTTTCTTTAGCAAGTAAACTCTGGTTTTTAATTACTGTAACTTCCCTGTTACTAACCTGACTCTCTCCTGCTCTAATTGGGACTCTAGTTCTATGCTTGTCTCTGGGGATGCTTGACCCAAAATGCATCATTTTGGATTTGGCTTCCCTGTTTGGCTACACGCTTTGTATTTTAAAACTAACCCTAGGCATCTGCAGGATGTAAATAAGTTAGATTGTGTTAAAAGGGGAAACGAAGTGAGAGTATATTGGTTTTCAAAATTTTTTATTTAATAATGAGTCACTTGAAAGGTGCTTAAAAGTTCTGTGGGCAGAATCGACCTGCCAATGCTGGTGTTCAGGCCCCAGACTGGACTTTTCCACTGGTGGAACCTCGAGATCTGGGGTCAGAGTTGTTGATGGGCCTGGCATAAGGGAGCTCGAAGTGTACGTACATGTATATTTAATATGTAGTAAATCAAAGAAGGGTCTAGCCTGTCCACTGAGGGTCTCGAGACTCTGGTTCAAAATCTCCACTGAACCATCCTCTAGGGGCCCGTGTGGCGGATGGTGGCACCCTGATGGAATTGGATGGTGGCTCTGGAGGCTTCATATTCAGATTTGACCCACTTCCTTGTTTTCAGACCCATAGTTCCTTGGGCCCGTATCCAGGCTCTCCCAGGCACGCATTTCTACTGCTCTTTGGCGTCTCCCTCTCTAGGCGCTTGGTATTTATCCTTTTCAGCTACATTAACCCCTCATCTACTTCCCATTTACCAAAAAGATTTGTCTTGTGACTATAAAGTTAAAAAAATTCTTTGAATTCCTGAAGTTTTTTTGCATTTCAGTGGCATTTCAGAAGAGAGCAGAGGGGAATGCATTTTTTCAAGCCACCATGTTCAACCAGGCCAGCCCTTCTGTACTCCCTTGTGTAGAATGTTTTTGATCCTGTTCAGTTTTTAATCACATCATAACCATCCTTCACAGTCCATTTGAAATCTTCCTCTTACCTCTGCTTATTTTCAGAAACTTTGATTAAGCACCAAGCAGGTGCTAGCAAATATGTTGGGCATGGAGTCACACATATAAAAAGACGGTTCCTGGAATCGGGGAGAACAAATCTGACTCCATGTTGGACCTGCTTTCTTTTGTTTTAACCTTTGTTTTCTATGGTTTTTGTTACAAGTCAAGAATATTGCCTATAGCCTGAAATATACAGAATAGCCCATTCTTAAGGTTCTGACCTTTAAAAGTAGAACACTTTTCCATTCATACAGAGAAAAAAAGTTGCAGAACAGAGAATAACATCTGTCTTCTTGAAGAGGTTTACAGGAACATCATGACCTGATGTTCGTGGACAGCTGCAGGAACAAATGATCCCCAAACCAAGAAGTTTGCAATAACCAACCACACTCCTCCCATTTTAGTATAAAAGAAGCCTAAATTCTAACTAGGTGAAGATTTTGGGACAGGAGTCCACTGTCTTCTCGGTCTGCTGGCTTTCTGAATAAAATCACCATTCCTTGCCCCAGCAATTCACCTCTTGATTTAGTGGCCTGTTGTGCAGTGAGCAGTATGAGCTTGGACTCTGTAACACTCCTACTCCATAGTTTTCTGTTTAATGGGGAGATAAGTGAATAAGCATTTCTTAGACAATGGAGAATGGAATTAATTGAGATAAGTGTACGAGAGCATAGGAGGAGTGCCTGAGTCTGCCTGGAAGAGGCAGAAAGGCTTCCTGAAGGAGGTGGCACTTGGCTGTATCTTAAGAATGTGTTTCAGTCAGAGGCAATAGCGTGAGTTAACAACAGGACAGTGAGGGGAAGCATGAATGCTGCATTATTTGACTAGCTCAGGGTTATAGAATGTGAAAGTCATTTCCTCCCTTTGCACTCCCACTGTCATTTTAAAATTTATTACTTTGCCATTTTTATGTGTTGCCCAAACGTTGCCAAGTCCTCTGGTCTCAGTTTCTTTAATATTCAAGCACTATCCTCCAAATACAGTGCCCAAGATTTACATATCCTGGAGGCAAAAGGGCTCTGCTTGTCTCACTGACCGTAAGGATTGACCCAGTCCCTTTCTTTTTTTTTGTCCTGAAGCACTCTATAGAGGATTGTTGTGTGTTACAGACTTCTACTGAAGGCTTAAGAAAAATAGGTGGGGAATACAGCTCAGTCTATAAGCCCCTAAAAGTCTTTTCTTTTTCCATGGGTCCCTGCCTGCTGCCATTGTTACTGGGGGGGGGGGTCATTCTCCCTTCTTTGTTATTTCTCTCCATTTCTCTTCTTCCTCTAGTTCCAAGCATCCCCTAAATTTCCTTTTGAGCTTCTAGGGGAAACCGCCCCAATTCCTACCAACTTATTAGGCAGCTTACTGCAGTTTTCCGAGTTGAAATTCATTATTTCTGCCTGTGGATTCCTGTAGGATTGTCTTCCTCAATTAAGAGAATGTCACCTACCACCTTTTAGCTCTGACGTTGCCAGTCTTCCCATCAGATATCAGCCCCCTGAGTTTGGGGACCTTGACTCATTCATGTTTGTATAATAAAGTATAATGTTTCACTCATAGTAATTATTCGAATAAATCATTCTACACGCATTGCCAAAAGCCCAGGGCTTTGCAAACACGAGATCACAGTTATCCCTGCGTGGCGGTTTCTTCAGTCTCATGCAAGACCGTTTGATTCTTCAGCTGTTTTCAATTGAGATTCTCCCAGCTGGTGATGAATGAGGGAGGTAAACATAGCACGAGACCCGAGACTTAGCCCTCTGCAGGGCAGCATCAGTTGGAATCCTGTGCTGCTTTTTTCTGTAGTAGCCACCATAGTCACAGGATGCAGGGTCAGGATCTCCCCTCCCCACCCACGGTCCTTTCTTCAGGAGACTGAAAGGTTATAGAACCTTCACCTCTGCTCTGTTTCTCTATGATATTTTGTCCTCACCAATGTCCTAAGGAACTTACAAAATTTTCCCTCATTGTTCGTATCAATGAATCACAGGCACCAAGATTCAGCTTGATCAGTTCTACAAAGAATCTTTAGCCAACTGGAGTTGGCCAGTGGTTCTCCCCATGTAGGACACCAATGACTGTTTCTGGTTGTAAGTCCTGAAAAGTTACACGTTGTGTGGAGTGGCCTCTTTGTAATATTTCTTACTGGTGAGTTTTCACATCAATAACTGCTCATCCAAATGGCATAGTAACAATGATTATTTGTAGAATTCTTCCATTGGAAATAAGCTAAGTTTTATGTTGTCCTTTCTCTTCCAATTAGCAACCCTGTAAGAATTTTGAAGAAAGGGACTTTCTTAGAAATCAAAAAATAGCTGTTTGACAGATACTTGAATTTCAAGCAATATGAGATTTCTGGATTATTTTTTCTCTTCCCTACAGGATATATGGTAACTTCTGAGTAGGGCTTTAGATTTCAAAAATCTTAAGTTTTTTTTCCCTTCAAAGGGGAGAAAATTCAGACACATATTATGTAAATTTCCGAGACCCAGTTGGAGACATACTTGGCAACTGGTCATTCTCATGGGCAGTAGCCCCACACGTCTGACCTGGTCCTAGGCTGACATCTAGCAGAAGGTCCTTGGAGTCCTGAGTAGTTTTGTTGCAAATGTAGGGATGTAGGGTGAGGTTCCAGAAGCACCAGCTCAGTGCTGGTACAGTCAGACCTGTCCCAGCCTGTCCTGAAGCTGTGCCTGAGTTTCCCACTCTTCTTTGGATTGAGGAAGCTGGTTTGGATTCCCTGATGTGCTCAGCTTTGGAGGGAGAAAACAGGGCTTGGCTGAAATGCCACCCTTTCTAAACTGAGTGACACAAGTCTTCTTTGTGATGGCTTACAATCAAGTGACGGGGTAATTTGTTCTAATTGGAACTATTAAAAAGATGTTAAGGCAGACTTAGTTCAGGGACCATTGCAATGGGATTCCACAGTTGGGGATAGAGATTGGCCTCAACTCTGAGTATATTCTGGGCAAGTGGGAATTCATAGCTGAGGAGTGGGGTGGGGGTCAGTGCATGGAAAATTACTAAGAGGAAACATTAGGGGGAAGGGGAATTCTAGCTATACTGACCTAACAGAATTATTTGCTGAAGACTGGCCAGGGTGGGCGGACGTCACCTGGAGGGTAGTGGAGGGAACCTTATCAGATATATGGTGATCAGTTATTCAGGGCGGGGGATTCTGGGTAAACTGTTTAGCAGAGTTCTTGCTAAAACTAGATTTTATAAGAAAGTGCACAATGAGCCTAGGAGAAGGTTCAGGAGCCTGACTAAAGCTTGGTCAAGTGGAGATTCTTTTTCAGAAGCTGGCTTGAAAGTTATAGCAATCTTCACACAACTTAAAGTTCCCCTTCCATGAAATATGAGCATGAAACATTTACTGTGGAATAGCTGTGAGATCCCACTTCTAAGACAAGTGGCTCGTGAGTCCTTTGTTTTGAGAAAATTAGCAGTAGCAGGAAGAGGGACTGCAGGAAGTTATGTTTATTAGTCAGGGCTTTCCAGAGAAAGAGAACCCGCTCTCTGTTTCTCTTTCTCTTTCTTGGTCTCTGTCTCTTTCTATATCTCTGTGACTGTCTCTGTCTTTCTCCTCAAATTTATTTTAAGGGATTGGCTCACACAGATGTGGAATGGGGCTGGTAAGCCTGAAATCTGAGATCGCAGTCCGGGCTGGCAGCTTGGAAAATCAGGCAGGAGCTGATGGTAATGCCTTCTTCTCTGGGAAGCCTTTGTTTTCACTCTTAAGGCCTTCAACTGATTGGGTGAGGCCCACTCGCATTTTTGTGGGTGATCTTTTTTATTTCCATCAACTGATTATAGATGTTAATCACATCTATAAAATAACCTGCAAAGCAACACCTAGATTAGTGTTCAAACGAATAACTGGATGCCATAATCCAGCCACACTGACACATAAAACTAACCATCACAGGAAGTAAAATGAGAGATTCTGCAGTGAGACTGAAGGAAACTGAGGGAAAGGGGAGCTAGATCTCACACCATGGTTTGGCAAGGAGGCAGAAGGGGAAGTGAGTACGCTGACATCAGGGCCATGATTCTTGGATGCAAAAGTCAATTCAGGTATTACAAGATGTTTTCTACTGAAGACAAATCCCTGCCGCTGGGGGACCAGGGCAGGTAGTCATCTGGGTGGAGTTGGGGGTTGGGGGGTAGCCTGAGCTCTGAGTTGTAAAATCTGAATGATTGAAAGGCATTTCACTGGAAAACTGAAGACAGGACAAGCCATCTCTTAGCTTGTATTGCAGGAGAATGGGGTGGGGGGGTGCAAGAGGGTGGTCATGTCCGAGGTATCCGATGGGCTGCCAAGTGAGGGTCCTTGGTTTCGTGCAGGAAAGAATTCAAGATTGAGCCATAGTAAAGTGAAAGCAAGTTTATTTAGAGAGACACACATTCCACAGAAAGAATACAGTCCATCTCAGAGAGAAGAGTGGCCCTGGGGTGCAGGGGTCGTTAGTTTTTATGGGCTGAGTAACTTTATATATCAACAAGTGGGAAGATTATTCCAACTGTTTTGGGAAAGGGGCAAGGATTTCCAGGAATTGAGCCAGCACCCACTTTTTGGCCTTTTATGGTCAGCCTCAGAACTATCATGATGCCTGTGGCGTTTAGGATGCTAATGTATTACAGTGAGCGTATAATGAGGCTCAGGGTCTGCTGGAAGTTGACTCTTCCACCATCCTGGGCCTAGTTGGTTCTAACCAGTTTTTGTCATATCCTCAATGGCCGTGTCATTCTTTTGATAGTTGTGCCCTGCCCCTTTCCCTCCTGTCTCATACAGCGGCCATTATTACTAATTTAAGATGTGTAAAAATGTCATTGTTGACCGCAGTATGCTGGCTGTATCGTTTATGTTAGTAAATATAAAAATATTTGTCAAAGGTTCCCTCAACACTGCTTTTCTCATAAGGTTACTGTTACAGCTGGGCCTTCTCCCACCAGGAAGATTCTTCAGGGACCCAACCATTTAGATTTGGGAGGGATTCTGCTATTGGCACCTATATATAAGAGCAGAAGCATTAAATCCATCATCATGCATATGATAGAGTAAGTCTAATGGGACAGTAGGAAAGATTTGTGCTTCAATTATTAATACGTTAGCACTATCAATACATTTAACAAAATTCATTCCCCTTCAATAAAAGACAACCATTAACCTCTTCTAAACTGAGTGTATCAACTCAGGTAATCTAGGCAGACACACTCTGCGGTTGCATAATATTGGAACTTCCAGTGTCCTATTCAATGCCTCCCCTCTCCAGCTACGGAAACATTTGGTTTTCTTGTCTAATGAAAAGGAGAAAAAACAGAATGTTTTCTTTCTTCATCTGCTTCTGTAATCCTTCCTGAAAATGGCCTTTACGTCAGAAAGCATCACTTACTTGGCTGTAGACAGTCACCAAGACTTCAGTTTTTGAAGTTGTAATGGGCATCAAATACCAGTGGGGCCCATTAAAATCTGTAAGCTGCCTTGTAAAACCGTCCAGAATTCTCTTTGGATATAAGATCTGACTGTTTCAGGAGTGTATGTGATTTTTGTAAACTTTTATTCTAGTTAAAATTTAAAAGGGAGCTACTTATAATGTCTTTAGCATTAACTTGAGCTATAGGAGGCCTATAAAGCCATCACTGAGATGCTATTAAAAGTATATGAATAATAAAACAGCTACGAGAAGAAAAGCTTTAAAAGAGCACCTTGGCCTTGGTAGCCCCCTCCTCACCCCCTTGTAGAAGGGCTTCTGGGGTCCTCTGGGAGTGGTTTGGCTGTATGTCCTGGGGAGTTCAGTGTTATTTGGGAATCAGGGAAACTGTACCTCCATTTTAATTTTTTTCTCATTAGGAGTAAAGGCTGTGGGACATTTTCTGGGTGGTAAATGGCAACAAACCATAATGCAATAATATTCCTAGGAAATCACCTCAGGCTGCTTTGTTTATATAAGATATTTATGAGGGTGTAAGTTTTATGAAGTTGTTTTATTGGTAAAAGTCAAAGGCACTGAGAGCCCAGGGCCATGTGGGATACGATAGAGCAACTCTGGAATTCTGGAGCAAGCAATTCTGGATTTGAATCTAGGTTCTGCTCTTTAGGCAAATTGTTCAAGTTCACTGGGTCATAGTTCCTCCTTTTGTAAAATGGAACCAATAACATTACCTATAATGAAGTTACTGAGAGAATTCTGGAGATAACACATAAAAGGTACAGAACACATCGCTGGTAATATAGCTATTGTTTAATTAAGTAATTCTCTTACCCACTTCTGCCATTTTGAGGTGACTAGTGATTCAACATGTCTGTATTTACTTGGTGTGACCACCTGGTAGACATCTCTTTTTACAGCTATGAAATGGAGTTGACGTTTGCGATCACGATGAATAAATGTCTTACAGTGGTGTTAGAAAGTTCAAGAAAGCTGCATTGATCAAGAGTCTCGAGATCCTTAGAAGAGTTTTACCCAAATAGCTCCTTCTGCCTTCTTTTTTATGTGTTGTAAACAATTTTGTTGAAAGTTAGTGTATGTTCAGAAAAGCACACAGATTACAAGCATACAGCACAATAAATGATGACAATGTGAGTACTTCCCGTAATTACCACTAAGATTAAAGATACACGTCTCTACCAGCACCTCGAAAAATCACCTCCTGACCGCCTCCAATTATTCCCACTTTCTTCTCCCCCAAAATAATCATGATCCTGACTTCTCACACCCATTAGTTAGTTTTGCCTGCTTCTGAACCTTACATAAATTGAAATATATTATTTTGTGACTGGCTTCTTTCACTCAACATTTGTTTGAGATTCATCTATGAGATTCATCTATGTTGTTGCCTAGAGCAGGGCTTCATTCATGTTTCTGCATTCTATCTCATTATGTGAATATACCACCATTATTTACGCATCGACTGTTGTTGGATACTTTGGTAGTTTCTAGTTTTGCCTACTCGAAATAGTGCTGCTATGACCACTTCAGTGTGTTTCTTTTGGCGAACGTACACATGCATTTCTGTTGGGAATATATCTTGGAGTGGAATTGCTGACTCACTGAGTAGTCACATGTTCAGTTTTAGTGGGCTGTGAAACAGTTCCAAAGTGGTTTCTCCGTATGATGTACCACACTGGTACCCCTGCAAGTGATGTATGAGAGTTCCAGCTGCAATACACGTATATGTGCCACATTTGGTGCAGTCAATCTGTTTGATTTTAACTACCCTGATAGGTTGGATGGTGGTATCTTACTGTGATTTTGATTTGCAGTTACCTGATGATTAATGGCCTGGAATGCTTTTAAATGTATCTATTTTCTCTTTCTCTTTCCTTCCTCTCTCCCTTCTTCCCCATCTCCTTCCCTCCTACACTCATGGCCACCTGTATTTTGGGTTTTGCGCTACTGCTCTGTAAGTCTGTGTACTAGCCTGAACTTAGGCTATTCATTAAGATCAAAAAGAAATGATCAGAGAGGGCGGTTCAGCACTGGCGGGAAAGCACATACCTGGCTTCTACTCTCAGGTCCTCTGTCTGTCCTTGGGACCTGGGTTGTTGTTGCATTATGTCTTGGGTCTCTCTCTCTTTTCTTTGGTTGGTAAAATTAAGATACTTTAAATGATTAACAGTGACACTTTCATCTCTGGCATTTCGTGATTGCACATATTTTGGCAGAATGTTTGCCACGTTTCTTCACTGCCTTTTGAAATTCTACCCTAAAGTGATTGGAATAGTGATTGTTAAAAATGGGTCCAAGATCATGGCAGTGTGGGTGTAACTTGTCCCTTAATCTTACTGACCAAGGGACCTGGGGGAAATAGGAGCTGGCAGTACTGAGGGACTCATGGTTTTTAGGAAAATGGAGAAATCTCTCAGTGGCAACACGAATTTGAAGCCATATGGGCCAAAGTAAGAACTGGAAGTCCCTGAAGGTGGTCATGGTTCAAATCTTTCTTGAGAATCATGATTATACTTGTTCCAGATGTATGAAGATTTTGAATTGCCTGTTTGGCTCCATCTCTTCCTTGCCTCCCCTACCTCTGTTTGTTCATAGCAGGACTGGAGACTCTCAGCAGAACATGCCACCTAGAGCTGCCTGTTATCCAGCAGAGGACTAAGGAATCAGTGATGGGTTGGGGGGTCACTGGGTGGGTTCACAGGCTTGCCCCTCCTCCAGGCACCCCCACTATGATTCTTCCACCAAGAGGAGCCACCAGGGCATGTAGACTGAATTCATTCACTTTCCAACAGAGCAGATTTACTCAGATGAGTCTTTAAAAAAAATACACAAGCTTTGTGGTTTTTGGTTTTGTTGCTTACACATATTTTATACCAACTTCTAAGACCATAGGTAAATGTTAACAGCACCATTATTCCATGCAATCAGTTTTAAAGATGCATATAAACAGACTGTACATCTATAGTGATTAATTTAACCAGTTCCCTGTGTAGACATTTAAATTGTTTAGTTTTCTTGTATGAGAAACTATAAACATCCCTTTAGCTAATTCTGTTATGTATGAGTCTAATTAAAATTTTTTTTATTATAAAAAATTTCAAGCATATACAAAAGTGGAAGGAGCCATGTAATAAATCCCCCATGAATCCATCAATTAGTGTCAAGAATTATCAATAAACAGCCAATCTCATCTTATCTATATTATTCTGTTGTCCCCTCTCCAGTTTTTGGGAGCAAATCTCAGACATCATATCATTTTATCCTTAGATAATTCAGTGTGTACTTCTAAATGATAAGAATTCTTTATAAAAATTGTGGTTGTCTCTCATGTTTACAGTGCTCATACGTGTACTGTAGGAAAAATTGGCGAGACTAGATAAGTATATTATATGAGCTTTCTATTGGTGTGTAGCAACTTACCACAAAGGTAGTAAGTTAAAACAACATGCATTTGTTATCTCACCATTTCCAGGGGTTGAGTCCGGGGATATCTTAGCTGCGTCCTCTGCTTCAGGGTCTCATCAGGCTGTAATCAAGATGGCTGGGGCTGTGGTCTTCCTTCATGCTCAAGGCTCTCTTTTAAGCTTATCTGGTTGTTGGGAGTATTCAGTTCCTTGTGGCTGCAGGACTGAGGCCCTCAGCTCCCAGAGGCCGCCCACAGCTCCTTGCCACATGGCCCTCTCTGAAAGTGCTCTCACAGCATGTGACCTTCTTCTCTAAGCCAGCTAGGGAAAGAGGTCTCTAATGGTAGTAAGGGCCCAGCCCTCCTTTTTAAGACTTTTACCTGATTAAGTCAGGCCCATCCAAGATAATCTTTCTTTTGATGAAATAAAAATCGATTGATTTGGTCAAATCCCTTCACTTTGGCCATAATCCATTGGCTAGAAGCAAGTCACAGGTCCTTCCTGTACTGAAGGGGTGGAAACTATATAAAGGCATGAACAATAACAAAGAAGAAAGTAAGACCCGGTATTCTATCCTATTGCTAATTCACGGCAGGAGTTGGCAAACTTTTTCTGTAAAGGGTCAGATGGTAAATAGGCTTTAAAGCAAATGGCCTTCAGGAAAGTTGCCACAGACAGTATGTAAGTGAATGGGTGTGGCTGTGTTCCACTAATGCTATTTACAAAAACAAGTGTCAAGTCACATTTGGTCAGTTGACTGGTGTCTGCCGACACCTGACATTCTGATACACTTTCCTCTTTTTAAAAATACACACACACACACGCACAGTGCCACTGTGCTATGATACTGTTGAATAATCTGCTGTGTTGGGATCATGTCTTATGGGCACTATAAAAAATAATGATCTGAAAATCTGTTCATATATCTCTTGTAAAGTCACCTTGAGGACATTACTCTTTACATGTCTCAATAATTCCCTCCATGAAACTCCATGTGAAGGATTTTCTTTGGAATTTAGTGGCAATAGAAGTTTTACTTCTCCTGACCGAGTTTTTTTTTTTCCTATTACAAAAATCATACAATTTGCTATATTTCCCTTTTTGTTTTGGCTTCCAGGAAGCTCAGAGTCTAACTTGAAACCCAATTATTAAAACTCTTAAGACCTGAAAGATTGCATACTGGGCTTATCTGCCCAGGCATTGATAATTTACCCTTATTTTAATTTTCTGTGTTTTTCTGTTTTACTATTATTTCATCATGTAAGCTTCTTTGTAAAATAATATTGAATTGAAAATATGAATTTCTCGTCCTTGGATTCAACTGAGTTTATATTAATAATAGGTCCAGATTAGAAACAGCCCAAGTATCCATCAAGAGGAGAGTTAATAAATTGTGGGATCATCATATGATGAAATTTTATGCAACAACAAAAAAGACCAAGCCATTGACACATGCTACAGCATGGAAGGACTTCTCAGACATCGTGCTGAGAGGAGGAAGCCAGACACAAAAGAGCACATACTGTGTGATTCCATTTATACCAAGTCCAAGAAGAAGCAATATGATTCGAAGGCGATGGAGGTCAGAAGGTGATTGCCATGGGCAGGGGCGATTCCCTGGGCAGTGGCAAGAGGAAACCTTATGGGATGCTGTAAATATTCTTGAGCTGTCATTGAGTGTCTAGACAGGTAGAACGTCATCGAGGGGTAGGTTTGGGATTAGTGTACTTCATTCACTTCACTGTGTGTGTATCCAAACTCCCTCCAACAGAGAACTGCTGATAATATAGCTTCTCACTTATTTCTCCTCCATGTTTATGTCCAGATGTCTGTTGGAAAAGAGCTTCAAGGTTGATGACCTCAGAAGTCCATAACTTTTTTATTTTTAAAAGTTCATAGATTAGCAGAAATTGTGTGCTTTTATTATATCATCTGTCTTAAATGCATAGCTGGAAAATAGGTAAAGATAGCTTCTCAACCATGAAGGCAGGTCACTGTCTGTGAATGTACAGTTGGTCCTCCCCATAAAGCGGCTGAGAGGGTGAATGGAGGCTGGAATCCGGCCTTGAAGCTGTTTGCCAAGGTCAGTACCTGAGGGCAGGGTCTGCCTACATTGCCTTGCCCCATTTTGCAAAAAAAATTTTTATTGAGGTGTAGTTGATTTATAATGTTAGTTTCAGGTGTACAGCAAAGTGATTCAGTTATACATATACCTTCACATATATATATTCAGATTCTTGTCCATTTGTTATTACAAGAAAGTGAATGTAGTTTCCTGTGCTACACAGTAGGTCCTTGTTGTTTATCTATTTTATATAGAGTAATGTGTGTCTGTTAATACCCAACCCCTAATTTATCCCTCTCGGCCCTTCCCCCTTTGGTAACCATAGTTTGTTTTCTGTGTCTGTGAGTCTGCTTTTAGTTTGTAAATAGAATTTGTATCTTTTTTTTTTTTTTTTTTTTTTTTTTTAGTTTCCACCTATAAGTGATACCACGTGATACTTGTCTTGGTCTGAATTATTTCACTCAATATGATAATCTCTGGGTCCATCCATGTTGCTGCAAATAGTGGCCCCTTTTCTAATTTGTACAAATACAATTTTTCTAGTTTGCACTTGGCACTGGTCAGTTGCAGCGCTACACAAAGATAATTCTTATGGTGTAATGTCAGTTTTTAGGATTGAACGCGTGTTTGGTGATCTTGAGAATAAAAGCCCATTTCTGCCTAGGTCTTTGCAACCTAAGGAATGTTTTATAAAATAGAATGGGAAGAATCGAAATCAATTTCCTCTCCTTACTTTTCACGTGTACATTCTACTTAAGGATGTTAAGCATACAACCTCTAGTTGGCTTAATGGGACAGAGCCATATAGAGTTTGAGGCTTTGAGGGAGGATGAGTTTTTGCTGACTTAAGAGACCCATACTTTTAGCCGATCTTAGAAAGATCAAACTCATCTTGACTTTTAAAGAGGTCAGCGTGGCCACTACTTAGAGGAACACATGTGAGCAGAAGATGGCAAGGAGCATCTAATCACATTTACCCCAGCTGAAACACCAATGTCCAGGAAAGAACGCAACAACAAAAACCAAAAGCAGATTGAGATCTAAAAAGACACTTAGCATTTTTAAATGCTAAGATATACATTTCAGGTTACATAATCAACCACGCATATATAGATACCATCAAGACTCTTCCCCAGCTAAACTAAAGCAAAATGATAATGAAACATTAATACATACAGAACAGATGCTCAAGCAGTTATAATGTAACTTTTCTCATTTGATATGAGATAAACTAAAATTATACGTGTGAAGTTTCCTCCATCACAGTAAAAGAAATAGTAATAGTGAAAAAAATCCCAAACTACACATGTCAGTAAGTCCAATTAATGACTGCTCGTATGACTTCAGTGTTTGGTTAAAAAAAACTCTGATACCTATTTTGGACACTTTGGGTATATTTAGGTAAAATTTGCATTTAAACCTATATATAATTTTTTAGATGAATCACTGTTACTGCTTGTGATTCGAGGAAGCTGACTTTGTAGCGCTGTTAACTCAGCCCTTTGGGAATAAAGGAGAAAGAAATTCTCTGCTAAAAATTCCAATTGTTAGGATGACTTCCTTCTCCAAAACAATCTGAACACGCTTCCACTTACTGAGAAACTATTCGCTTTTCGCTTCTTGAACACCCCCACGGGTTTGCTGATGAACTCGGTCAAGTTTCTTTTGGTTGAAAGTAACAGAAACCCACTTCAAATCAATGTCAGCAGAAGAAGGGATGTACTGACTGGAACTGGCTCCCAGTTCCAGGTTTTGGGGAGAGACGCAGCTTGGGCCAGATGTCCAGCCCTGAGCCCATCAGCTGTGGCTGAGCGGCAGAGTCACACAGTCCTGATGTGGTCATGGAGTCCACTCGTGGGAGGGATAATTCTTAGGGCAGAGGTAGGCTGGTGTGGGGAAGATATCCTCAGACTTGTTCACTCTAGTTGTCAAGAGTTGTCCATGCACTGAAGTCACCCTCCCCACTCATAGCAAGTATAAAGCCGGCCGGTGTCTCTGCTGGTCTAGTGCTCCTTGAAGTGACATTGGGCACAGCTCCTGATGGTGCTGGGGCTTCCAGATTTCCTCTGTTTCTTCACTGCAGGAACTCCAGGCTCAGGCTCAGGCATGGTGAGGTCACTGGGCAGGAAGTCTCTGGGCCACTGGGTAGCCAGTCCCTGGCTGAAACCCCTTGTGATTTTTGAAAGCATTTGTTTTTCATT
Organism: Camelus dromedarius; assembly: GCF_036321535.1. Classification (NCBI taxonomy): domain Eukaryota; kingdom Metazoa; phylum Chordata; class Mammalia; order Artiodactyla; family Camelidae; genus Camelus; species Camelus dromedarius. The sequence continues at coordinate 5,850,024 of NC_087445.1, read as the reverse complement.
GCCTATGTGGCTATCTTTATCTGAAAATAACTTTCCTTCCTTAAACTTTAAATCTTGCAAAGAGTGGTGAGATTTTGTGTTTATATCTGAATTCAATCTTCTTTGTGGGCTGGGAATTTTTTAAAAAATGTTTTAAATTGAATGGGGGAAAAACAGGGGGAGTTGAAAGCAGCCTGAGTGTGTTTAGACTGGCTGGCTTGGTGCTTCTGGGAATTTTAAGCTCACAGTTTTCATTTCTAAGAAAACTTGATCCTTGATAGTGACATGGATGAGGGCTCCTTTTTTTTTTTCCAAAAAAAATACTCATGATTTTGGTTTATTTTGTTGAACTCATAAAAGAACTTCTAGGACAAGACTGCTTAGACGTGTAGCATTTAGAGGGCTTCTAAACTCTTGATTTCTACTTTCAGGTCTTAAAAAGGACTTTAGATTTTCACAGCACAAACCCTCTGGTAGTGGCCTACCCTGACTCTGGGCTTAGTGACATAATTTTAGCCAATGGGACAAAACAGATGACACAAGTAGAGGCTTGAAGAAGCACTTGTGTACTTCTTTTTTCTTTCTCAGACCCTGTTAAATGTTGAGGGTAGTTTGTTACACAGCAATAGCTAACTGATGTAGCTAACAGATGTTTTTATGTAAGTGAAATCAAGTTCAAATGATCATTCATTAAGAGCATCCAAAAGGCTGAGCTATGGGAGGGACATATGAGAAGTGGAGGGGGTAAAAACCCTTCCCCTGGGGTTGTTTTGGTCTCAAGGATATTGGGTATTGATATTATGATGGATTTATATGCGTATAAATCTCAGAGAAATTTTTTTTTTAATGTTTGAAATAAACTCTTGGTCCTTTATCTTTGTCAATTCCTTAGGTCCCTGGGAATTGGGAGACCTGGAAGAGATTAGTATATATTTCTCTGACAATGACATAATCTGTGAGATCCTGGAGCAAGATTCTGCTGTTGGAAGGGCTTTCCTGATGAGAGTGAGGGAGCACAGTAAGTTTCCTTGAATCAAAGGTGAATTTTTATTCATTAAAATGTTGAGCTTCTCTTAAGGTGTTTGTGCTGGGGTTGACATCACAGGCAAAGGGTTGTTTAATCTGTTTTCAAAACTTGTCTTGATGTGAAGGGGAGTAATTTAAAAAATTAATGTAACCCGTCACCTCATTCTTTTCAGAGTGACCTAATGTTATTTCCTCATTAAGGGAATTGAATGAACTGTAGCAACACATGTGGATTTGGGAGTGGGGCTGGGGAAGTTCATGGAGACTTTTGCAGAACATTTTTACCATTTCCTAAATGAAATGACTGGATCAGTAAGCAATTTTGCTGGGAGAAAAATTGAACCTCTTAGGAGTATCTTGAGAATATCTAAAGAGTATATGAACTTCTTTGAGGGATATAAGAAGACTGAATAGAATAAACATCAAAGAACAAACACAAATATAGCTGTGATCATGGTGTTACTATGTAACTAGATGTGCCAAACTATACACCTGGAAGGAAAATAAATGGAGAAATAAGCTCAGGCTAACATTTATTTTGTTCCTGTAATAGTTTCAAGGCCATTTCTTATGTCTTATATTCTGAATAGTACTCCCCTCAGAGACCTCCTAGTACCTGATTCCCTACTGTTTCCTTTATTTCTTACTGTTGTCTTCGTTTTCATCCAAAACAATGTTATTTTCTCAGGTTCAATCCAAACAAACATAGAATAACCCTGCTAAGTCTGTGGATTTATGTTAAATTAATGAAAGATTTAAGAGCAGTCCATGAATGACACATAATTCCTATCTTCTCTAGTTGAATTACAATGTAATTATAAATGCATGATTTTCTTAATTTAATGATTAAATTGATCAGGGTGACACCCCATTGCAGGAAGCTTTTGACTCTAAAGCTGATTCCAGAATCTTTTATCAGCTTTAGAGGTTTAATCTGTTTTCATAATGTAGTTTGTTCATTTTGGCTAAAACAATTTAGTCCTTTTAAAATATATCAAGTTGAAAAGATAAGTACTGAATGATCCTTTTTTTTGGTATGTTAAATTCTGTATGAGCTATTACTTTCAGCTCAACAGTTTCACAAATATTGAATGGAGGGTACTGTGCCAGACCCTGCAGGGAGATTTAAGGGCAAATGTCATTTCAGTTTATGGGTGTGGTTGAACATGAATAATTTATTTCTCATTTTTGTTTTTGCTATTTTTAATTATTGTTTTTAATATGTTGTGGAGAATAGATATTACTTGTACATAGAACAAAATTTGAAAGGTATGAAGGCAAAGGTGAAAAGTAAGACAGCTTCTCTCTCCTCATCCACCAGGTACCCAGTTCACTTCCTTGGAGGTGAACTTCCCAGTGTAATCTGTGCGTTTAAACATGTGCGTGTGTGCCTGTGTGTCTTCTTACCTTTGTACGAAATGTATCATACTGTGTATGCTGTTTTTCACCCTGCTTTTTTTTCCCCTTTAACTTAATAATATGTCTTGAAAGTCTTGATGTGTCTGGACACCTAGAGATGCCTCTATCTTTCTAACAACTATAAAATATTTTGTTGCATGACAGTGTCACACTCAAATTAACCACCGTCTCATTGACAGCATTTAGGTTGTTTCCAGTCTTGTGCTATTATAGACAAGGCTGCCATGAGCTCCTTTGGAAATACATTTTTCCCCCTACACAATTTATTTTACATATGAAGTAATACAAATTCTATCTTTACTCCCTAAAAATTGCCACAAATATAGAAAATACTGGAGCAACTCAGAATCTCTCTACACTCTTTTAAAAATTTCAACTTCTTAGTCTCACTGGAAATAAAGATTTCATTGAATTAGTATTTTTTTTTATTTTTGAACTTCTGTGAAAGTTTAGCTCAGGTAGTTTGAAATTTTGGAAGCCCCACACTGAATCAGAGTGTGGACATCTAACAGCAGCTTTGCCAGACAGTGCTTCTCAAACTATCTGTGGTGAAGGACTGGTTCTTCTTTTTCTTTCTTTCTTTTAGTATTGTTATTTTTACAATTTCCAATCCGTTATAGACCGGGACCACTATGTAGCTCCACCACATGTGATCACATGAGAGAGAGGACATTCAAGCTGGCCTCTACCTTGTTCAGACAAGCAAGCCTGTTGTGTCAGTGTTAAAGTTTCTAGCCACTCATTCTTAATTTCTTGTCCCAAACCAGTTACAGTGTATGGATGGACATTTTGTAACACTGTTGTAGGACCCAAGACTCAATTCTTCCCGATCATGATCTGTCTCAGCCTCTAGCAGAAAAACACTGTTGGTGGAAGGATCTCTTTGTTTGAATGAACAAAGACGGCAGTGAATAAAAAAAAAAAAAAAAAATCAAATTTTGTTTTCAGTGTCTTAAATGCATTCTTTCCCGGAAACTTCATCCTCTAAAATTATGTTCAATGGAAAAAGTCACCTTGGCCAAATGTATGTTCATAATGATGATTATTGTCCTCCTAGTCTATCTTTAAACAAACTCAGAATCATGACTGATGATGGAAAAATACGTTACCTTAACTGAGTTAAATTGTAAGGAACTCCAAGGAGACTCTACTAATAATGGCTTCTTAAAAAATCTTACAGACTCCTGTGAGAAGAGGAAAACTCAGGCATTTGCCTTTCTGTTTTTAAAATCATTTTAAAATTAACTTTTTGAAAGAAGAGAATCAAAATATGCATGAGCAATGGAGCTCTTTATAAATGCGTGCTAACGCCGTTGCCAGAGAGCTCTCAGGGGTGCTGTCACCACAGCAGTGACCCAGCAGGTCCTGGGTTTCTGTGACAAGTAAAAAGACTATGAGGCACTCAAAAGGCTGACTGTGCAGAATGCTGACCACTTGGCAAACTGGATTCCAGACTTGAGGAGGAAAAAAAATAACCTTTTCTACAGCAGGCACTACCAAGATGAAAAAGATTATCTCCTTTCATGATCATGTAACTTGTATTAGCCTCTTTCATATCATGAGATGAAGAAAAGGTTAATAAATAAACACAACTCTCTGTAGTTTTTAACATATGGAGCCTGAGTGAGGGTTTTTTTTTTTTTTTTTTTTTTTTGCCACTTGAAGGCCAAAGGCTAAGTTCTCACAATTTTCTGACTTGTCTGCCTCCACACCCAGCAGGGAATGACTCTTTTGCCACTTGACTCCCTGCACAAAACTGCTCAGTGGGAGTCCCCCACAGAGAGAGAGAGATGAGAGCTGGAATATTTGTGTCTACAATTATTTTAAACTCCTAAATGTATATACTCTTCTGAAAGGCATTTCTATAAAGGTAATTCTTTTTGTTTTTTAAAAAGGAATTTAAAAACCTTGAATAAAATCCAACACTTAAGAAAAATAGGGAAAATGAGGGTGGGGGAGGGAATTACACCTTTTTGAGAGGCATAAGTAAATAAAAAATATTTCACTCACAGGATGCCATGGAGATCAAGAAACGTGGGCTTTGTAGAGGAAGTAAGTCCTAGGAGTCAAAAATTACTCATCTTCTACTTCAGCCGGTGGCCTGGGTGCAGAAAGGCGTGAGCTGGTAGAACTGCCCAGTGCTTGTCCACAGGTGGGCATTGGGACCAGCACGAAGGACTTTTTCGCTCTAGGACAATTCTCTGGTTCTGCTGGGACTAATGAGGCTCTGCTCTGCATTCCTAGCACCTGGACCAGTACCTGGCTCGTAACAGCCACACATGAGCTTTGAAAGAATGGTCATCTGTTTTCTCTTACTATTCAATCAGGCATTTGCCCCAGTGGGTGGAAAGCACACCCATTCTTTGCTTACTGCTTGTCACCGTGATGACTCCTGACTCTCTATCTCTACTTGCCCTTTCAGTTGAGTGTTAGTCCCACATCTGCGGCTGCTTACCGCTCACTTCTGTTAGGATATTTTACTATTGCCTGAAACTCACCATTTCTAAAGGAACTCATCTTCAAATTTCCACGGATGGCAAATCACCACGCTGGTTATCCCAGTGCAAAATTTTGGAAATGGGTGAATCTCTGAATCCAGCTAGTCATTGAATCTCCAGAGAGTCTATCATTTAACGCATTCTCTGAGGTTTTCTTGTTACTTGTAAACTAGTTAGTTCTCTCACCTCCTCATTCCAAAATTCTTGCTGCAGATTTTTCCTTGTCCTTCCCAACCACTGATGCCAAATTTGTCTTCCTAGCGTTGACGCTACAGCACTCATCTGCTCAAAATCCATCGTCAACTGTTCCATGCTATTGAATTCACTTTTTCTGCTGGGTTTCAAGATCCTCCACTCATTATTTCCCAAAATATAGACACCTTAGTTTTAGGCAGACTTACTTCCTTATTGACCTTTGTGATATTGTGATTTATGATAAGAAATACATATTTGATCCTGGATTCCATTCCTAGCACAAAACTGCACTGGTCCGGGAGCGGTTGTATAATACCCCTGCCTCAGAGATCCCCCCTCAGTTAATGGAAGTCAAGCTGCTGTAACAAATTAGATTCCGAATTACATAATGGCTCAAATACTCTAGAAGTTTATTTCTTCTTCACATGGAAGTCTAAAGGGGCTGTTCCTGGCCAGCGGGTTTCTCTTCTTCATGCAATGGTTCGGAATTCAAAGTGTCTTTCATCTAGATCCTCAGAGACACCTGCGGTCAGGTAGAAGAATTCAGGGAAAAGAAAGAACAAAGGACACCAGCCCCTTCCCCTGAGCTTCTGCCTTGACTCCAGCCAAGCCTTCTTGGACCTGTGGTCTTGGCTTTGATTATCAGTCCGGTAGCTGGGTCCCTGCTGCCTAAGGGCTGGCTCCTGGTCAGTCTTTGCGCTCTGTCCGCTACCCAATTTCTAACCATTGTCCTCTGTTCACATTAATGGGACATCTTTCCCCTTGAATAGAACTGTGTGATGCCTCCTGCTTTAGCACATCTCTGCTGCTCTGCACCCAGATAGCACACAGCTTTCCCAAGAGGACTTCCAGCGCTTGCGGAGGGCCCGCCCTACTGGAGCCTCACCCGCAGTGGGCAAGGTCAGGTCCTGGTTCTGGACCCTAACAACATGTCCTTAGGTAACAGGGCTGTGCCCCGCTGGGTTCTGAGAAGTGATGTCAGCAGTGGACTTGGCCATCCTAGGACCTAATTAAATTGAACTGTTTAGCGCCAGGGCTTGGCACTTGTTTTAAATTTAAGGGTCACAGGACTGTCATTGCAAGCCCAAGATACAGGCAGACAGGGGCAGGAAGTCAGAGGAAAAATAAAGAAATGAAGGAAGAGGGAAAGAAAGGGGAGCAGTGTGCGCACCGGAGGGAGTGCCTGCCTTCCACGGGACCTGTTTCACTAGACACCCTCCTGGCCAACGAGCTGTCATCAGAATGGAAGTGCCATGTGCTCCAATACAGGCAAAATATTGCTCTCAAAATGGTAGCATAGAAGCATATTTGGAATCTAGGGGCTCTTCAGCAAGCCGAGTGGAGGGGTGGAGAGAACATGGGGTTTGACTTCAGACAACGCCTGAGTTTGCCTCTCGGCTCTGCTCCTTGTGAGCTAAGTAATCTTGGGCAAGCTACTTGATCTTTGAAGCCTGTTTTCTGAGTTCTAGTGTGGGGATAACGACACCAATTTCCAATGACACAATGCATGTAAAACACCCAGTGACATGTTTGGCATAAAGCAGGTGTTCAATAGGTGGTGGCTCTGTGCCCCTTTTTCCTTGTCACTGTTCTCTGTCACAGCACCAGGCCAGAGAGTCTTGGTGGCTTTGCAGAACCATTTGCTGCTTTCCCCAGATGGTGACTTGAAGCAGCAGGTTTCTGCAAGCTGCCCAGTGTCCAGGTGTCCCCAGATCAGCCTGTGTGCGGCTGCTACCATTGGCTCAATTGCCAAAAAAATTTTTTTCAATTTTTTATTAAAGTATAGTTGATCTACAAGTTAGTTTCAGTTATACATATACATACACACACACACACACACACACACACACACACATATATATTCTTTTCAGATTCTTTTCCATTATATTCCTTTAAGTTTCTTTTCCATTATGTTATTACAAGAAATTAAATATAGTTCCCTGTGCTGTACAGTAGGTCCTTGTTGTTTATCTAGTTTATACACAGTAATGTGTGCCTCTTAATCCCCAACCCCTCATTTATTCCTCCCCCTCCCCCTCCCCCCTCCCCCTTTGGTAACCGTAGTTTGTTTTCTATGTCCTTGAGTCTGTTTTTGGTTTGTAAATAGAATTTGAATTACAAATTCTGTTACAAACCAAAACGTCTCTTAAAGGGAGCAGTTGCATACAAACGTGCTTGTCAGATGGGTGGCATATTTATGTCCTCGTAGGTAGCCAACTTCCAGGGGCACTGTCATGGGAAATGACAGAATGGAGAAGCAAGCAACCTCTGCCCTCTGCCCTCCCAAACCTAGGGCACCCTCTAGAAATCAGGTGAGCCTTTCCATGAGGAGAAAGTATTGCAAGTGTGGCAGGATGCACAGCAGCCTTTTTTCTCGTGAACCTGTGTGCACATAAAAATATTCAACAAATATTTACTGGGCTTCTGCTACATGCCAGCCACTGCATGAGGGACGCAGTATACACGGGCCATTCTCTCCTCTTACAAGGAAACATAGCACAGAACAATGGTCTGTTTATATATTAAAATCTAGAGTCAGGTGAAGAGCTTTCAGACACAGAGTGAAAAATAGGTTGTTATTTATGAATTGGGCACCTTTGTCTTGCTGTTTGCTAACAGAGCATACCTTATGCAAAATTCATTTTCCCACCGCAAAACATGTGATCAAAGACCATCCGTCATTTGGATTCGAGGCAAATGAGCAACTGGCGATTGGCAAGAGCTTGTATGATTCTGGTTTGGAGAGATCTGTGCTGCCCTGGGAGAGCACTGCTGATAGCTGCTCCCATTACAGGGGGCTCCAGTGGACTAGACTTTGAACTTTTGGTCCTTTTGGGGAAAAGGGAAGGAAAGCAATGCTGTCGCTGTCACTAGGAGGGAGCCTTGTCTAATGGTGAAAACACAGATGTGGGATTTAGCTGTCATAAATCCTTCTGCCAATGACCCCAAAGTGGGGCTTACGTCTCCCTCACCCTGCCTCAGTTCCCCCTTCCTGTAAAAGCAGAGAGCAAACCAAGGACTTAAGAGTCAGAAAACACATATTCCAATCCTGGCTCCACTATGTAGACTTGAGAGGTTTGATTTTTGAAACCTCTGTTTCCTTCTAAGTCACTAAGTTCTGTCTTTCAGAGTTTGCAGTCCTTGAAATCAAGAAACGAAACTTCTCCCTTCAGCCCCTTGTAGAATAAGCCCCCAAATCCTGCTTGCTGAATAAGTCAATGAACCACAGCACTGAAGTTTGGCTTCATCTATTTCAAGTGCCTTGAGCCCATGGAGCGATACCTGTATGGACCTACCAATAGTCTTCCAAGGCATCACCTGGGTTCCTTACAGTGATGGGCACGCCAGCAGGGTTTGGTGTTTCCTTCGGAGAATGGACACAGTCATCTCTCATCTATTTCACGTGGATTAGCTTCTCTGAAAGGCCGTTTTCCAACATTGCTTCCTTCATCTTGTGGACGCCACCCTACTCCTGGACCCCACCAGGTGAGTGTCTCCAGGTGTGTTTTTTCTACCAAAGGACTGAACCAAATTTGAAACTGACTTTGTCACTGGCCATCTCTATGACTTTGGATGAGTTACCCAATCTCTGAGAATCTCAGTTTTTCCACTTGCTCTGAGGGGAGGATATTCCTGTGTTACTTCTCTCTCTCCCATCCCATGGCAGGGCAGTAGTGGAAATCAAATGAGATGATATTTTGTGTGTGTGTGTGTGTGTGTATGTGTGTGTGTGAAGAGAGTTGGAAAACCCAGAAGTGACTATAGGAACTGAAAGTGGAATTCTTATAATTGCCAATTACCAGCATCATCAACAGCTTGGAGGGTTGTGTTTGTCTCCCCAGCCATGTCATAGACACTAACCGGTACAATGTAAGGAAATATAAAGAAGCAAAGAATGAAAAATCCTAGAAGTCACGGTTGAGTACCTCACTGTGTCTAGAGACTGCTTCCCTGTTCCCTGGTGTTTTACTGACTTACTTGATCCAGGGTGGCAGAGGCCCCTGTGGACTTGCAGGAAGTCTAAAGTGAATAAATGCCATTTTATATTCATTCATTGGTTTGTTTTTCCATTAAACACCAACTATATAGAAAGATGACTCAAACATGGATCTGCTCTTGCAATTCTTTCAAAATGGTTAGAGAAATAGGGCTCTTAGCTTAAAACCAATAATACAAAGTAGGAGATGCTAGGCATTACTCTCATGAGAGGGAGCTAGTTCAGTGCTGTGCTGTACTGCACTGTGTAAGGAGAGAGAATTTATCACCAAGGGGCAGGAAGGCTTATTGGAAGAAACGGTTTCTAGCTGAGTCTTGGAGAGCTGGGAGAATTTGAGCTTAGAGAATGGGGTGAGGGACGGAGGACATGCAGGCAGAGGGATGAGTTGGGTAAAGACAGACACTCTCAATGGCAGGCTTCTCCTGTGACTTTGAAGTCCCCTTGACCCCGAGCATGGGTTATGCTTCTTGTTTGAAGATGACTTTTTTCATCTTTGTGTTTGTTTTCAATTTTTTCCTTTGATCGTCTTTAAGTTTCTAAAAATAATCAACTATCTCACCATGTAGTAGATCTGAGCACGGAAGACTCAGGGCCCCTACCGGCAAAACCTTGGCTCCATATTATGTAAGAAATTCATCAGAACGTCTCCTTCTGGAATGTGAGGTTCACTTCAAAGCCCTCTTCTGTTGACCAAACCCTGGGAGGTACCATGCTCAGTCATCACTTCTCAGTTATTGGGCTCCCCTCTACCTTGCTGTAAGATCAAAGGAAAAGGGGGTTCCATCCAATGGGGTTCATTGCTTATCGCTAGCTGATGTGAGCAGAAATTAATTTAAGGAGTTCAAGAAATTGTCAGTCCAGAGTGTAGGAAGAATCCTCAGCTTGTCTGAGGCATCAGAACCAGGAAGAAAACCCAGCATAGTCCACCATAGCTTTGCAGACGATCAAACTTTGATGTAGTGTGAATGTTGGAGAGACTATCATTTACATGATTCATTGCACTGGAAGCCAGGACCAGCCCCTTGAGTTTGATGTACACACACAGTATAACCCTTCCCTCCAATCACATTCAAGCAGCAAAATATGTAGAACAGGAATTTCTTGAGTTTTACCCGAATTTGTTGGTTTATAAAGTTGGGCTACCTAAGGCTACAAGATGATGACGATCTTCAGATTTGGGGATTTTTGTGAACTGGGAGATGAAAAAGATTAGCTTCGACATAGAGTTGTTTACTTTTTATTTTGCCAAATTCAGGACATTTGACTCAAAGGACCTTAAAGGCCAAAAAAAAAAAAAAAAAAAAAAAAAAAAAAAGATTGTCATCTTTTTAAAAAGAAAAAGAAGTTTTACGCCAGATATTGGGAAGGCCGTCATCACAGAGTGAAGAATGGCCCTTCTCTGGAGAGCTCGGTTGGTAGTCTTCCACCTGCGCTTCTGCTCTAAAATGTTTTAAATAGTTGCATGGCAAGTCCAGGCCGTGGGACTGGCCTTGGGGACCCCGTGCGTGTGTTAGAAGAGAACGGACTTGGCTGGTCTGTTTGGGAATAGACGGAGGGACTCCTCGGGGGCGCGGATGGCTTCCTGAGCGGTCGCATCCGTCCCCGCCACGTGCATTTGGTGCTGGCATCATATTTCCTGGCATTTGGTGAGGGGATGATGTGTCCAATTCACTTTCATTCTGACTCATTTGTGGGAAGGGAAATTTAATTCTCTGGGAACCCTTGTTTGTATTAGTGTTAAATCATTTGTCTGCTGTTTAATGATTTATGCACGCAGTGCAAAGAGGTCCCAGAATTGCTTTTCCGATCGTTCCGCTCCCCACCCCTCCCTCATTCCACTCCAGGCTGGAGAAATAATTCAGTTTTGTACCTTAGGGAGTCCGCCCGAGATGCTCTTCTTTCGCTTACGCGTCCCCGATATGCTCTGTCGGCGTTGGGCTTTCAGATGAGTAGAAGGACTTCTCGGGGATGCTTAGGGAGGTCTTACGTGGTACTTTGTGCTATTAACGCGCTGAACCGCTTTGCCGCCTTAACGCCGCAATCGGTCTCCTCCCAAAACCGACGCGCCCATTTTGGACTGTAAATGGTGATCTTCTGATTTATTCTCCTCCAGCTCATATGCTTAATGTGGATGGGGCTTTGGTGCTCGTTAACACAGAGACTTTTATTGGGAGGGCTGCTCTGTCTGCTGTGCGGAGGGAACCTCATACATTGCACCTCTCTCCACTGGCCATCTATAATTTAGCGCGGTGCTCCCATTCACGTAATGCTTCAGCCTTTGCAGTGCCTATGAGTAATTGACAGCGTCCACTCGTGGCAATAAATCAGACAGGCCCCGCCCGGAACGTTACGGTCAGCTCCACTGTCTACCAGGGAGGAAGGCTGAAAACCAGTGACTGCCATTAATTGGGAGTTTTCAGATCATAAAGTCAGAGAAAGTACATTTGTTGGCCTTTATTATTAATACATTTTGAGTGGCTCTTTAAAAAAGATATCTCTGATTGAATAAGGAGTAATGAAAAAGAAATGGTTCCCTGGTATATATACCTTAATAATTATTGCAGTTCATTTCAAAGGAATGGCTTACTTTGACAAAGTGAGTGACCTTGAATTGTAATGTATGTAATAGGCTAGATGAGATAGGAGGCTTGAGGCTGTGTGATGTGGTACGTATGTCACGGAGCCAGAGAAATGAGGATTTATTTTCCTGAAATGCAAATCCAGAACAGGGCGGCTCAGGATACTCAGAATTGCGCTGTGCGAAGTACAATAGCGGGTCTGGAACGCTCTTGTAAAGAGTACGTTGCCTGGGGATAGTTCTGTGTGAGACATGCCTTAGATTTCCATTGTTGATCATGGGTAACCCTCATTAGCTCAAAACCGGGCATCGTCTTGCCGTGATAATTCTTCCTGATGTTGGGGGAGAAATGCAGAGGAAAATGCTTACAGAGCCTCTGAGGAAAAAGCACCCTTTGGTGCTTGAAAACTCCAGTATCGTGAAATACAGATCTTTATGAGGCAGGGTTGGATGGGATTAAAATGCATGAACTCTAGAGGCAGGTCGACCTCTGGATTTTATTTTCCGGCTCTGCCATTCATGCACCAGTTACATGACAAGTTACTCTCTCAGAACATCAGTTTACTTGTCTCTGAAGTGGGGAGGAAATTCTTGCCTCCTAAGGAGTTTTGAAGAGTAGAAGATTTGATTCACACAAAAACACCTGGATAAGTGCTAAATAATTTAAATTTTTCCTCTCCTGCTCTTCGGGAGAGCAAGTGAAGTCATCAGCCAGCTTTTAGGTTCTCTAGACTCAGACATCTCTTGGCATCCTTGGAGAGCAGTGTGTTGATCACAGGTTAAAGATAGAATCTCGTACTCTGTACCAAGAATGAATGCTGGGCAATTTAATTAGCACCATGGCTAATAAGGCTATCTGTTTTATACCAACCTGAAGTGAAATGATTTGTATCTGAGTACAAATACAATAATTTCCAACAGTAAATTTGATATTTCATAGCTTGCTTTTCAGGTCAGAGGTTTGTTTTTTTTTTTTTTTTTTGTATTGATGTATAAAATTCAGGCAGGGAACTCTCCTTGAGCTAATACTGCCTGTCTTTTGCAATAAAAACATAAATACACATCTTCATTTGGGAGTGCATAAATGGGAATTCAGGTGTGTAGTGTTCATCTGCAATAGGGGACTATGGCTTTCTGAGCACTTTTTACGAGGTAAGAGCAGGAAGCTTTGGCTCTGTTGTTATGAACTTTTGGTTCAGTCGGATTTTACCCTTCACTCTCTGCTCTAAGAAACTCCTATGGTCTGAATGTTTGTTTTCTCTGAAGTTCATGTGTTGAGATCCTAACTGCCAAAGGTGATGGTATTTGGAGGTGGGTTTGGAAGGTGATTAGGTCATGATGGTGGCGCCCTCATGGATAGGATTAGTGCCCTTATAAAGGAGGCTCCAAAGGGCCCTTGCCTCTTCCACCATGTGCAGTGATGACACAGTGAGAAGCCAGCAGTCTGCAACCCAGGAGAGGGCTCTCACCAGAACCCGACCATGCTGGCACCTTCATCTTGGACTTCCAGCCTCCAGAATGGTGAGAAATAAGTTTTTGTTGTTTACAAGCCACCTTGTCTGTGGTATTTTGTCATAGCAGCCTGAGCAGATTTAGACAGAAACCATTCAAACTGGGTTTTCTCCCTTTCTTTTTTATCCAATTTATAATATTACTGGTAGATATAAGCAATGCAAAACAAAACAAAACAATCACTTGGCAGAATCCTGACTAAAGAATTACATCTTGGTCAAGACATAGAAAGCTACAAAAAGGTGATGTGGAGAAAATTTGCTTGGTTAGAAATTAGAAATAATCTACCCAAAATAAACAAGTCAGTGGCTAAAATTGCACCTGGTAATTTTTTTTGATTGAAATTTAGGATGGAGAAATCAAATATTTGTGAATAAAATTTAGATCTGAAAAGCTTGGGCTTAGAAAAATTGGGTTTGGCAAAAATATTGGCCTCAGAAAAATAAGACAAAACACCACCACCTGGCTGTGGCAAGTGCTAGATTTTGTAAAATTTCATATGGTCATAAAACTAATCAAGGAACTAAATGTATGCCATTAATTTTACAAAGAAAAGAATTACTCCTAATGAAAACAAGTTTATTTATTTATTAAAATTGAAATATAGTTGATTTACAATATTGTGTTAGTTTCAGGTGTACAGCATAGTGATTCATTTTTTTGACAGATTATATCCCATTATAGGTTATTGCAAGATATTGGGTATAATTCCCTGTGCTACACAATGAATCCTTGTTGTTGATCTATTTTATGTGTAGTCACTTGTGTCTGTTAATCTCAAACTCTTAATTTGTCCCACCTCAGTCCTCTCTCCCCTTTGGGAACCATAAGTTTGTTTTCTATGTCTGTGAGTTGGTTTCTGGAAAACAAGTTTATTAAAATAGAAATGAAAATGGAAAAGAAATTGAATATCATTTAACTCATTAAGGAATTAAATTGACTCACTGGAGTCTACTCCTGAAATGATCTCTTTATGAAAACATAAGAATGTTGGTGTGATTTGGGCCTCCCTGCTGTGGATCAGGCCCCAGTGGTGTCTGGCATCTGCCCCAGGCCCCAGGCCTGGCCGTGGCCTTGGCCCCCTGTGCCCTCACCTCCTCCATGCAGCTCCAGCACCCTGGGTTCCAGCCACACTGGCCTCCTTGCTCCTCCCACAAGCCAAGCACGTGCCCTGCCGGCCCTGGGCTTTGCCATTCCCTCCACGAGAATGCTCTTCCCACAGATATCACCCGTCACTTCATGGTGGCCTCAACTCACAAGTCACTCACTCACTCTCCACCTCCTTACCCTGCTTTCTGTTTTCTCATAGTGACTATTATTTCCTGACATTATTATATCTATTTATTTGTCTACTTCGTTGACCAGAATGTCAGCTCCAAAGGTTCACTGCTTTGCCTGCAGTATTTCAAAGAGAGCTAGGCACGCAGAGGCTCACCAAATGTTGGTTTGAACAAATTCTGTATTAAAAAGTTTGCAGGGTCAGGATGTCCAGTGATTAAAAAACTGTAGGAGAAAAGCAACAGGATCCAAATATCCTGCATCACTAGAACCCAGGCTCCGTGTGTGTGGCAGACATCAGTGCTGGTCCTGACAGTTCTGATTTTCTTCCTTCTGGTCACTTGGTGGGACTGCACATCTGTCCTCTCTCTCTTGAAAATAGATGTGGCCAGACACCTGGGCTCGGCCAGTGAAATATGGGGAGAAGGGCTGTCTGTCACTTCCAGCTGAAAGACGCTCAGAGCCCGCGTTCGATTTTGTAGCTCCCTTCCCCCTGTGGGGGTGAGCAGTGAGGCTCCAGGTGACCTCGGGGTGGTCATCTTGGTCCTTGAGTGAGGAGGGCATGACTGGAGCTCTCCCCTCTGGCCCGGGCTGGTTGTGGAGCATGAGAAAGGACTCCACCTTCATGGTTTCAGGTTACTGAGATTTTAGAGTTGTTTGTTCTATTGACTAATATAACAAGGTACACATTTTACCTCATTTAATTTGTACATTGTCCATAGGAGGCAGTCACTCTCCCTACCTACCACTGGGGACAGTGATCTTACAGAGATTAAATTTTCCAAAAATCCCACAGCTACTAAGAGGCAGAGCTGAAATTCAGATCCAATTCTGGCTGATTCCGTGGCTTGAGCTCTTAAACATAAGCTTTTTCGACTTCTCAGTATATGACTGCACACACATGTGATGGTCCGTATGGGTGAAAAACGCTCATCAGAGCTTCTGTAGCCTCATTCAAAACAGAGAACCACTGAAATCCTTTCAAAATCCAGTGGCATGTCATCAACCTAGAGAGAAGCTGATGAGAACTGTAGGTCTCGTGTTTTTCGGACAGCATATACAGTGAATTAAATATTAAAACCCACTCGAAGGTAATTTGGGTTTGATGACTTTGAAAGGGGACTGGAAATAGTTCCTACTTGGGTACAATTATATTCATTCCACCTATCTCCATTTAGGCATTTCAAAAGCCCCAGTGGCTTTGCCTAAAAACAAAATTGACAAACCAAAAAAAAAAAAAAAAAAAAAAAGCCTGAAGAACTTATTTTGGGAGGCCTAGCATACTCTTTCCCTCTGTGTGGATTTAGAAGCCAGGCTCTGAAGGTCATGGGAGAACATGGACCAGGGCAGCAGGAACACACCCCAGGTGCACGTGGCTCCAGGCTTCAGAACCTGTTAACAGTGACGAGCCTACCTGCAAGCTAACGTACAGCACAGAGCTGGGGTGGGCAGCAATGCTCCTATTTCTAAGATTCCGTGACTGACAACCCCATCCTCTTCTCGTTGGAGGAGCTGGGTCCTGTTGTCATCGTTGGTTTAGGCTTTGACAGTGGTTTTTCTATATTTCGATTTAGACCAATTATGATTTGAATTCAATTTCCAGGTTAGGGAAGGGGAGGGCGCCTTATTCTTTATGTGTAAGACTATCTAGGCAAGCAGGCAAGCATTTCTTCACAAATGAAGAAAACTACTTTTACAAATTTAGGATGATAGAGTCATTTCATTTGCAGAAAAAAAATGCTATAATGGATTTATTTCAAGATATCAGCCATAGTGTGTGTATGAATATAAATACACACCTACACACACTATGTATACATATATTATGTGTATGTATAAAATGAGGTCTAATTAAGAAGAATTGCTGAGCCCCTTCTTGTGGGACCATGTGCTTTGCTCATGACTGTGAACAAGTTGACATGTGGATGATTTTTTATTTTACTCGTGTCTCAGAGCAAAAAAAAAAGGATAAGGGACAGGCAGAGTCCCCCAGATAGGTTAGAATGTGGTCCTTTAAAGACTAGTCTCTCACAATGTAGTGAATCTCACATTCAATATCACACGGACTCCTACAAACTGTGAGGTGGAACCTGCGAGACACAGGTTCATCTTCCAGCTGCAGGCTTCTACCTCTTTATTGAAATTAAAGAGGCCTGTTAGGAAGAGGTTTGGATAGCACATTTCTGGACTCATGAAGAGCCCTCTGGACTAATCATCCTAAAAAAGATGTAAGAATATCTGGGGTTTCAGAGAACTCTGTTGGATTCCATGAGCATCAAAGAAAACACTGGGATCCTTCTGTTAACAAATCTCATTGTAAGGAAAGCTAGATAAAGGAAGCCATGAAGACAAAAGAAATTGTGGGCACTAATGAAAAGCCAGGAGAAGAAAAAATCAATAATCCCTTGTGTGTGGTTCTGAACATCTTTCTCTGTGGTCAGGAAACAGGCGGCTTTGCTGAGTGTGCGTGTATGTGTGTGAATCCACACACTCGTGCTCCAAGAAGGGGCTGGAGTCTAGATAACGGCAGAGAGATGGATGAAGTTCTTGCCAAATTGTGTGTGAATAAAAGAGTCCCATTAAAAAGACTAAAAGATGTGCCCTGGGAATGGGACGTGGTGGCTTTGCTTTGAAGGCACGAAGGGGCTGAGGCTGGGGAGGAGTTACAGTCCTGAAGCCTTGAGGTGACTGGAGAACTTGAATGGCCCAACGGCAAGTTTGTGGATTGAATGGTGTCCCCTTAAAAGACACTTCAAATCTTAACCCCTGGTACCTGTGAATGTGACCTTATTTAGAAACAGGGTCTTTGCAGTTGTAATCAAGTTCAGATGAGATCACATTGGATTAGTATGGCTCTAATTCAGGGACTCATGTCCTTACGCAAAAGAGGGAAGAGGACCATGTGATGACGAAGGCAGAGAATGGAATGATGCCGCTACAAGCTGAGAATGTCAGGGATTTCCAGCAACCACCAGAAGCTAGGAAGAGGCCTGGAAGGGTTCTTCCCTGGAAGTTTCAGTGGGAAAATGGCCCTGCCTACCTCCTGGATTTCAGACTTCTAGCCTCCAGACTGTGAGACAATAAATTTCTACTGCAGAAGCCACTTGATTTGTAGTTTTGGTGTGGCAGGAAAATAGGACAGTAAGCCAAGAGCCATCAACTTTAGCATCAGGGCAGAGGGAGAAGGTGAGCAGAACTTGGAATACAGGTGGGTAGTGAAGACTCAGAAGTGCTGGGAGCTGAGAGAGTCTGTTGAGCGACACCAGGTACACACTGAAAAGGGGTGGTTGACTGGTTCTCTCCGATTTCTCACTTAGTAGGACTAGGGGAGAACTTTTTGGCTGGAGGCAGGAGCCGTTACCACTCAGGTGTTCAGGTGGGGCCAGATTTCTCAACCCCCACCTCTGTTACTCCTTGTGACAGATTGCATTTTCCAAAGGTGGCCACAACTATAGCTCCCATCCCTCTTGCTCTTTGGAACGCTGCTACTTGAGCATCACACAGTGAGGTCTAATTCCCCTCCCACTGAATCTAGGCAAGCTTATGACTCCCTTGTAGCCGACAGAGTGTGGTGAAAGCAATGTGGCAGGAGTTCAAGGTTAGATAATGGAAAGCAATGCAGCTTACATATTCTGCCAGAGCAATAGACTTGTTCTAGAGCCTGGAACTACCTTTTAAGGAGTCCAGCTGTCTTGTAGCTGCCATGTTGTGAGGAAGCTCAAGCTGGCCTATGTGGAGAGACCACATAGAGAAGCCCAGACTACATGAAGAGAGAGAGAGATGCTGGGCCGTTTTCCAGCTGCTTGCAGCCCCTCACCACCACCCTACACTCTTTCAGCTCCAGCCATCATCTGAGCCTGAGCCAAAGCCTCTGACCAAGTTCCTTCTGAAATCCTGACATGCACAGACTGTGGATAATAATAAAATAATTGTTAAGCCACTAAGTTTTAGAGTGCCTTATGATGCAACAGCAGTAACTGGAACCTCTTCAAACCACTGACAAAGGGCCACTGTCCCCACGAGTTGGAGCGACTCCTGAATGCTGTTACTTTTTCCCTTGAAACTCCCTTTCCCCACGCGGCCATTAGTCTTCCAGTTCTCATCATTTTTTCTCCACTCTGAGCTCAGTTTTGCTGGTGCCCGTCTTCATTTTCTTTAGTTGCTCTGGGGAGCCTCATACTTTCCAGCCCTTTATTACACAGCGTTCATTGTGTCCCACCCTTTATATCTGATCCTACAGACCACATCTATCTCAACTTTGTCCGTGAAAAAAGGACCTCCAGGGACCAGATCTCACCCTTCTCAATTGGGAGGGTTTCAACTCCTCTGAGGCTGATAAGCTTTTTAGTATAACAAGAAAACATTTTAGTTAATCATGAACTCCTAAAGTATAAACACATCTGTCTCACCCACTGGGGGCTGTTCCTTATTCATCTTTGCACCTGCAGGTTAGTTCACTGCTTGACAGAAAAAAGACATGGATGGATGGATGGATGGATGGATGGATGGATGGAGAGAAATGCTTGGAAAATATGAAGTGGAATTTACAAAACTGTGGCATATGTGCTATCATTTTCAAATTCTGTGCCCGTGGAAGGCATGGCTAACAGATCCTAGCACTCTTTCTGGGGACTGGAGAGATTGCCTCACACTGTTTAAACTACAAATAGAAACTAGCAATCAATCATATGTTGTACTCAAGGGGATTAAAAGCATAAAGACTCTTCCTGCAACTTCATTTTATTAAAAATAGTGTTAAAATGGAAGTCAAAATTCTGTGTACAGCTGCTTGAAGATAGTCAGAAATAACTTTCTTCAAAGTTTTATGCGAAGTTCATTAAACCCATACACACGTTTCCGTGTTTTTCGTGTGTATAGCATTTGTGTGAAGAAAAAAATACCTTGATGCCTTATGGCCTTTGCAGTTGACCGTAGTGTGGTGAAGTCTTTAAATGAAGAATCCATCTCAAAAGGGGAGCAAACAATGAAGCAAAGTGCGGATTCTGCAAGTCAATATGGTCAATACCGTTGGCGTTGTTTACGACCAGTCACTTACCAGGGTGACAGAAACAGTGGCAAGGGGAAATTACCCACCCGCCCATATAACTTCACTAATTGCTAGAATCAGTTTATAGACCATAAAAAAATCAATCTAAAGGAAGCGTAAAGAGATACATACGTGAGTAGACCTTCGTTATTATTATTTGAGCTCCTTACTTTTTATTAGCAGGATAATATTTCTGACAAATTATCCCATCAGTCTTCGCTTTTGTGCCCTCCTCTTATTGAAAGTGAGTTTTTTTTTCCTTTTCTCTACTTTCTGTGTTTTGATTTTCATAGCACTGTGCCTGGATTCGATGGAGAGAGAGGAATATTACAAGGGGGAGAAAAAGAACCATTTGTTGTGCGCGGACCAGTATCAGGGAGAGTGTCAAGCTCCTTATGCAACTTGTCTCGTTGAATCCCAACTACCTTTCCCATCTCCCCAACCATGAGGTGGTTACTATTGTTACATCCAGTCTACAGAGGAAGAAACCAATATTCAGAAATGTAGTCACTTGCTACACAACTAGGGAAGGGATTCAAATTCAGGTCTGTCTGTTGGAGCCAGAAATCTTGCTTTTGCTGTTGAACAAGTCTATGATTCCTTACTGAAAAGGTTTGGAGACAGATGTGCCTTGAAATTCAGTAGGGTCCAGAGTGAGGACATGATGCATATATCATATATCACGTAATACTCCCAGTGGGGTCTAGAACAGCACCCTCATCAAACCCATTAATATTTTAGCAGTGAAGCATAGCAACATTGAAACCAACTAGGATAAATAAAAAGTACAGAAAGCCTCATTTTTTTTGGCTGCCAAATGATTTTGCGCCTATCTTAGGAAATTTTTGGTTTTAAGAGCTTTGGGATTTCATGATTTTGGAGAAGGAATTGTGGACCCCTCTCATACTGGCTTGCAGGATAGAGTTTGCACACACTTGTCCTCTTTCTCAGGGAACTTTGAAATGGAGCAAGTTAGAATTATAAAAGAAAAACAAAAGCTTGACGCTGTTGGTCACTGGGCTAAATGTATACACCCTTGGCATTTAAGAAATGAAAATGGCTTTAAGGAAAATTGGTAGCAGAACTATAATGGTCCTTGACAGCCTCCCAAATACAGAGAAGTAGGAAGACGAGGGATCTCCCTGTGGTCTTTATAAACTAATCTCATTCGGGAGCCACCGAACTGTAATTCTAAACTGCAATCCATGCAGAACAGCCATTTGAACTTCCCATGAAACAGACTCTGCTTCTCTTTTTGGCCCCCGACCCCCTTTCAGTTACCTCCTCTGAGGATTGATGGGCATATCAGAGAGCCACTGGTATTTGTCCCAAGTAATTGGATTGACCCTTTGAAGAAAAGGTTAGTTCAGATAAAATGAAATTTTCGAGTGGAGGGCCAGATTCTCATCCAGGAACATCTGTAGTTTTCTTAAAAGATGGGTTTCATCACTGGTTCTATTATTTCATGATTCTTTATTATAGTAGATACACTTCTCCACTTCCCCCTTTCCCCAAGAGCTCCATCTCTTCTGTTGGCGTCATTTGACCACCTTCCCTGCCATCCTAGTCACAGACACCTGGGTCAAGCTGGACCAATCTCTTGGATTTTAATTATAAGGCACAGAAACAGAGTAAATGAGGTGGTTCAGGGGTTTGCATTTGTAAGCTCACTTCGAGTCAAGCCAGAGTCAGGGTCTCAGGATCCTGCCCTTGCATTCCCGGCACCCTGCCACACTGTCAGCTGGTCCCCACAGAAGAAATTTTAATGAAGTAGATTCTAGAAACAAATGGAGATGGAGAGAGAGGAAAAGAGAGAAAGACTGAGTGTTGAGGCTTGGTCAGGACTTAGTTGACTGATACCCTTTTATTAGTCAGGGTTCTCCAGAGAAAAGAACCAAGAGGAGATAGATATGTATTTAACATATAATATATAACACGTTATACATATATAATTATATACATATATATGTATATAATAAGAAATTGGCTGATGTGATTTTAGAGGCTGAAAAGTCCAAGATCTGCAGTCAGTAATCTGGATATCATGGGGGACATTTTGGCTACAACATGCTTCTATGATGATACCAACTGATGAACACCAACCACAGTCTTAGACAAGGTTCCTGGGTCCGTTAGTTTGCCATTTTAAGGGTTTGACATTTTAAATCAGTATCTCTTGACGTCTAAGCTAGGAAAAAATTGAATGAACATTTAATTTTCATTCAAAATTTCCTTCTTGGGAGTGAGTGCAAGAAAAACTCATTTCCAGCCTAAGTATATTTTTCTCTTTTTAAAGGAAATTCCATCTTGCCCCAGTATAGAATAGTCCCTTTAAAACTTCTGACTTACTGCTGGTGTATGATTTAAATGGCCTAGTGAACATTCTTTTTTTTTTTTTTTGTCAAAAATAAAACAGGATGTTTGAAAGCCCAGGGAAAACTTTGACAGTTGACAAATCTCCTAAATGCAGTGAACTTATCAAAAACATCTTTCTAGGTAAACTTTAGTTCACCTTGTGAAGCTAAAATAGAACAAAGACAATACAGCAAACAAAACAACATTGGCAAGAAAGCTATATTGGAAAATCAGTATTCTACGCTGCCAACAGTTACCTTACCTGGCAAAAACTCTTCATAAAATAGCAAAGATAATTTAAATACATCCAGGCTCCTAGAGACCACATAAGAGTCTGATCTTATAGAATTCTAAAATTTTGGAATCTGTGGAATTTAAAGGGCAACAGTTAATCCCTCTGCCTTTGCCCTGGCTGCCTGAAAATCACCCAAGAGTTATAGGAGCTGATTGACCAGTTGTGAGCATTTTTTTCTCAGTACAATCTCTCATCTGTGAATGTTTAGGTATGCGTCACAACAAATTTGGAAATGGATGAGTAATTTTTACCCGGTGTCATTGAGCCTTACATTTGATCTGTGCTTTGATCTGCTATTTTGAAACAAAATGGCAATCTTTAGAGGGCTCAAATAGATGAATTTCCTATAATACTGAACAGTCTGTAGTCAAATTTGGTAGAGAGTAATTATGGGGAAACTTGGTTGCTTTGAGCAGGGTCCTTAGTCCACACTACAATGAGTTCACTTTATCTTTAGAAATCTTGAGGAAAAAAACCAAAGCTCTAAGAACTATGTCAACTGTAGGTGGTATGTGAGTGAGATTACCTAGAAATAAGATGGATTAATTAAATTGGAATAAATTAGACTAATTAAATAAAATTAAATGGGAGGAGTCAGCTCATGGGAGTCTAAAAATAAGGTTGTCAAATTAAGTAGAAAAACATTAGACTACTTAAATAAAATTAAATAGGCGGTGTCAGCCTATGGGAATAGCTCTTTGACTTGTAATTTAACCAGTGATATTAATATAGTACAAGAAAGAATGTATTTATTACAGCATACAAAGTGGATTCAAGAGAAGCCAACTCTACCAATGCATGCACATCAGTATATGAGGTAGGGTACCTATTCAGGGGACAGGGCAAAATACTGGAAAGGTGCTCTCTTATAAACTTATTATCCTGGCTTACATAAAATAGCCCTTGTTATACCTCCCTACACTACACGGTCTCCACATAAACTTCTAATTACTAATGTGGCTTCCTCAGATACTAGAAATAATGAAACTCACTCCAGTTAAATTATGCAGGAATGAAGTTTATTACAGGATTTTGGATAGCTCACACATTGTCTGGGAGGGCCAGAGGGTTATGCTTGGATGCTCTGCAGCCTGAAGCAGACCTCACAGTGGGATGCCTCCAGGGACGATCTCAATGCCACCACCATCACTGGAAACAGGTACCCGCTTATTGGTCTGCCTTAAAATTACCTTCCGTATCATTATATATTTTGATTTTGAAAAAAACAAAATTCTGATTTTGTACAGTGCCAGGTCAAAAAGCTCATGTAGGTGTGTCTGATTGGAAAAGTCCAGGTCCCATGGCTTTCCCTTAGCTTCAAGAAAGTCAGGAAAGCATGGAGATGCCACTCATGTGGGGCAAAGTCCCCAAATACAGAAACGATGACAAAAGCCCACCACAGAGAAGAGCCAGATGGAGGCGTTAGCCCCCTTGGCATGGGAATGCCGTGTTCCCCGCTGTCAGTGAATACACTGACTGGTCTCTATTATTCATTGGCTTCAAGCCTAGAGCATCTGGGAACTAGTAGAAAAGCCCCATTTCTGGACCTGCAGGGCTGTGGAACACACTTGGGCCATGGCAAACTCACCAACCTAATACCACCCTGAGTGGGGCCCTCTGCTGCCGCCCAGGCAGCCAGTTCTCCCCTGGCAACACTCTATTATTTTCAAATTTCAACACCAATGTCTTAGACCACATGTAAATCAATCCCAAGGCTAAATATTTAGCATGACATATGAAAGGAAGACTATAGGAGCAGCTTTGTCAACGGGTGTTGTTTTGATTAACACGAATCTCCACGCTAAATGTGCTAATGTTGGGAGTTGGGAACCATGGCAGCTGGGCTGCTGAGTGAGTTGGGGGCCCACATGCAGGGGTATATGGGTGGGAGTGGCCTGCCCTGGTGGAGGCAATGTCTGTAGAGAGATTAAAAACAATAAAGCCAACTAAAAGTTGGTTTGCTTTTTATTATCATCATGTGTGGGCAATTCTGAACTGTGTCAGTGATAAAATACTCCTACCCACAAAAATCTTTTTGTTGGCTATATTCTAAATAGTTATTAAAATTACTATTATGATTTAATAATACATATGTCAGCCTCAAATTAAGTTTTCTTATTCTTTAATAAAGACTGTATTCTACATGGGAGTTAATTTGGAGAACTCCCTGTTATGTAGCAGATCTCTGATGTATATGGACTCATTACATGCTTGTTTTGAGAGTAAATGTGTAATGGTCTGGATTTGATCAAGCATGCTTTGGGTGGAGTATAGGTCTCCAAACCCTGTGACACTGCAGATTCTGTGTTTAAATAGCAGATTGGAAAGAAACAATGACATCCCAGTGAATATAAAGGAAGCCTGAGTTATTTTAATTCTGTCACCTTATGTGACCACCTGGAGATTTTGTGTTTAAAATTTAAAACAAGTAATTGCAAAGTGTAACATTTTTGTTTGGTTAAGTGGAAATATTAGTTCACAAATGAAATATTTTACTAAATTTTGAATGACATTCTTTAAATAGAAATTTCTTCTTTTTAAATTGTTAAGTGTTTTGCAGCTGAAGAACAAACACATCAATAAATAATGGTGGGGCAGGTAGAGCTCAGTGGTAGAGTAGACCTGCTTAGCATGCACGAGGTCCTGAGTCCAATCTCAGTACCTCCACTAAAAATAAGTAAGTAAATGAACCTAATTATACGCCCCTTCCCCCCCCAAAAACCCAAATTAAAATAAAATAGTTGCTTAGCAAACATTAAAAAAGAGAAGGGAGACGCACCTCCTCTTAGTTTCTGACCACGGAGTAGTTGCCCCCAGCTGCTGCTCCTCCCGGATCCTCCCGCACTTCTTGCATCCACATGCTTCTGTTCTGAGTCTTGATTGAGATGCTTAGCCTTTCCTTGCTTGCTCTGAGTTTCAGACCAGGTTTGGGGCTTTCCTACTATTGTTCCAAGGACCAGGCAGCTGTCACAGTCTTGTCTTCTGCTGAGCCCTGAGATGTCCCAGTGCTTTGCAGGATCAAACCCTGGGAGTGACTGGGGTGGATGGGGCAAGGCAGGGGGTCGGAGTGGAGGGAAGAAGAGAAGGAGGGAATGCTAGTTGGGTCTCCTTTTTTTCCAGTCTGCCATTATCATGGGGCTTCTGTTGGCTGCTATTTAAATACTTTGTTTTTTATATTCCCATTCTTTCACTTAATTTTTTACATAGGCAACACATTCACATGGTTCAACTATCAAAAAGTATAAAAAGGTACCCATGGGAGAATCTCCCTTCCACCCTTGTCTTGCCCCTACCCCTACACCCGGCTGCCCTGCATCCCACCCCAGGGTAGACGCTGTTGCAGTTAGTTGCATGTATTTCCAGATTAGGTGAGTGGGTGTCCATGAAAACGCAAGCAAATTCTATATATACTTATGCCCAACTCTTTTACAAAAAATGGTGGTGTCTGATACTGCACTTTTAATGAGTGAGCCTTTCCATGGGAGATGGGAGTAGGGCGATGAAGGGTATCTGACAGCTATCCGGGGAATTTGCACAATTACTCAGTGAATTTATAGAGCAATGAATCTAAGGAATCTCTCCTAGTTCAGACTAGTAAGAATGTGTTGGACTTCTTCCTTCTTCTTAAAATTTTCCTTCTCCCCTCACTGCCTCCTTTCCTTCTTTTTCCCTTTCCCTCCCTCCCCCTGTTTCTTTATTTTGGAGTGGCTACATACTCTAGGTATTTGCTGCTACCTCCATCTGTCCAGACATTGTTGATCTGGATCTTTGTTGCTGCAGGATAAGACTCTCACTCAGCAACTCCCCCAAATTTGGTCTCAGGGCACAGTACTCCTTATGCCAAACAGGGATGAGTCTCTGCTGCCAGGCTGGCTCCCATCAAAATGTGCAGATACGCTCTTGTCAGCTTTAGTGAGAGATTCAGAGTCAAGTTTGCGTCTTGGACTTAATCTGCCCATCACGTGTGATTATGCTTGGGTAAATACTCAGCAAATAATCAGACTCTTTCTGCTTCACTACTCCTGGGGATGCAAACTTCCGTGATGCCAGTTCAGAGGGGCCCTTTGAACTGCTCTCGTCAAAACACCATGTGAGGATTCTCCTGCCAGGACAGCATCACCCGACACTGCCAATTCTTATTCAGTATTTTAATAAGCGTGCTGAGTAGAAACCAACGGGGTAGTTTGTGGAGCTAAACAAATTTAGGAACATGTAGAAGATGAGGAAGGGGGCACAGGCTCCCTCCCCCATTCCTGTAAACAAGGACAATTGCCTTCTCTCTGCCCTATGGACGTGTTTCACCTGATGCGAACATGCCAGACACCTGACTATGGGGGCATTGGAGATAAATCAGCTCTTCGTCTGTATGGCCATTTAAAAATACTGTCGCATAATTTGAACAAATTCCTTGGAGGAGAAAACTTTTACATGGTGGTTACTTAAATCTCCTATGGTGAGGACTTCCAGGCCCCCAAAAGCTTTCTCAGCCTTTCAGGCACATTAAGGTTGTTATGGCTGTCAGTGAGATGTGGGTGCCGCGACGCTCCCCTGCCTGGAGCAGCTCTTATGTCCCTGCTGAGTTCCAGCTCTCGGTGGTTTTGAGTAGAAATTGTTGGGGGGACCTTTGGCTTTCCGGAGTTTTCCCTTCTTCCACAGATGTGTTATTCTGAGATGTAACTTGCTGTGGACGCCCACAGGAAGTGGCCTCCCTTTTGGGGGACCTTATACTTCGGTGTTGCTGGAAACGGAGGGGGCTGTGGTCAGTGGCGCAGTTGGTGATGGTTAGACAAATGGTTTACCTCTGGGATTTCCTCTGCATCTCCCTTGGAGAAATGTGTGGGCCAGCCCTATAATTCACTTGGGGGTGGCCTGTCATGGCGCTGGATGGGTTTCTGGGTACACAGTGTGGATGGCGAGAGAAAGAGAGTCAATGAGAAGGCACGAGATTCTCCGCTGGATGAAAGCAGATGTTAATGGTCAGCTTTACTGCTGGTCCTGTGTCTCAGGGAGCTTGTGAGAACTCAGATCCTTGCACCTCCTTCCCTCCATGTGGAGTGTTTGAGGCCTGTTCAGTTTTGCCCCAGATGTGCTTTTCTGGGGTCAGGATTTGGGTCTGGGTGGAAAATGGGGAAGATCAATCCTCTTTCTTGGAGGACTGCCAGGGTTTGTTTCGCTCTGTTCTCTGCGCCGAGGTCGGAGTGGCCCAGGATGAGCAGAGGGCTGTCGGCTCAGAGCCCCATCTTTTCCAGGCAAGTAAGTTACTTTTCTTCTATGGCTGTCCGTGTTCTAGTCCCTTTTCTCACTTCCTGGAATTCTTACCGACATCACCACCCCACCTCTCTCTCCCCCCCCCAGTTTCTGGTGTCTTTGTGTCCTCGGGAAACTCAGGGCCCGCATTTTTCCTGCAACTTAAGGTTAAATGTAGACTGGCCCTCGTCCATCACTGCTTCTCTTGTCCTTCTGTGCCTTAGTCCTGGGGACCTATGGTGCCTCAGTGGGGTTCAGATTCTTGCATCCATGCTCTGTGGGGACCTGATCGCAGATGCCCCCAGCTGACTTTGAATATCCATTTCAGCCCTAGATTTATATTTTGGAGCTGCTGCAGGACTCAGAGTTCCTGCTTTCATGGCAAGGTCGTTCTGATTTTCCTGGTTTAAAATAGGGAGGGCTGTCTTTAGTGATAACAGTGGTTCATTTTTTGGTTATTGTCATGGGGCTGGGAAGGCAGCATGATAGATTAGAAAGGACACTGGATTTGGAGCCAGACAGACAAGGATTTGAATGCTGGCTCCCCCACTTACTAGGAGCAGACTTTGGTCTGTTTTAGCATCCCTGGGCTCTTGTCTGTAGAATGTGGGAGATTGGTACCCACCTCCTGGGCTCATGATGGAACATTAAGTGAAATAAAGTTCATACACCACCTGGGACAAAACAGACATCAAATAATGTTAGTCTCTTTTCCTTCCCGCTCTTTTAATCCATCACTTGCCCCATTTCCATCTGCCTTCCCCGCAGCCAGGACTTGACACCTGGACTGGAGACCAGATTGCCCTGCCGTTGGAACGCACTGCTGCTTTCCCCTGAGGGCTGTGGCCCGCCCCTCCGACACAGTGTACACAAGTTATGGTGTAACTCGAGCCAGTGTTAGGAATTAGCACACACGTGAAAAAGCCTCTTGCAGACATTTTGCTTTACGCGGTGGTGGAGAGCCTGTTTGTCTCCAGGCAGATGTTACGGTCACTACTGGGCAATACAAAGGGAGGCTTGGCTTGCAAACACAAGTAGGGATATGTTGGCAAGCACTGTAGCCTACTTATTTTGACTGCGCAGGACATGCACTGCCCCTTGTGGCTGCAGGATAATGAGGTGGTGGAAAGCACAAGGAGTTTCAGGCCACGCAGCCAGTCATGGCTTAGGATGCAGGGGTGGGGGGTGGGTGCCTTGATCTGATCGCCGTCCTGTCGTCTCTCTCCAGCCTGGCCCTTTGTGCCTGGGATTGATAGCCTCCACTTGGAGGGATTTGTCTTGAAGACTGACTTGTGGCTGCTTGGACAAAAGCCAGGTCCTTAGGCATAATCCAAATGTGTGCATTCTCAATGGGGGTGATGTCACCCCTGAGGGCGTGAAGACTGCTCCTTGGGGAATGAAAAATCTGCTTTTTATGTATAAAGCACAGGTATGTATAGAATACATAAACTGATATATG
This sequence comes from Camelus dromedarius, assembly GCF_036321535.1. Taxonomy (NCBI): domain Eukaryota; kingdom Metazoa; phylum Chordata; class Mammalia; order Artiodactyla; family Camelidae; genus Camelus; species Camelus dromedarius. Next base: position 5,821,139 of record NC_087445.1, on the reverse strand, counting down.
CTGTACCTGTGATATTAAAATTTCATGAGGGATATTTACAGAAACAAATATCTAAAAAGTCTCCTTAAGGGGGAAAGAATGCAAAAAAAAAATAATTTGAGAAAGAAGGTCTAAGGTTCTCAGCTTTGGTTGCAAACAAGAATTATCAGAGGAGTTTTAAAAGTCTTGATGCCTAAGCTGCACCTCAGACCAATCGAATCTGAATCTTTGGGACTGGACTCAGTGTTTTTAAGATGCTCTAGCTGCCAAGTTGGACAACCCCTGCTTGGAGCCCTGGCACTCAAAGTTTAGTCCTCAGACCAGCAGCTCAATGTCACCTGGGAGTTTCTTAGACAGGCGGACTCTCAGACCTCCAGGTGATTCTTGTGCTTATTAAAGTTTGAGAAGCACTTGGGTAAATATTTATTACTAACATGACCTCAGAGCACTTCAGTGCAGCTGCATTAATCCAGTGTCAGCATGTTTCCAGCTGTTTGTTTCAGGACTTCATTGTTGGCCTTTGGACTGAGAGGCCTGGCGTACTGAGGGTGGCCCAATGCTGCATTTGTACTCTGACACGCTGGGAAGCCCTCTGATCTCTCAGAAACTGAACAGACAGCTTGTTCCCAGGAAGGGGACCAATGAGAGCAAAGGGGCCAAGTCCAGTCAGCTGGAACTAAGGGAGGCCCAATCTCATCATGAAACCGTTACCTTAGAGGTGGTAGTTCTTGGGCAAGAGGTTGATGCACTGATGGTGATGGTTGGGACAAGATTAACTTGGTGAGTCTATACGATGAATGGGAACAGAGAAAGACGGGAGAGTTGGTAAAACTGCTGGGATGCTGTACAGACATCTTTGTGTGGTCTGCCTGTCATTCATTTGTTCATTCATGTATTCGTTTACTCAACAAATGTTTATCAAGTGGTCCTTATTTGGATACGACCTGGAATAGTTGTTATGGGGAAAAAAAAAAATGACAGCCTTGAGGGGAGAGCTTTGGAAGGAATGATCCATAGTTATATATGTTGGGAATCAGCTAGTTTTGATCAACTTAAAAACACTGCTTTATTTATTGAAATCGACAGATACAGAGTCTTTTTAAATCTAAATCATTTTGTAAATAGATTACCTAGAAAATAAGAGTTTAATGTTATCTGTGTTAATTTAAACAAGAAAAAAACATTTCTGGCATACTTTCACTTCCTGTTTTAGATCGGCAGGGGTTTGGATTAGGATCCAGAAATCCTTCTTTGCTCATTGCTGCGGACTGTTCCTTGATAGTTCATGAAACATTATTAGAGGGACGTAAAACTGGTGAGTCCATCACTGTTCAGACAGACTCAGGTTGTGAGCTGATATATTACTGAGTCAAGCTGTCTACTTCTCGGGGTTTCCGCATCAACTTGACTACTGCAAGGATAATCATTCTTAATTGTAGTCTCATAATTTAACCAGATGAAGGTTACTAGAATAAAGCATTTGAAACTTTAAACGGCTAATGGTTTAGACGTCTTTATATCCCTGTCTTTAGGATGAGACACGGATAATGTGCTCAACTCTTCCACCAACATTAACTTCTCACATTTAAAATGTTGAATTAAACAATTCAGTTTAATTTAGGGTCCTTGACAGTGTAATAGATTTTGTTTAATAGGCAATGTCTAAACCTGGACCTAAGTCACCTCATTTTAGTTAATGTATTTTTCCCACAAGGAGGGTTCGATGTAAATCCATCAGACATGTATGGATCTGTGTGACCTCATAACAACCCCTCTGGAGGTGACATAAGAATCACTCACATGGTGACATGAGATGGTAACAATCATGCAGAAATGAAAAGGGTATTTCACTCACTTGTCCCCTTAATCCTAAGAAAAGAGTGTATAAGCAACATCCAGTGAACCTTAAATGCTGACACTGGGAATCATGTTTAGTTATTTTATAGCACTGTATAGTTACAAGGTTTCATAAAATGTCCCTTAAATTTTCTTCTCAACACTATTATGAGATTGGTGAGGTTTTTCCCCCTGCTCTTTTCAAATCACATACAGAAAGCCCAGAAATAGTGGAGGAGCTCGGCCAGAGGACATTCTCCTGCCCCGGGTTTCCCATTAGGAGGACGGAGCAGCTCCTCTGTGGTCAGATCACCTGGGTTTTGACGCCAGCTACACCGTCACTAGCTATTTGCTTCTCTCATTCATTCTCTCATCCAATACACGTTTGTTTGAGCACCGCGTTCCAGGGGTGAACTAAATGTGTGATGTTTATTTAACTCATGGAGTCTACAATTACAATTGGGTGTAAATCAAATGAATATAACCCTTGTTCCTTATCCGTCCAAAGGGATCATAATACCAGACTCCTGGGATCAGGGGCGGAGGCAATGAGCCGGCAGGTACTCAGTAATGGCTATTAGTAGGATCAACATTTAGCATGGATAAACATTGCTCCTTATATAGGATTCAATGGCTCTTTCCCTCGTGGGCTATGAGAATTTAAAGAATAAGAAGGTAAGGGTGTCTCTTGGGCCTTCAAATAAGGAAACTTTGTCTTATTTTGTCAACTGCCCAGAGTACTTGGCGAATTCTGTCCACAGAAAAGGCCCTCAACAAACCTTTGCTGATGCAGAATTCCATCCCTTCAATGGTGAGTACATTGGTACCCAACAAGAGGCTTTGAAATTGTAGTCAGATTTACTTCCCAATAAACTAGAAGCAACAGGATGTAGGAGGCCTGGTATTCCCGTGTGGTCCATGCTTTTATTCAGACTGGCAAAACTGGCAGGTGACAAGAATGCAAAGTATTTTGGGCAAGCCATCAGGAGATGAGGTTGGGAAGGTGGGCCATGGAAGGCCTTGAATGGCGTGCCAAAGAGTCACTGAAGAGTGTTAAACAGGTGAGCGACATGATCAAATTTGTGTTTTAGAAACAGCTCTTTGAATGTGGTAGTAGGAGCACATGGCGGGCAGGGAAGGGGAGATTAACGGAGTGGTGAGAGGGAAAACGTAAGGCCTCAGGCCACAGCTCAGGTGAGCAACAGTGAACTAACATAGGACCAGAGAGGGGGGAGAGGAAGGGGCAGATGTTAGGGATATGATCAAGTGCAGAAGTAGGACTTGGTGACTGATTTCACATGGAGCTTCAAGAGAGCTGCTAAACTCTCTGGTGACCTCAGGGTTGTTCCTCTTAGTGAACAGGTGGAAAGAGTGGATTCTATTGACTGGAAGATGGAGTTAGAGTATGTTTTGGGAGAAAAGGTCATAAAGGGAGTTTTATGTGCCTTTGGGACCGTAAGCAGGCTGTTGATGTGTGTGTGTGTGTGGGGGGGGGGAAGGACGAAGTCTTTGAGATCAGGTATATCAAAAAGAGAAGAAATACGGGTCAAAAAGGGATCCCAGGAAACAACAAATTTAAAGGATGGAAGAAGTAGGTGGAGACAGAAGAGGAACTCTTGAGAAGCTCTGTTCTTCCTCTAGTGTCCCCAGTATTGGCGACTAGTATCTGGTCATCCAAGCCAGAAGCCCAGGCATCATCTTTGACATCATCTTTTCTCACATCCCTTCTGAACCAAAGCTTGCAAATTCTACCTCTGTAATTGTCTTGCATCCCTTTCTTTTTCATCCCACTGACAACTTTAGTTCATCTCCATAATTCAGTAGGTTGGAGGTAAGGCCTGCAATTCTGCATTTCTAACAAGCAGAATTTCCCCCAACACCCTGGTTTATGGGAGTTGCTTGGAGGGCTCCCAGCACCCTGGTGGTCTGTGTGATACATGAATTGGATTTGGTCATTAACAAGTGTTGACTACACTCCCTTTCAGTTGGTTTAGTGCTTTGGTGTTAGGGATGCTGAGTTACTTACCCATCTGGCCTTCTAGTCTTGCCAACTGGGCAGAATTAACTTACTCCATCCCTGGGGTGGTGAAATTGTCCTCAACTCAGATACAGGAGTGATTTGCAAAAGCAAACCATTTTTCTTCTAAAATTGTGCTGCACAAATGAAAGGTATACTGATAGCTTCACAAAATCATTTGCAGAGATTGCATGTATTATAAATATTGATGCCAAATGGAATTGTGATTTCAACGCACAGCTTTGAGCTGGCTACGTGAAGAAATCCCATGCGGAATCTGTTTGGGCAGCGAAACAACCTCTGGCATGAAATCAGCTGGGTTTACATGTACTGCATTAGTTTTATTTAAAAGTTGTATCTTGTGAGAATCAGAGCTTTGAAATCATCAAAGAACTCAGGCTTCAAATATGGGTCAAATATGGCCTGCTTCATCCTGGACTGTGCTCACCTGTAATTTTTGTCAAAAAAACAGTTCTTTTCCTAGTTCAATGGATGTCAGTCTTGACTGTCATTAGAATCACATGGAGAGCTTTAAAAACATACTGATGCCTGGGTCCCAAGGTCTCTGAAATCAGAATCTCTCAGGCAGTAGTGACCAGCCCTCAGTATGCTCAAAGAATTCCCCCAGTGATTCTAATGTACACTTGAGGCTGTGAATCACTACACCTTGTTGACACATTTTGAATTTCTAGGCCATTAGAACCTAACTTACCCTCTACTGGTGTGGAGTTCAAGTTAGTAGGCTTAAAAATCAGTTAGTAATTACAATAGAAGCTGAAGTAATTAAGTATGTAATGTGGAGCACCCCAAGTGTCTTCCACTAAAATTACATCTAAAAACTGCAATATTCTGAAGGCTGCCAACAAAAAGACAATATGTATTCCTGAAGCTTCCATAAACACGACTTTCTTCTAAGTCATGTCCAACTGTCATTAACCACTGGGGACCCTCTGTATCACCTCTGTTATACATCAGACATCCATACAGCTCACACACATTGGATTTCTGCCTCCCCTCGCCACACGGGAGGTTCCTAGAGCACATCCAATTGTCTGGGTCACTCGCACCCTGAGTACACAGCATACACCCACAGAGCGGGGGTGGTGGTGGAGGGATCAGTACACACTTGTTGAAAGAAACAGAGGGTCACTGATGAAGAAACGCCAGACATTTAGAACTGGAATAGACCCGAAAGATGAAATAGTCTACCGATCTCATTTGCAGGTAAGAAAACTGGCCCTTGATGGTTAAGTGATTTGCCCACGTCCAAACAATTTGTTAGGGGCAGATTCAGAACTGGAATCCTGGTCTTCTGATAGATGCAATCTCTTTCCACTTTATCAGGTTGCCTGAGAAGACCTCATTATTGTACAGGTGGGGCTGCGGATCAGTGAAGGGCAACTTGCATTGTTTAATGCCAGTTTGGAACAATAAAAATAGGATGATGAGCCATGTTAGCACAAATAGCAAAATTGAAAAAGTATTACGGCTGCTTTTGCCTCTGTGCTAAGTGTTTGATCTGTAATAATAAAATGCTCACTTTGTCCTAGATCTTTGGACACAGCAGTGACATAATTCTGACTGCATTATTCCTCGCTGGTCCAGGGGAAACATTCTAAGAGGCTTATTCTGATAGTGAAGATTGTGCATCTATTCTTTTGTCCTTCTGCTTGTTAACATTGACAAATCAGCTAGAGGGAGTCAAGCAGCCCTATAGATAGTTTAGAAGGGCATGGCTAGATGGACAGATCTGTGGGTGAACGGACAGATAATCAAAAGGATGTTTTATCTACAAAAAGGAAATTTGTCCCTGTGCAGACAGTCCCTTCGTGCATCTTGTCCTAGACATGGCAATAGGCTTCCCTCAAGATGTTACTGCATGTTCATAACATAGATTAATATTTAAAGAACTAAGGTTTTTACTCTTCATATAAAATATCAGATAAAGCTATTATTCTCACTTTGGCTGGGAATGGCCCTTAGTATTTGGAAATAATAATACACACTATATGCTTATTTAGTACAGATAGAAACCCTTTGGGCTGCATGTAGACCAGGTTGCCAAGAACTTTCAGAATAAGGATGATTAGGGGAGGGGCTCAGTTGAGTCTGGAGACTCTGGCCCAGAGCTAGGAATTGCGTGTCCCTCCGGCTGTGCGTGCTCCAAGCTCCAGCAGCTCCGATTCCAGGTTCCCGGGCTGGACCAGCGCTGGGAGCCTCTGGACGGAGGCAAGCTCAGGAGACAGGAGGCAGGGTACCCCAGAAGTGAATTCAGGTCCTGAGTTTTCCCAAGGTAATTTCCTGACTTTCTGCATGGCATCTCCCCAACGTTCATTTGCTTCAAGGACTTTGGCAACCAGATTAGGCCCCCAAATCATAGAGTGAAACTCATAAAGTGTATTTACCACAAATCCTTGCAAGGGAAACTCTAAGAGATAATAAAACTCCTCTCTGATTAGAAAGTCATGTTCTTTGCTTCATACTGACAAGCTTTTAAACACAACATCTCCCTTCCATCTTGGCCTTTAGGACGTAGTAAGTGTCATCCAAAGGTCTTTTGCTTTTCCAATTATTCGAACTTGGTCTTACTCAGAAATGTTATATGAAAGTGCATATCCTTGGAACTTATTCGTGTCTGGTCTGCTCACAGCTAATTTAAGAAGGCTGAGCTCAGAGTTACTTTCTGAAGGCACAGATACTCCTGCAGAGGGACAGGGGAGGAGGACAGCCCTGTGCTCAGGGCAAATGAGTGCCTGGGGCCAAGGAGGGGCTTTCCTGTAGGGGACCCACTCATGCTTCTCTGACTTTGGAACTATGGTCCAAGGACTTTGACAGTGAGGAAGAAATGAGTAGCATTAATTGGTGGGAAGGGATGGGTAGAAGGACTGAGAGACTGGTATCAACCATTTAGATGTTTGCTAGAAAGTTCATTTGGCTGGGAGCAGAGCAATCCATACATTTCTGACCTGTCTTACTAAAAAATTTCAGAAGCTAGAGGCTGTCCAAAGGTGCACATCAGGGGATATGTAGGGGCTAGGAGAAGGGGCGAAAGTCATATAAACGAATGAAGTAGGCAGGATGTAACAACTGGGAGTGATGGAGACAGAGGCAGATGGAAAAAGTATTTCCTGTCGAAAAGAGGTAGATGCTTCTCAGTTCCAGACTTGCAGCGTCTTTCCAGATCTTCTGAATTTGCTGAGGAAGTTAGAAATCTGGATTTCTATGTAAAATCTTTTCTTCTAAAAATGTTTTTGACCAATTAAACCACACACTTCTGGGCCCCAGATCTGGCGAAGGCCAGCTGGTGTGCACCCCTGCACAGTTAGTTTCTGAAGTTCAACTCTGTCCAGTCTTTGAAAATCAGGAGAGTTGGGGGCTGGAATGCCCCTTGGGAGAGGCCAAGGATGGAGGACAGCTGTCACCAGAGGCATGTTCACCTGAATCCCATGTGTGTACTTTGGACACAGCTAGTTGAGTAATCGGTGTCCTGTCCCCAAGTCAGCAAGAGCTGAGCCTACTTTGTGGGCTCAGTAATGTCATTTGAGGACAGCAGAAAAAGCAGACAACTCAGCTCCCCATTGTCCTCTCATCTTCTTTTTGCCTCATCATCTCCTTTTTTAAAAAAAATTAAGTATAGTTGACTTACAGTGCTATGTTAATTTCTGGTGTACAGCATAGTGATTCAGCCATATATATATATATATGTATGTATGTATTTATATATGTATATATGTGTGTATACACACACACACACGTATACATTCTTTTTCATAGAAGCTTTCGTAGAAGATTGTTGTTTATCTATTTTACATATGGTAGTTTATATCTGCAAATCCCAAACTCTCAGCTTATCCCTCCACCCCCATTCTTCCTCCTGGTAACCATAAGTTTGTTCTGTATGTCTGTGAATCTGTTTCTGTTTTATAAATAAGTTCATTTGTCTCATTTTTTTAGATTCCACAAATAAGTGATATCATATGATATTTTTCTTTCTCTTTCAGTCTTATTTCACTAGAATGGCAATCTCCAGGTCCATCCATGTTGCTACAATGGCATTATTTTATTCTTTTTTATGGCTAAATAGTATATATAAATACATATATATATATATATATATGTGGTGTGTATATATATATATATACACCACAATTTTTTATCCAATGGCTAGACTGGGTCAGTCTATTAGCTCATGGTTTTGTTTCATTTTTTAATTGAAGTATAGTCAGTTTACAATATTGTATTAATTTTTGGTGTATAGCATAGTGATTCAGTTTTATATGAGTGTGTGTGTGTGTATAGTCACAAGTTCATGTTTCTAATGACTCTTTAAGAATACAGTGAAGTATGTGAATTTTAAAATCAGTATTTAGTTAAGCTAAGGATATAAACTACTTTGGAAATAGAGCAGAGCCAGGAATATAAAGGAGTTTGGGAAGGGGACCCCTACTAACAGCTTCCCAAATTCCTTTCCACTACTCTCCGACCATTAGACAACAAAAATATACGTACTAGTTTACATTTGAATTCTATCAAAAAAGAGGAGTCTAATAGTAACTGAATTGGAAGAATCTAAACAGTTGTTTGCAGCATATTCATTGCTTTCATTTTATATTGTTTCCATAGCTTTCTGACATGATCGTTTTTAACCAATAACTAACAAAAATAAATGAAAACGGAAAAGATTTTGTTAAAGGCGTAGAGGCATATTTGCATTTACTGTCACACATGGTACTTCCTGGGTGGATCGGTCTAAATCAGAAAGTCATGACCATTGCTCTTTCCCTTTAGGTCTCACTGCTTCAGAATCATCTCAGCCATAAAGTGAGGCTGTCCATTCCTTCTCATTTTGGTCCAGATTTGTTACAACCCAGCTTATTTGCGCTACTTAAAATACTTCTTGTCTGTTTTTTTTTTTTTAAACAAGCTTATCTGCCAGTGTTCCTCTTGAATGGACAACACAGTAATCAAGAATTTAGGATTAGTGACAAAAGACAGTTGAAAATGCAAAACTGCAATATTCTAAGGGGAGAAAAGCTACATATGCCTACTCTGATGGTTTGTTAAAATGCTATTTGTCTTTGAAATAACTTCTTTCTGAAAAGGTTTATAATATATGATGTGTTAGAAAGGTGAACATTAAAAAATGTATTTACATATACATATATTTACATTATATTACATATACAAATGTGTGTATATAACATAAAATTAGTCCATGACAGCTCACTGTTTCTCAATCTGAATGCTGTCCATTGCTCTCAGCCAATGAGCTAATGTGTTACAGACCCTACTGATACTCTTGACCAATGGTTGTTAGTGTCCCATCCTGTGATCTCTCTCTGCCAGTGAGCACATGCTCTTGGTATCCAGAGTTGTATGTATTTTGTCATATGTGTTATTTACTTTCCTATCTCCCTTTCTTCCATTGATATGTAGTCTCCTGGGTGATTTCTATCCACTCTGGCTGATAAAATTTGTGCAAGTCATTCAAGATTTGAAAATACAAATTTTATAGCGACTCTAGGATTCTTCAAGAAAATGGTCAAGAAAACATTAGAAAACAGGGCTTCAAGACCCATCAAGGTCTTTTCAAGATTTATCTAGCCAAAACAAGGCTTAACTTTTATTATAAAAGTGAAGCCACAAAACCTATAAATAGATATGCATTCCCAAGTCAGATATTCACAGTCCTGGATCAAAATAGGAAAAAGTTCTTTCAGCTGGGACTGCAAAAAAAGTAGCTGCGTAATTGCCAACTACAATTCTAATTTAAGAGATTGTGAGTGTGAAATTACAGAGTTTTCCCTTGATCAGCTCAGTCTGATTACCAAATCCTCCTGCTCCATGCATGTTGTGCTCTGTGACTACAGCCACACCACTTATATCTTTTTGGCACAATGTGTGCACTGGGCTTGCTCACTGAGTTAATCAACAATTGTGTTTTCTTAATTTTTTTTTTCAGATGTATTTTTTTATTGAGTAATAGTCATTTTACAATGTTGTGTCAAATTCTAGTGTAGAGCACAATTTTTCAGTTATACATGAACATATATATATTCATTGTCACATTTTTTTTCACTATGAGTTACCACAAGATCTTGTATATATTTCCCTGTGCTATATAGTATAATCTTGTTTATCTATTCTGCATTTTAAAATCCCAGTCTGTCTCTTCCCACCCCCTACCCCCTTGGCAACCACAAGTTTGTATTCTATGTCTATGAGTCTGTTTCTGTTTTGTATGTATGTATGTATGTATGTATGTATGTATGTATGTATGTATTTATTTAATTTTTTTTTTTTTAGATTCCACACATGAGTGATCTCATATGGTATTTTTCTTTCTCTTTCTGGCTTACTTCACTTAGAATGACATTCTCCAGGAACATCCATGTTGCTGCAAATGGCGTTATGTTGTCAGTTTTTGTGGCTGAATAGTATTCCATCATATAAATATACCACTTCTTCTTTATTCAGTCATCTGTTGATGAATTTAATTAAACTTGGATTTCAGAGCACTGTTTAACTTGAGATATTTGCACATGCTAGCAAACTAACAAACCTAAAGAAGTAAAAATTGCTTTTCCCCTTTCTAACTGCTTATTTAGCACCTTTCTCTTCTTGCACTAAGTATAGTTAACACAGAGAAACATACATAAGCATTAAAAATGCACAAAAGTACTTAATAAGGAACTGGTATTACAATTTGCCAGTTTTCTCTATCCCCTTTTGATGCAGAAAATAAAACAATATACACCTGCCATTCACTTCTAGATGGGAGCAGGTCAGCCAGCACAGCCTGACTATTAAAAGATTAATTGAGTGGCCTGTTTGTTTAGATAGTCTCTCAAGGTCATTAACAACTTCTCCTTTGACAAATTCTTTTCTCTGACCTCACTTTGCGGATCGCTGCTGAAGCACTGGATGGTTCTCCAGTCTCCCTTCTAATATGCTTGCGTGACCCCACAGTTTTCTGGTTCCCTTCCAACATCTCTGTCTGTTCCTTCTGCAGTCTTCTTCATGAGATCCTCTTCTCCCACCAGTAACTTATATCTAGATGCTTCCTGAAAGGGAACGTGTTAATGGCCTGATTATTCTCCCTCATCCTGTATTCATACTCTTTGCCATGTGTCTGTGAAATTCTTCCCAGTGAAGACAGGGAGTATATTTCCCTTATCCTTAGCTGTGGGTTCAGGCATGTGATTTTTTGGACAAATTCAAGGTTAATGGACGTGACATGGGATTCTTGGGTGACTGGGCTAGCCTTCCTGTGCCTCGGCTGTTGCCATGGGAAGAACATGCCCAGGCTAGTCCTGGTCCCAGGAGAGTCAACCTGCTGGTGCCAAAAGAAGGATCAGAGATGCTAGAAACAGAGCTCAGCCAGGGGCAGCTGACCTCAGATCCATGGAGAATAAATGACTGCTGCCTTAGCCACCGGCTACTGAGATGGCTTGTTATGCAGCTCTGTAGGGGGCGACGGACACAGTAGACATAGAGAGTGATTCACTGATTACTCTTTGAGACTCCGTGATCCTCCATTACCAAACTGGGCTTTTTGCTGATGGTCTAGGGGTTAAGCTGACCTGTTGTCTGATAAAAATAAATAATAAAATGCAATGATAAATAATATGATTATTAATAAGTTAAATAATAAATGATAAATAAGCTATCATTTTTAAAGCTCCTACTGTGTTTCAAGGGTCATGCTAAGAACTTTACATGCATTATACCTGAAACTCATAATTTTCCAGAAATAAAAGATAGGATTATGCTTAATTATAAAGGTATAAACTGAGGCTCAGGGAGGTAAAGTGACTTATCCATACCCTCGAAATAAGGATTGGTTCTCGCCTAGAGATATTGGAGAGAGTGTGGCCCTGCCGATACCTTAATTCTGTATTTTTGCCTTCAGAACTATGAGACAATACATTTCTGTCTTTTTAAGTTACGTAGTTGGTGACATTTTGTTACAGCAGCCCTACAAAATGAGTAGGTGGGGCTCAAGTCAAGGTGATAATAGTGCCACGTTCCTTTTGGAGAATCGAGGGTAGAGCCCATCCCTTTCTTTTTCCAGCTTCCAGAGGCTGCTTGCATTCCTTGGATCATGGTCACATCACTCTCATGTCCACTTTCATTGTTACATCATTTCGTCTTCCTCTCCTGTCCTGCCCCCCACTCCCGTTATGCAGACTCTTGTGATTACATTGGACCTATCTGGATAACCCAGGATTCTTAATTTAAACACATCTGCGAAGTTCCTTTTGCTGTGTAAGGTAACATATTCACAGGTTCCAGATATTAGGACTTGGACATATTTGGGAACTATTATCCTGCCCACCACAAGAGGTGGTCCCAGGAAGCAGGAGTGGGGGAGAAGGGAGTGAGACAGACAGGAAGAAAAGCCAATATAAGAGTATATGCCCTGGAAGCAACAGGGGATAGATTCTGGCAGGATCTCCTGATTCACCTACCGAACGTCCCCAGCATTTCCTACCTGGGCAATGGGCAGCTGGGGCATTTATTCCATGGCCTCCTCCCCCTTTAGTTGAGGCCTGTTTATGGGAACACTGGTTTCCCCGCACTTCTGGGCTGCATTTTCATGTTGGCTGGGGAAGCTACCATGACACCAGAGAAAACCAGGGCTTGTGGTGGGAGATTCCAGGCTTGTCTAGAACTATCACTATCCACTAAAACTCTGGATGAAATCAGAGATGGGCCTGGGATATGTGATGCAAGACACAGAGGCATCTGCTTTAAGGTGAGTGCTCAACGCGGCTTGCCAAAAATTCGTATACTATCCAGCACACATTTCCCTGGCAATTGCTTAGAATTTGAGATTGAATTTTAAGTAACAGCCCTAGCCTATTTCTAATCTGCTACCATAGAACTATGTGTTTCTTGTTCAACAAGTAGGCTCAAAGGGCTGTTATCTAACGTGACCATCTCACTGAAGGCTCAGGGCAAGGCTTGCCATGGAGCTAAGGGGCAAGTTTGCTTTTAAGAGGATGAATATTATCAGTGTCAATCATTAGACAGCATCAGGTCAGAAAACAAGTTTTGTGTGTGTGTGTGTGTGTGTGTGAGACCATGAAAGGGTCACAGAGGCAGACACAGTGGGAAGACATTTGCCAGGTAGACCAGAAGTTCATTCTAAGAATTGAATTTCTGGCTTATTGAAATTCTGTCAAAGAATTCAGTCTAAGAAAAGCTAAGATTTTAACCCAGATTCTCTAGTTACAAATCCCCTCCTCTTTTCTCTACTCCAGAGTGAGGGTCGAGAGGAGAATGTTCATACTTTTCAAGGATAGGTAGTGTTCAGCCCTCCACTGTCTGCTCTTGGCAGGAGAAGGGCAGGGCAGGCTTCCAGCTGTACTAAGGGTTTTCCAAAGAGGAGAAGGCATCTGGAGGAGAGCCAGGCTCCCAGTGACCAGGACCAGATGAGCAGAAGAAGAGCTGGATTTTTCTGCAGGCTCAATGTTGTCAGGCATCGTGCCCTCCCCCCAGGTACCCTCTGATGCAGGGTCTTGGTGAATGAGCTCTCTAAGATGACATTTGACTGTTCTTGCTCCGTTCTTCGGAGAGAGCTTGACTGTCTGTCTCTCCTTCTCCCAGGTTTTGCAGCTCCCTGTGGATGTTTTTCCACTCAGTGTCTGTAACCCTTTTTTTCCTCAACTCTATTCAGCAAGATCCAAAGCTATTTATTTTTCTAGATGTGTCCTGAACAGAAGCTTCTGACCTTTTGCTCATACTTTGGACGTTTTGATTACCTTTCCTGCCAGCTAGTTTATCACAGAGGTTCAAGCCCTGTTCTCCCCCACATTGCCTGATACCTTTCCTCACCAAAACCTTGGGTGTTTTGAGGGAGTCATGCAGCCAAAGAGCTCAGGTCAAGCACCAAAGCAGCTTCCTTTTCCCAGCTGTTCTCTGCTAAGTCCCCTGACTGCGGTTTCACTGACTTTCCTTCTCGTCATTTCCAGGGGAGCATTAAACAATCTTTTGGAAACCAGTCCAAACCCAAGGTCCTAGTCTCCAGTAGTGGGAAGAGCATTCTATTTCATGCAAAATTCTGGTTTGTTGAAATTTTGTAAGGAAATCTTTGTCAGTCTAAGAGCCATTGTGCACCGTCAGATTCCCTCCAGCTATGAACACTTGTTCAGTCTTGTGGAAACAGCTAGAGTCAGGTGGAAAGGTAATATGACTTCGGAGCCCCCATTCCCAGTGACCATGCTAAACCCAGTCTACCTACTACACTCTGGGGACCAGAGAAAATGTCTCCTTAGGGAATCACAGAAAAATTAAAAGCCACATTGAATTAGTAGCCTGGGGCTGCTATGTCTGGCTTCTCCACAGCCCTGCCAACTGGCCACGTGGGTGAGAGGCCCACAGTTAACATGGGGTTTAAAGTCAAATCAAGGAGGAAGTGTTTTTAGTATTACTGTGCCGTTTACATTTGTCCAGAGAACCTAATAAAGCGGCACACCAGCACATCTGAAAATCAGAAAAACAAATTAAAGGAGAAACGAAACACCAGGCTGGAGCTTGAACTCAGCCTTCCAGGGCTAGACCGTAGTTATTCTAGAATTAGGAAACTGTGCCTTTGAACTTGAGTCCTTGGACACAGGATACTTTCCAAGATCATTTCTTCCTGTCCTACATTATTTAGTAAAGTTTTTGTTTTAGATGATGCTAACCTGTCTCAGCAGAACTAAAGAGCACAGAGGGAAAAGACCGGGCCTTGAAAGAGGGAACATGATTCCTTGGAGGCTGAGTGTGACGGTAGCAGGAGGGATGGGAATGAGAGAAGTGAAGTTGGGGGGCCACTGCCTGTAGCCGTCACCTTCTGGGGAGGACCTTTCTAAAGCTCTTCACATTAGAAACAGTGGCCCAACTGGTGATGGTGGGAGATGGCTACTTTGAACAAGGGGTTGTCCCCTTGAAACCTGTTGTAGCTGTGGTTAATGGACACACCTCTCGGTGGGTCTGTTCAGTAACAGTCTCCAGAAACCCGTGTGGTTTCTGGCTAATGTCAGTGCCAGAAGCCTTTTAAATTTGTTGGTAACAGAGGCACGGAAATAGCCACTGGCCAACTGCCATAGCCAAGTAACACTTAACACTGACAAGTAAAACAGCAGCTGGTTTCATTTTGTGAGTTCCCAAAGTGCTTCCCGAGGGTCATAGGCAATGAGCGTGGAAAATTGTTAAGGCTCTGTAATTATTTCAGTGCCACCCATTTGGGAGTTAGCGGCTCCACCATGAATTACAAACCCTTCAAAGACTGAGGACAGTACCTGGAAGCGTAAAGACTCTAACACACAGCCCGAGGAACAAGGACCTTTCTGAAGCTCCTCTGGTGGCATCTTACTTGGATCACTCCTTGACTCCACATTCTCTCAGCAAATTGTGACCATAAGCTGCTGCGGGTTCTTACAAGTGTTTGTCAGAAGTCACGTAAGTGCTTTCTTGCTAAATGTTTCTAGTGTTTTTGATGTGAACGCTGTGATAAATTAAAGATGGCCACACATTCTTTACTCTTCCTACCTTTGAGAGGTGGAGTCCAATTCTCCTCTCCTTGAATCTCAGCTGAACTTGATGACCTGCTTGACCAATAGGATGTGGTGGAAGTGGTGTTCTGGGAACTTTGAGACTAGATCCCAAGAAGCTTTACAATGTCTACCTGGATTTCTTGGAATACACTCCTGGGATCCCCACCCCACCATGCAAACTAGACAGCTACTGGGAGGCTGCTTTGCTGGAAAGACCGCATGTAGGCAGTCTGGTAGATAGTCCCAGTTGAACCCTGCCTTCTAGATATGCCTGCCAGGGTGCATGACTAGTAGTGAGTGAAGCCTTCTTGGGGCCTTCAGACCAGCCCATCACAAGCTGTATACCACCAAGTGTTACTGAGTCCAAACTCATTCTGCTCCCTGCACGACAGGCCAGTAAATCGGGAAATGAGGTGTTGGGGCAAGGAATAATTACTTTATTTGCAAAGCCAGAAGACCAAAAAGATGGGGGACTAATGTCCCAGGGAACCATCTTACCCAAGTCAGAATTGAGGCTCCTTTTATACTAAAAAGGCGGAGGAGGTGTGGTTGCTTGTTGCAAACTTCTTGGTGTCAGAATCCTTTGTCCTTGCTGCTGTCCACATAGGTCAGGTCATGATGTTCCTGTAATCCTCCAACAAAACAAATGTTATTCTCTGTTCTTCAACTTAAAAAAAAAAATCTCTATATGAATAGAAAAGTGTTATACCCTTAAAAATCAAAACCTTCTGACCCACAAAATCTCATGGTATAGTAAAAGGGTTGCCCCTTAAGCTATTGAGTTTTGGGGTGGTTCATTACACAGCAATAAATAACCAGAACAACTATCTAATCAGGTATAAATTCCTGGAAATTAGTGGATTTTACTTCCTTTTATTTTCATTACAATGTTCTTTCCCAACACTTAACTTCACTGTTATCCACCAAATACCTTGCTATGCACTAAAGATAAACCTAATCTAGTTTTCTGAACTAAATGTATTTTAGTCTAGCTCTTCCTGTTTTATTAAACTCTAAGAAAATCCCTCATTTTTATAGTGAAGAGATTAATTTCAGATCCAAAAAAAAAAATCTGATTTAATTTGCTAATTTCCTATGTATTTTAGATGATCAGTTCATGGGTTTAATATTTCCCTTATCATCTTCACAATGACTTCCTACAAAAAGGAAATGTGACTTTTATATACACTGCACTTCATTTGCATTATTTGGGACCATTTGAAAGCCAAGTCTGATGGCTGACCACAACACAATGAAGGTAGAAATTAATAACAAAAAGATAGCGAATGTGACCAAAGTAATATCTGCTTTAGGGACTGTAATAAGATTTCCTTTGGGTCTAATATTTAGACCACTACTCAGCATGTTGTAAGCACTCAATAAATGTTAGCAACTATTGATATTAAAGACATATATAATTTTCAAATCCAGTTTAAGCTCAGCAGGAGTTAACTTAAGCTAGTTTGTTGAGTTCAAAATCTCAGAGCCAAAATGCGAAGAAACGTGATGTTGTGCTAAGCCTGTGCACCTTCATCAGAAAATAGGCAAGGTTTCTGCTCAACTTTTTGAAATATTATAAATAGCAGGAGAATCCACTTGTAAACCCCGACTAGGAATCACTAAGACAGACTCAGCCTTGCAAATGAGGAAACCAAATTCCAAAGGTACTACTTCCAGGACTCTATCCACTCATGCTGCCACTCTTGAAACAAGCCTGAGTGATCCTGTTGTTTAGACAACAAAGGAAGGGAAGGGGGAAGAAACGTTCTCCTGAACTCTGCTTTTATCTTAGAGATGATGGCAGAGCATTGGAATAGACTTTGTTCTTCACTTTTACAATGTACCAGATCAAGAACTCAGAGTATATATTTTAGAAGCATAGGAACCTTCTATAAGATTTCTTCCAGCTGTGCCCTTAAACATCCAGAAAATATGAGGCCTGGGTCTCCTATGAACACACATCTTCTATGACAGGAAATGTAATTTATGAAAAGGAAATATTAATTGGCATCTAGGTTGTATCTTAGGCTCTAGATTTAGGCACCATGGCAATATATTTTATCCTCTAGCTATAGTGTGGGATCCTAGAGCATCAAAATTTGCAATCTTATTATTGTACACTCAAATAATATATTCCCAAATATGCAGGTGGTTTTCCCCCCAAATCATCCTGAGGGATCACTATAGATCTTTTATTCTAGTCCTTATAAATTCTTTCATATTCTAAGGGTACTCCTTCAGTTACTTTATTTTTGGTAAAACTATATTAACCTGAACAATTTCAATAAATGGTAGTTTAGCTGCTGAGAGAGGTTACCTCATGAAATTTATTTTAAAAAAAAGAAGAAAAAGAAGGAAAGAATATATATTAGTCAGTATAAGGTAGGCTATACTACAGTAACAAATTAATCCGGAAATCTCAGAGGCTTGCAATGTAAAAATTCACTTGTCACACATACAAAAGTCACTATGAGGCCAGGCTGTCCTTAAGGGATGACTTAACCTTTAATCTTGAGCTCCACCCTCCAACACAAGGCTCCCTTGGTTGCCAATACAGGGGAGAGAGAGAGAGTTGGAATATCATGCAGGGGTTTCTCACTGCCTCAGATAAAAGTAACATGTATATTTCCACTCACATTTAATTGGCCAGGCCTTCCTGACTACAAAGCAGTCAGTGAGTATGGTCTTGGACTTCTGTGTGCTTGGGAGAGAAAAATATGAAGAAAAGACCTAATGAATGCAATTCATTTTCTGGTTCACAGGAGGCAAATGCTGACTACATATTTAGTTTTATATGACCTCACAGTTGTAAGAGTTTTAAGGCATTATAAATAAGCTTTTAAAAAATCACCTTCAAAAACAATACTGGAGACTGGAACAACTGGATATTCATTTGAGAAAAAAATAATCTCAATCCTTTCCTTGAGGCATACACAAAAATTAATTTGATATGGGCCATAGATCTAAACTAAGAACGAAAACTAGAAATGTTCTAGAAGAAAACATAGGAGAAAATCCTTAAACTTAGGGTAGACAAAGATTTCTTGAATAAAAAAAGCACAGATCATAAAAGAAAATAATTATAAATTGTATTTTTTCAAAGTGTGAAACTTGCTCTATGAATGAAAATAAAAAGGCAGAGAGTCAAAGAAAATATTTAATGTATCTATATTGAGTATATGTATACAAATATATGTATTACAGTTCATTAACTATAATGTGCCCCTCAGAACTGGCTATATAACTCACAGAGCCCAGTGCAAAATGAGAAAGCAGAGCCCTTGTTCAAAAATTGTTAAGAATTTCAATACAGCAACAGTAGGGCAGTAAACCAAGTGCGGGGTGCGGCTGCCCAGTTCATACACCCATGATGCCACGGTGGCCCCACTCACTGGAATTCCGTCTCCCCATCCTGTTCACCTTTGCATCCCAAGCACACAGAATATCTGACACATGGTAGACACTGGATGAATATATTTGTGGAATGTTATCCAACATGTTCTATAAAAAAAAAAAAAAAGCTTTGATAATTTTATTTTTGAAAATTCGATTTATTTTCAAAAATACATTTATTGCATGAAATACTTGTATGCACATATTTAAATGTAGGAGCAGGTGATATTGTGCACCTAGTGTATTACATGTGAGTGTTCACTTTTCTTCATCCTTTTTTCTTTCTGCTCCTCAGCTCAATCATTTCAATTGTCCTATCATCAAGTTGGCTGCTTCTTTCTTCTGCCTGCTCAGATTAGCTGTTGAACCCCTCCATTGGCTATTCCTGTTGTGGGTGAGGCAGGCTCTTCATCCCCTGACAGTGATTCTGGCCACGTCCCTTGTGTCCTCATAGTCACAATCTTCTGAACACCTTTGCTGGACGCAGCCACTTCTGGGCCCTCAGTCTGGGCCTCCTAACTCTGCTTCCTGCACATCCCAGGCTGCCACTCCATTCCTCCCCTGCTTGTGTCAGAAGCTGCCTCTTCTCCCGGTACAAATATTCAATAGGATGGCACTCCGTGGAGAGAAAGGTGGGAAAGGCGATCTGACTTCCTTAGGTTAAACTTACTAGGGGTGTATCCAAGCGGCGTGCCTCATGTCTCAGTGTCTGAGCGCACTTGGTGGAAGGGCATTTGTGGTGTTTACTATTTTTTTTTTCCTGACTTTCCCTCCACACCTGCAGACTCACACACCCACATAAAATTCAGTCACAGATTAAGGTTTGGAGACACATCTTTGTAACACAATGCTAGGCTTTTCTGCCAGCTCAAGGTTGTCTCAAATTCCCTTTCTTAAGAATCCTTTCCCATAAAACTCTGTGGGCCTTCACGGAATGGAGTTTTCTGGAAGACCACACCCTGCGGGTTTATCAGACAGGCTCAGACAGTTCTCTCCCAGCACGAAACACACTGACAATACCTGCCCTGTCGCCCCATCCATCTCGACTTGCTGAATATCTAAGGATATACCTTGTTTTCCCTAAGTTTCCACTGAACTTTATTCAGATCATCTGGGACAGTCAATGACTCATTTAATAAAATGGAGAGCCTACTTTTGTAATTAACCAAACTTATTAAATAGGTTTTATGTATTCAGGGTTTCATATAGGTGTCATGTGTGCTCAGAGTCCATGTTTAGGAACATAGTGTAGCTGTGTATGCATATCTGTCATGTCCTGACAGGTCATATTGGCCAGAATTAGAGGGAACAGCAGATCGTGTTCTGGCAAAGATTTGGTTCCAGGCCACTCCCCACGTGGTGGCAGGAAAAAAACAAACAAATCATTAAGTACAAATAGGTTGTGCATTTTAATTCATGATGATTAATCCACAGATTTTACATTTAAAAAGTAAAAAATGCCTCATGTCAAAAAATAAACTTCAGCTAAAACCTCTGATGGGCTTTTCAAAAGACTTTTGAAAAGAAAAATTAACTCCATCTTAAAAGCCGGCACCGCTAATGGCATTTGTACAGGATTTACCATGTGCCAGGCACTCTTAAGCATATTACAAACATAAGCTCACTGAATCCAGAGGACAGCCCTATGATGTGGGCACTTTTAGGTATTGTTTCCTAGTTCACATCTACACGGGACTTTCCTGCTTTTTTGCAAATACGTACTCCTGTTTAGAGAAATAGGCCATGGTGTTTATTTTGCATTAGAATGTGTGTATAATTTCAAACTATGTGGGCAAGTCATCATAATTTTTCCCATCAACAATCAGCAAATGAATGCAATATTCCTCTAATAATAGTTCTCGTTAAGTCTCTTAGCAGGTTTAAAAGATTTAAAAAATAATTTAATAATAAATTTAAAAATAAAAATAAAAAATTTTAAATAAAAGAATAAAAAAATAACTGTCTTAGAGAAGAGCAAATATAAGGATAATCTATCATTTTGTCAGGTTAATTGGTCTAAAGAAGACAGTGGCCGTAAATTAAATAAGCAGTTGGGAAGACATGAATGTTAACCTCTCAGAAACTGTTCACGTGCACTGACCAGCCATCCCATATATGCACACATCAGTCACACGTATCATTCACTGCAGGTGGTTAATGGCTTGCGTATGGCCTAGGTTTCCTGGTTTGCTAACTAACTATCCTGCCCACATAAACATACCCCTGACTGTCAAACCACCCATCTTGGTTATCATGGCAGAAACTGCTGTCACTAGATGATAGGACAAGTGCTCATAAGCACTGTTGAGTGTCATTATAATTGAGGCAAATTAGACTTTCTTACCCCAGCAATCAATAGTTTTATGTAATTTTTTTAAAAGTGATATTTATGATTTTTCTAACCATATAAACATTTAGAATATGTCATTCTTTCCCTTTACATTCTACAGTTGATCTCAAGATCTTCTCCACATTAGGGTTATAAAAGCATTCACTTATATTAATTTTATCTTAACAGTTTTAAAAATTGAAGTACAGTCAGTGACAATGTGTCAATTTCTGGTGCACAGCACAATGTCCCAGTCATGTACATATATACATATATTCATTTTCATATTCTTTTTCATTAAAGGTTATCATAAGATATTGAATATAGTTCCCTGTGCTATACAGAAGAAACCTGTTTTTTCTTAAATCTATTTTTATATATAGTGGCTAACATTAATTTTACCTTAACATTTTTAATCTATCTGGAAGTTATCTTGGTATATGACATTAAGAACTGATTTAGCTAGTCCAATTATTTTTTCACTAATTAATCCATATTTCCTGCTTTGGGGAAATATTTAGTATTTTTAGTAGGGGTAGATACACCAAGACATTGTACTTTTCAGGTGACACTGAAGCCCAGAACCATTGGTAGCATAAGAACCATGTGCTGTTTTCCCCATAGCGGTGCTGGATTCCTGAACTGTCCGTCCTGGCCTTGTCAGTGTTGTCACCAATGTCACCTTTCTCTGCGATCTGGAAAAGTTTTCTTCTTTGACCAAAAGCATGATGTGGGCCTTGGGAATATCAGGTTCCACCTGAAAACTAAATTGACAAGTTCTTGGCACCAGTGAACAAATGAAGAGAGCAGAAAATCTTTCTTCTGAGTCCCACGGAAAAGAAGCAGCCAAACAAGTAACCGGCTCCACATGAGGTGAGAAGCCTTCCAGGAGAGGGCGCCAGGGTGAGGATCAGAATGATGGGGGATGTCTTTGTGTCACATCACTGAACATACCCTATCAACGGTCATGGCCACAAGCTGGGCGGATCTCAGCTTGCTGCGCAGTCTGTGTCAAGTTCAGGACGTCGGGAAATAACAAACTTGGAAGGAGATCACACAAACCCCCACCTGATGTGACGGAGCGGCAGCCCTTATGGTGAGGAGGTTCTCTTTTATATCTAGTTGACTTGTGCTCATTGAGTTTAGTTGGGTCTCCTCTGAAAACCGGTGCCTGCGGCTTGCGCTTCTCTGCGCTGTGGGCTGCAGGATAGCAGACGTTGTCCTCCAAGCTTCTCTTCTTTCACAAGAGAAGCCTCTTTTTATTTGGATAAAGTGACCTCATGATCTGAGCCGATTATAAAAATTAACATGAGAGGGACCAACAGGATGCGGCATCAGATTTTCCAGAGGTCCTGACAAAATCTTTTCTTCCTTTTTGAATCAGAGGATGTTTAAAAACATAGAATGTGCCATATTTTTTCTTGTCTCTGTTTAAAATAGAACCTTGTTGATTGAATTCTATTCTAAATTCCATTTGCAAAAGAATGTGTATTTGTCTCCTCTTGGTATTCATTTATGCAGCTATTAATTCAATTCATGTTTATTGAACAGATATTATGTGACAGGGCTAAAACTAAAACTAATAGTCCTAAAACTATTAGGACTAAAACTAGTATTAGAGTTTCTGCCAGGTACTGTGCTAGGTGATTTTAAGATACTTCCTCATTTAATCCGCGAGAGAATTTTGTGAGAGAGGTATTACTATACCCATGCGTGTGCAGAAACCAAGGGACAGAGAGATGAAGTGCCTTACTCAAGGACACGCAGCAGTTGTGTCTTGAACCTGGGATTTAAAGGCAATATCTCAGAGTTCATGGTCCATTTGTTCTTCCTGCTCTAGCAGTGGTTCTTCTTTTCGGAAGTATCTTCTTATTTCTCTCTGATTTAATTGCCTCACTATGGGAGAACATGGCCTGTGTGATATCTATTCATTGGATTTGTTGAGGCCTCCTCTGTGACCGAGCACATGGTCTATTTCTATAAATATTCCATGTTTACTTGAAGAGATTGTATATTCTCTGCTAGTGCTGGGCCACAAAAATCCATTAGATTAAGCTTGTTAACTTGGCTGTTTAAAGCTTCTGCCTCTTTATTAACCTTTCGTCAGCTTGGTCTATCAGATTCTGTTAGAATATGTTAAAGTCACTCACCATGATCGTGTACTTGTCAAATTCTTTTTGCCATTCTCTTAGTTTTGCTCTCTCTCTCTCTATATATATGTATATGTGTTTGACTCTGTTGGCAGTTGTATAGAAACTCATGATTTTTATATTTTCCTGATAGATTGTTCTAATCACTATTATATGAGGTTCTAAATTATCTCTCTTAAAGCTTTTCCCCTTAGCTTCTATTTTTCTAATCCAAATATTGGTATACCAGCTTTGTTTTTGCTAGATATTTGCTTGGTTATCTATCTATCTATCTATCTATCTATCTATCTATCTATCTATCCATCTATCTATCTATAAATCAATCCATCACTAAGGATGATGTAAAATGAGGTGATAGAATGAAAAAATATTAACTTTATATTATAAAAATCTATTTATGTACTATATTTATATTATTATATAGATCTTTTCTGTCTATCACCTCATGTTATGCCTTCCTGTGAATTTTATTTTAGGTATGCTTTTTGTAACCAGCACAGATTTTTTTCATAGAATGATAACTGTAATCTCCCCATCTTTACATTGGTATATTAGCTATTTTGTTGTATGTAATGGCAAAGCAACATACATCTGAAAGGAGTGCTTGATATAGTAACACTACTTACATATGGTACCTACAGTAACTATGGATGCCTACACACTATATTTACAGTAACTATAGTAAGTATAGCAGAATTGATGTTCAGTGATGACAACCATTATTCTCCTTTGGATAGTGTTCGGCCAACCTCAGTTTTTGCTGCCAGCATCCCTTCTAGGTTTTCCTGGTAACCCCAGATGTCTTATTTTTAATGCGTTCACACAAATGCTGTCTTTTAATAACAAGTTGCATTGTGAGCACTGCTGAGCTGGAGTTACTGTTTGCCACCTTATTTTGTGACCTTTCATGTCCTTTTACTTTGTGACCTTTCACGTCCTTTCACTTTGTTCCTTCCCGTGTCTGATGGACTGATACACTTTCCTATATTCCTTTTTGGCTCCTCTGCTGGTTTGGGAGCTAAAGATTGCACTCCCTTCCTTTTAGTGGTTACCCTTAATATTTTAATATACATAGTTAGCAATTTAGCTTTCTAACATTATGGCAAATTTTGTCCACCCTAAACCCTCAAGAGACTCACCTACATTTTGCTATGGTGTGTGTTTCTCAAATTGCAATTCATCTGCTGTTCTGGGACAAATGCAGTTTCTGGTCATTTGAGCTTGCCTTAGTTTACCTCTTTATCTAGGGTGACGAGATTAAAGACTGAACCCGCACAACAGAATGTAAGCCATGTTCTGGCCCAGCTTTATAAACACGAGCTAACTTTAAAAAGTATGGTCTTTGAGAAGCCAGAGTTCGCGTTATCTTGAGCTTCCAGTGACTGCTGTGTTCTTTCTGCTCTTCTCTAAGACACTTATTTTGCATTTTGCTTGGAAAAGATTTTAAAGTGAAGGCATAGTCCCTCTGATTTTCTTGAAATACTTTGGTTCCTTTGTATTCTGTTCCGGATGTTCCCATATTAGTTCCTGTGTTCAAGCTCTTACTTCCTTTTTTAAATTGGTTGAAGAGCTCATCTAATGATTTCAGTATAATTGATGTTTTGACTGAGTTGCATGAATGTTTCCAAGAGTCTCATATCTTGATATATCCTTGCTATCTCTTTATATTCTTTTGCACAGGAACTCTCCATTGTGATCCTAACACCACTGTGTGACATTTCTACCCCTTGCCAGAGGTGACAGAGTCTT
The DNA here is from genome assembly GCF_036321535.1 of Camelus dromedarius. Lineage (NCBI taxonomy): Eukaryota > Metazoa > Chordata > Mammalia > Artiodactyla > Camelidae > Camelus > Camelus dromedarius. The sequence continues at coordinate 5,796,143 of NC_087445.1, read as the reverse complement.
TATGTGCTGGAACAACTCAGTGGCAATTGGCCCATCTTGTTATTTTGTCTAGAGTTTCAGTTTTGCCTTTTGCACCATCTGCATCCCCACATCCAGCTGCATGTCCACCCCCAGTTCATCTCTCTCTCCGTTAACCTTTCAATTTCTCTCTCCCCATCTTGCCTACTCCTTTGCCCCGGCTCCTTCTCTGTTCACCAGTTTGTGCTTCTCTTCTGCCTCTTGTCCACAGGCATGTTTGTCTTGTGTTGGAGTCTGGCTGTGACTTCTTTGTTTTACTTCAAAAAACAAATGTATCACTGTTAGTTATTTAGGTAGCAGGGGTGTGTCAGAACTTGACGTTAAAGAGCTGTCTTGGCTGGAATTGTCTTGCATAATTTTTAAAGTATCCTAAATAATCCTTGGTCTTAGGAAGAGCCCTCTTTTTGAAAAGTGCAAGTCTTGTGGTTGCCGTTTGTTTTTCTTATGTGTGAATGACTCCCAATTTGCCAGTCCTTTGTTTTTACCTATAACCGAGGTTCTATTCACTATCAGTGTGGTCCTTAGCACACACTACATCTTTGTTGAAGGTGCCCAGTTGGCTGCAGCCCCGCAGCCTGCAGGTAGAGGGCAGACTGCATCTCAGCCCCTGCTCACCCCTGCCCAGGTGCCTTTGTGCATCACAGAAACGGGATTCCCCATCCAGTGGCTCTGTTCACAGAAAACTTGCTAAGTGAATGACTAAGGGTTACTAATAGTTGGTGCTTATAAAGTACAATTAGCACGTTGATTTACTGATGGCATTCTCAGAATTCTTACCAAGAAGCCGGTTGCTAGGCATTCGTGCAGAGGTTTTCCTGTTGTGCATGCACTGATAGTCCGAATTCCCCTGGCACTTGGACTGTGATCAGAGAAGTTTGATGTTTCTTGCAGTAGATTATACTCGGTGTTTTAGGCAGGACTCTGGAGGGAACCCAGATCTTTTATCATAACTTTTATCCCATTATTTTATACCCTAAATGTGAATCCAGGTGGAGGCAGCAGAAAACCTCAATACTGTAATGGAAGCTAATAATAACACCAGTCAAGAGAGTTGCAGGTCACTAATATGTGTTAACAGAGGTGTGCTGGTAAGTGTCGAACGACTGGCTTTCTGAAAAGAAAAGGCTGTGATACGTAGTGTCTGTGAATTTCTGTAGTGTCAATACTTCCACTCTAGCAGATTAGAAGCTGTCACTGCATTGGTATCAGTGAATATGAAGTTAGGAAGAGAGACATATAAAATTGCCTCCAGCACACCATCAGGTCACAGGTAAATTAGGACGTTGATATTTGTGTTCCAACTATTAGTGACAATTTTGAAACTGGATTTTCTTTCTTCCTTTTTTTTTTGAAACTGGATTTTCAAAGTTCAAAGAATAATCAGTCCAAAGGAGTCTTCAGCAGGCAAACAGTCACCACGTGGGAGTCTTGTGCTGTGCACCGCGCAGTCCCAGATGGCCAACAGCTGCGGCAGACAGCAGATCTGAGGGGCAGGTGACAAAGCCTATGTGTACGTTCTTTTATCTGTAGCCTGTAAAGATGAGTGGCTCCTACTCTAGGGATATTATTTTGAAGAGGCTGTCTAACTTGAATTTAGAAAATTGTAAGTGGTCTTCAAAGACATTACTGTGGGCACTTGTGTGTTTCCCATCTTTCCCGTAAGCAGCATGGTTCTCCCATCGGAATTTTGGTCATCTTATCTTCCCCTGGTTCTGTCAACCACATATGTGCCATCTTTATGGTTCGTGTATTTGGCGTCACACTCAGTCTGGTAATTTTGTATGAAGCTCTGGACTTCTTGGCTACCTTACCTTATCAACGTGTGCCTTTTGGAGTTGTGATGAATGATGAATCTTCCTTTTTTCTTTTCATTTGAGAAGGTTGTAACTTTTTCCTGAGTTTACACAGATGTCGTTGACAGTGTATTTTGTGTTACTTCTCAAAGTGGCAGACTTAGAATACATCATTTACTTTCTTGAATTTTATATTTCTAGCAAAACCTTGGAGAAAGATCTATGTGAAATCTTTTTCCCCCACTCCTGCTTTCTTTTAGATAGTTTTGCTCATGACTTGAAAGACGGAGGTAACTGGTAGACATGCATGTAACTGAATGCATTTGTGAATTCAGCTTTTATAATTTTATCTTGAATATTTGAATAATTCTTTTATACAGTCTCTCCTTCTCTTCCCCCTGCCCCCCTCCCCTCCGACCTCAACTTCTTTTTTAAAACAGGTTTCCACAGTGACTACCCCGGGGTCGTTGATGTTTTCACCTACGTCAAAAAGCTCCAGATTGAATTCTGCTAAAATGTAAATATGGAATTTGCCTTCAAGCAAAGGTAAGCCTCTTCCCCAGTAGCAATGTTTTGTTTAGTTTTCAACAAAATGTCTGTTGACAGATGACCCACATTTTTATTGATTTCCTATATCACACTTCACAGAACACTTGTATTGGAACAAACACCAGAACCTAAATCAACACTTTCCCAAATGGCGGTCCTCAAAAAGTTCATCTAGAGATTCCAGTAGCCCTAGAAGGAAGTATGTGTTCCAAGATCAAAACAGTTTTGGAAAATGCTGCGTACTCTATTTTCTCTCAGTGGTTTACAGTACTTGGTACCCATTCAAGCCAGTAGTTCAGTAGTTAAAGAAACACACACAGCTGACAAAGACACACACACACATTTATTTAACCCAATGTTATGAAATATATCTTGAGAAGAGGTTTTTTGTTTTTTTTTTTTTTTTAGTACCATATCTTTAAATACCCTTTAAAAGGATGTTCTGTGGAATACCAGTTTGGAAAGTTTGTCCTAAAGCTATTGACTAATGATGACCCTACATACACTCTCCTAGGTTTTATTGTTGCATTAATGATGGAAATGGGCAGCATTTTTATACTTTTTAAGCAACAGGCCTTAAATGGAAAACACAAAACAAAGTTTACTCTAAGACTGAATAAAATTATTCTTAGATTTATCCATGAACACTTTGGCAAGCATAGTTTAACATGAGTATAACTACGTTTCACTAAATAAAAATCGAGGGCACTTTTGCCTCTTGTAAGAAGTTTCATGCATATGCCAGAGGACAGAGTTTTGCATGTATGTTTGTTTCATAATCTGTAAGAATTATGGCTGTCTGCCAACTAAGTCTTTGCTTTCTGATTGTATGTTATTTGTTATCAGTGAAGTTGTTAGCATTGCAACTTTATATATGCATCTGTATAGTGTTCTGGAGAAGATTTGGTTGAGCCATTATAACTGGTGAATATAAACACTTTACAAGGCTAGACACATCTTATCACAGAGCTGAATTCCTTGGGAACTTAAGTAAATCAAAAGATTACAGCTTGTAGAACAGCTAAAGCCAGAAGCAATATCACTTAAACTAACAGAGTTTTGTGTCTAACGCGTAAATCAGAAGTCCCCAGACAGCAGAGGTAAATAATTCTTTGCCTACTTCATCTTATCGATTCCTTTGCTTTTTTTTTTCCTGGATTGTTTTTTCACTCCAAAGATTCATTGGAAATATTAAAAAATATTTTTTTTCTTGGATTTACCCACATTGAAATAAATTGTTGAGACTAAGACCTGAGTTTTACCTAAATAATAAAAACTGACATAAGCAGTTGCCTTTGTACTACCCACCAGTCTATTTAAACCATTGACACGAACATAAGTGACTCTAAATGTATGTCTTCTTACCAATCATCTGAACCATCCAGGCTCTAGGGGATTAAATATTCCAGAAGTGGCACATTGTATAATAGCCACTGGGGTTTTTATTTCCACTCCAACATGATCAATTCACGGTTGTCACCTTGCATAAGTTGATCAACCTACTATGTATGTGCAATCTTGTAATTACATTTATCTTGGATGAGGATGCATTAAGTGTGGCTGTAATATGGGAACCCCTTTCAGCTTTCATTAGTTCAATATAAATCCAAAGCGTGCAGATTCAGCAGGATTGTCTATCGTGGCTTAATTGGAATTGCTGGTCAGACGCATTGATTCTGTTTCACTCAGGTAAAGATGAAAGTTGCTGCAACAGTGGATACTGTGTTTGAAGGTCATTGAGTTGTAGTCAGACAAGGGGAGCAGGAGAGGAAGAGACACACAAAGTAATGGATTTTTCTTTAGTATCTGGGAAGCCTTGAGTGACAGTATCAACTGACCTTGAAATTGCATACTTTTGTGACTCATGGCGTTTGTGTTTGTGTTCCAGAGAAATGTAACAATGTTTTTAAAGAGAGATTAATACAGTCAATTTAAATCTCTGGGAAGCTTTCACCTGACATGATTTATCTGTGGACATTATGATAACACGTAAAATTAAGCGCCTAGTTAATTTCAGGTGAGTCTGACATAAAAAGTAAAATCACTTTTTCATTAGCTTTCTCTTGATCTCAGATTTCTACCTAAGGGGATGTTAGCTCTAAATTCTTCATTTCTAAGCACTGCCCTGAGCTGTCCTCCCCTGCACGGTCTCAGGAAATGGCTCCTCATGCCCCCAACCCTGCAGGCCGGCCGAAGCATTGGATTCTTACCCTTTGCACAGTTCAGATACGCCCATTTGAGCACACGCTCGGTGGAACACCAAGTTAAAGTACCAAATTTATGTTAGTTATTTCAGGGAGAGAATATCAGCTGTTTCAAATTCTAGACTCCAGCCTGGGCTAAACGAGAACTGTCACGTCGTCCACGGTGTATTCATTTTTCCGCAAAAATAACATCAGTCTGGGAGGAACATAGTGAGTGTCCAACAATGTAGAATCAAGGTCTATAAACAGGAAGAGTAAGACCAAAGCGTCAGATTACAAACATTTCCCAGAACCCTCAGCTGGCAGACAGCTCTCTACGGAGTGAGTCTTTTCTTTCCTTTCTGCCCCATACATACATTAATGCCGATCTTAGAAGCTCATTGTCACACCCTTTGTGGCAGAGAACTGTATAATTAGAGGGTTCCCATTGCTAAGGCATTTGAAAAGACCAGTAGAAATTAGCTTTAGCGTAACTAGTCTCTGCCACTCCTTCTGACCTTAAGGGCAATGTGTGCATCTTACATCCGTCCTCTGGGGGCTGGCTTGTGCTTGCTCCCTTCTCTTTGGCAGTGACTTTAAATAACCAAGTTCTTATTATAATCTTTGGATTTAAAATTAAGTTCTGATGGTTTCTTCTCAGGGCACCCCTACGAGGCCCTGTTTATCCCCAGCCAAATCAGCTGCTTCCCCAGCATTCCAATATTGGAAATGTTATTGTTCCTAATAAACAACTCAAATATGTATTTTCATTTAATCTTTCCCTTTACCTCCACTTCGCATGCGTTGCTGCCTGCCACACAGTTTCCATGAGGATCGGCCATGACGTCATTATATGAAGGATGAATTTGGGTTTGCTTTAATTAAAAAAATTACTTTTACTCAGATGTTGGCTGGGCTTGGAGTTGTTCTCTATGGCCCGGAGGTTTTAGGGTAAGACTAGTGTGAGGGTGTGTGTGTGTGTGTGTGTGTGTGTGTGTGTTTTGGAAGGGTCTCCTGTTCTGTTAAGGAATTCATTGTCTATTTCTCCTCATGGAACACAAATTGGTTTAGGCAAGTGGAGACTGAGAAGAAGAGATTCCCAAAGATGTTTTCTGTGTGCAAAGCATAAGCTATCCATCTGGGTACAAAGGGCGAGGATGCAGCAAGATGACCTCTCCTGGCCCCTGTGACCAACATGCAGGAGTCTAGGAGCTGCATTCGAAGGAAAAAAAAAAAAAAAAAAAAAAACCCCAAAAGGCAGGACTGCAGCTTCCACCGGGGAACTTCCATAAACTACAGGAACGGACAGAGATGTTCCGTAGTACTTTATAACAATAGGTCCTTTGGTCCTGAACACAGCTTTTATTGCTCCTGTTTTATGTCCTACAAATAGTAACAGACATTCTCCTTTTCTGTCGAGCACAGAAAGCCCCTGGCCCAGACAAGAAGCAACTCTGCACTGCTTTTCAGACATCATTCTCCCTCTCAACTACAGAAACTCTTTGGTTTCTATTATATTTCTGGCCTTTCACATTCCCGATGGTTCATTTGATGAAACCCAGTTGCCAGGTGTATGAATGTGGTTGAAAAGACCCACGCAGGACCAGCGACACCTTCCCACAGCATGGGATGGTCCCCTCCCGAGATGCCCAACTGCCAGCAGGACTGGTACTGAGTTGTTTTCCCACCTGAGGGTCATATGACCCTCTAGTGCTTTTTGTCCTGGTCCCTTTTTAAGTAACCGCACACATTGCATGCTCTCTGGCCAGCGTCCCTGACTGAGGGCAGAGTTCTCCTGTGTAGACTTTTCCACAATCAACATTGGCTCTGAGCTTTAGGAATGGACCAAGGACGGCCACCATTTTTCCTGTTTACAATGGGATTATCCAGGCATGAACTTCAGAAAACATGTGTGGGATTCTGGAATAGGCTGGGCAGCTTTGTAGCACATTCTCTGGTCCTGGACCAGACGCCAAGCACTGCATCCTGTCCGCTCCTGTAACAGCCGTTTCATTGTTTGCTTAGCAATTCTGCTGCGTCTGCAGATTGCCTTGTCTGAGAAGCAGCCCTGAGAAGTTGAGGATGGTGACAATCTTTAAAGAAACATGTAAGTCAATGGTAGAGGCGGATGACTGTGAGACCTTTTATTTTGCTTAAAAAGCAGAGAAACATCAAGCTACAATGATGCAGATTCAGCAGTTTTAAAAATAAAACTTCTTGTAAGTTCAAAGTACCATATAAACTATACCCATGTATCAGTTCTTTCAGGGGCAGCAGAGTTTTAACTGAATCTGCTTGGAAAAATGCATATTTGGTGAAGAAAAAATACTCTGAGTTTTAGGAGCACTGATACTCACTCACATAAAACATGGAAAGTCAGAAAGATTGATCTTGACGTGTATCACAGTCCTGGTCAGGACCAGAGAGATGGCATCTCAGGGTCTCTACAGCTCTCTGATCTATGCAGAAATAAACATGGTTTTTAGGCTATTCTTCCTTATTTCTTGTTTTAGAGTATTCCTCATCTCTTCTTTAGACCCAGGAGAAGGTTTCCTGTGGGAGATAGTTATAGAAAATTATGTAAGAGATGAGTACCCTAAGAAGAGATTTGGAAGAAGAGACAGGAAAGCTGACACTGTAAAGCTGACACTGTCTTGTGAGCCAGAAAAATCATGGGAACTTGTACAGGTTACAGGTATCCCCCACTTTTCGAAAGTTTGCTTTATGCCGCTTCGCTTTTACGAAAGACTTAACATTAGTGCCTTTTTTCTCTGAAGAGGATTTTCACTTTTACAAAAAAGAAGCCAAAAGTGAAAATAACGTTCAGCATTTGTTTCGCTGAGTGGTTACAGAGGCAGCGTGCACCCCCAGCGGTCAGTGTGGCACCGCCAAGCTCCTTCCCCGGGAACTACGCTCAGCATTGCTTTGAACCGTGTCTGTGAGCATCTGTGCCGGTCTCAATTATTTTGTGCCTCTATTAGCAGGGCAGGTCCTAAGGTAATTGCTTCTTTGCTTTGCATCATTTTGGCTTCAGAAATGTTTTGTACGAATGCTCTGCTTTCGGACAGTGCATACCCCTGCACCTGTGCACTAAGCACCTACCAGGGTTTCACCTCACTCTTCCCCCAACCCCTGCGAAGCAAAGCATATCATTGCAGATGTGGAACCAGGACTTCAAGAGGTGAGTAAATGGCAGAGCTTGGATGAACCAAAGAGCCACCCTCCAGCAACCTCACTTGGGCTACTGTCCTGTGCTAGTGTGTGGCTGAAGGTTGGAGCCTTGACTTCATGGGTGAGCCACCCACAGCAAGAGGAACTTAGTAAGAAGGGAGATGCTAACTTTATGGCCTTGAATTAAATATACTGTAGTACTTGGACAGAAATTACGCCCTTCTGCTTTTTTTTTTTTTTTAAATAATTGGAGGGGAGAATGGAGAAGAGAAGATGATTGGGCACCTTTGATGCTAAAACAGGACATTAAAATGGGCATTTTGGCTGAAATCCTATGACGATGGATATAAGACACCAAGTGAGGCACCAGACCAAGATGAGCACATTCAAAGCAGGTAGCTGAGAACTGGTTGGGATTCCCCTTCCCCCACGTGGAGTGGTGATGAAGGGGGAGGATTTTATTTTTGATATGCTACAAGTCCCTGTGCCACCCCCCCCAACCACCACCATGAGAAAGGGGTGAGAAATGGCTCTCCTTCACCCTAAAACAAGTGAAGGGGCTTTGATCCACTCAGTGAGCTTGATGTCAGTCCTAGTAGCTGGTGGACAAGGGTCTGATTTGCACCTGAAGAAACATAAAGCTGGCTTCCTGCTCTGGTGGTGGGAGAGAAGGAGGGGCTGCTACGGCCCAGGGCATGTCCTCTCAGAATCTGTGGAAGCAATGGATGCATGAGCGGCCCCAGGGCCAGATGCAGCCACACCACTCAGAAAGGCTTGGCATTTCAGACCCTGTCCCAGAGAGGCCATTAGAAAAAGGGACAGATTCAAACAACGGTAGCACATGTTTACTCACCTAGAGACAGTTCAAGTGGTACACTTATATGTATGTTATATTCAATAAAAACTGCTTTTAAGAAGAAAGTGAAGAAGCCTCATCAGAGAGAGTTTTGGAGCATTGCTGGATTCCACCAGGCGGCAGAAAGAGTAAGCAAAAAGTTGGAGGAGAACACATCAGTGACACTAATGGAATTTCAGGTTAGTGGTCTTCAGCAATGAGAGAAATTTCAAAAGAGCTCGTGGAATGTCTCTGGGAGGGAGAGCCAGCTTGGAACACTGGCAGGGTCTGGAGAGCCCTCAACCTGCTCTCAACGGCTCACACCTCCCTCCCTGCCTGCTCTCCAGCACTGGAGGAATCAGAAACCTGGGGATAGCAAGGTAGGCAAGAGTGACTGGGAGAAAAAGGGGAATGTGACAGCACCACCCCCTTCCCTGACTGTGGCTCGCTCCCCTCTCCACAGCAGATCTAGCTAAAGAGGGGTAAGTTCTCCAAACTTTGAATGAAGTTGGAAGCTTTTACTGATATGTGTATTTGGAATTATAAGTACAAATTGAAACCGTGTTTTGGGATACAAATGATTGAGATTTTCTAAAACATAAGAGTGACCAAAAAGTCAGGTTTTCATCAAGGGACAGGAAAAAACCGACCTGGTCTTCCTGCAAGAGGTAAAAGACATGGGAGTAATGAGCTGTAATGGGAAAGAGTCTGAAAAAAATTATATGTATATGTATATGTATGTGTAGAACTGAATCGCTTTGCTGTATACCTGAAACTAACATTGTAAATTGACTACACTTCAATAAAAAAAAAAGAATTAAAATTTACAAAAGAGAATGGGAGAAGAAAATACTCTCCTTTATTCTTATACCCAAGATACCCATTTGTTCAGTTTACTGATTGTAGTACAATAGTTTACAAGGAAGGCTCTGTGCTATTACTCTAGGGTAGTAGACAGCAAAAGCTGATAACTATAAATGCAAGACTATCCAACAGAAGTATAACGCAAATTGTATATGTGACTTAAAATTTTCTGGTAGCCATATTGAAGAAGTCAAATAAACAGGTGAAATTCATTTTGATAATATATTTTTGCTTAACCTAATATATCTAAAATGTTATCAGTTCAATGTGTAATTAATATTAAAAAGTTTAATGAGATATTTCACATTCTTTTTTAATTAATTTAAAATTTTTACTTTGTATTACTACTGTAGATTGTTTATTAATTATGTCTGTTGACAGAATGAAGCAAAAAGGTAGAAATTCACATAATTTCATAGCCTCATCAGCAAGTAATGAAATAAATTAAAACACAGATAAAACTCCATTACATCTCTATTAAATCAGAAAAATCTTTGAAATGACAAACATTGCTTCAAACAAGAAACATTTAAAAATCTTTCCAAATGATTATATGGCCAACTACTGCAAGTGTTATCAAAATAGTTCACATTCTAGAGCCATTTTAGGAAAAACAGTAGAAGAAACATGTGTATGGGGAGGTGATGGAAATATACTTACACTTACTTTTTGAAATCCAGGTATATTTTGCATGTTTAGCACATCTCAGTTTGGAGTAGCCCCACTTAAAATGCTCAATAGTCACATGTGGCTAGCGGCTGCCAAATCTGACCATTCAGTTACAGGGTCTCTGATGAGGTGGAAAATGATCTCAGACAATGCTAGGACTCCAGGCTTGACGGAGGAAGAGGTGGAGGCAGTGTCTCCAAAGTGAGCAAGAGGATGATTTAAGATTCGGCTTTCACTTATTTTAGGTTTGATGAGATGCATATTGGGCAGAGAAGTAGTGGGAGGTGGAGGAGAGGCTGAAAGACTCCTGCTTGGGCTGTGACGCCACCATCCACATTGCCATCGGAAACTGATCTGAACCAGCCAGTAAGAGAGGGCGTTGAGAGGAGGCCTGATCCCAGGAAGTAAAAGTAAACTCAGCTCACTTTTCTGAAGTAATAACTACTGAGTTGAAGTGTACACGAAAATAAGCATAACGTGCTCCTGTTACTGGTCTTTGCACAAATGGACATGCTTGTCTGAAATAAGAAGTATCCAGCACTGTGCTTAGCGCTATCCGTGAGGTAAGTACTGCTGCTGTCCTGCTTCGGCTGAGGAGGAAAGTGACAAATAAGAGGGACCAAACAATCAACTTCCTGCTATAGAATGTTATCACTGAGGGGACCCTGGAAACCACTGTGTACAAAAACAAAAGTCCCCCTTCCCAGAGGAGGGCTCTGTGCTGCAGGGAGAAGCAAGTTGCTCAAAGGCACACGCATAACCAGAGAGAGGTCCTTGGGTTCTAAATCCAGTGTCATATCATATCATGACATCATGAGCACCATGATGGATGCCCTGTCTCTTCCAGGAACCTGCTGGAGAGCAGGAATGATGATGAGCTGTTTTGTTTTCTTTTAAGATATAAAGCCTTTAAAGAAAAAGGCTTAAAAAAGGTGCGGGTGGGTAAAATAGATGAAGTGGATTAAAAAGTACGAACTTCTAGCTATAAAATAAATAAATCCTGTGGATGTATGTACAGCATGGTGACTAGTTAACAGTAATGTATTGTACATTTGAAAGCTGCTAAGAGATCATACCAGCTTTCATCACAAGGAACAAATTTGTGACTTCGTGTGGTGATGGACAGTAACATCAACTTCTTATAGTGATCATTTTGCAGCATATACAAATATCAAATCATTGTGTTGCACATCTGCAACTAAAATAATGTTATTTGTCAATTGTATATGAAAAGGACGTAAAGCCTTTTATTTTAGGAGAGAGAAAGTTCTTCTTGTGATGGTGATGTGGTTGCGAGTGATGCCGTGATGGTCAGTCACATAGAAGCCAGAACTGCAGGATGTCTTTGACGAGAAGATTGGGCAGAGGACCAGAGCAGGACCCAAGGTACAGGAATGAAGGGTGGTGTGGGCAGGAGAAGAGCAGTGGGAAAAAAAGAAGGGGAGATCAAAGGACTTGGAGGATGACAACACTGACTGACCATCTGTGCAGGCAATGAGAAATTGGAACAATGTTCATTTTGGTGGACGGGTAAAGGAAATATAGGAGAAAAATGCAGGGGATGCAGGATAACCTTAATAATATAAGGAGCTAGACTAAGGGAAAGTCAAAAAGAAAAAGAAAGCAACATAATTGGCTTGGGATAGATGTCTGAAAGTCACCAAAAATTATTTAGAACTTTTTTTTTTTTTGGTGGCCATTTTGAATGTAAGGAATTCCGAGAGCTTGTAAACCAGTGCCATCCAATAGAAATATAATGCAAGCCACATGTGTCATTTAAAGTATTCTGGTAGCTACATTCAAAAAATATAAACAGGTGAAGTTAATTTTGATGATACATTTTATTTAAAACAAGATGTCTAAAATATTAACATTTCAACATGTAATCAATATAAAAGCATTAATGAGAAGGTCCACATTCCTTTCCTCATACTAAAGTATGTCTTCAAATCGGGTGTGCATTTGGCACTTCTGTTCATCTCAATTAGGACTGGTCACATTACAAGCACTCAACAGCCACATGTGGTTGGTGGCTATTATATTGGATAGTGTAGTTCTGGACAACTTCCTTCTGAATCATCACAGCTTTGTCCTTTATTTAATAAACTTGTAAAAATGTAAAAAAATGTATGATTTTTTTTATGAAATTTCAAAACCAGCCAAATTAAAAAAAATTGCTCAGAGATATAAGAATGTGATCAAATTAGAACAAAATGCAGGGGGATGATTATTACAAAAGTAAGGATAATAGTTCCTTTATTCTATGGGGAATACTTGATAATAGAATTAGAAAAAAAAAAGTAAAGGAGAAGAAAATGAAAATTCCCCCAAATTCCATCAATTAGATATGACCACTGCTAACTTTTTTTGCACCTTTTTTAAGAAGGTGGAATTGAATGATGGACATGGGAGCATCCAGAGTGGAGCAGGGTAGCACCTGCTGCTCTGTGGGCCTTGGTCATTGCTCCTGAGTGAAGTTTCCAAAGTCAAGCTTGTGACTACAGAAAGACTCTGACAACAGGCAGAGGGAACGCTTGGACCATTAGAGGAAGGTAGACGATGTTGGACCACCGGCCAAGTCCAGTGATGCCTGTTCCCAAGGGAGAACACCCTAAGAGGAGAGAGAGCAATTAAGGACATTGACTTTTTCTTTTTTTTCTCCTCAAGTCATGAACTTAACCAATTTACTGGAATTTTAAAAGAATTTACTTGAAACAACAACAAGAACAACATGCCGATAACCTCACAACCCATTAGGTACTCAGGCTTTCTGGAAGGGCAGCTATATAAGTACACCCTCTGGGTCCAATTTGCATTGTCATCTTGGATGGGAAGAACATGGGGATGACAAGTTAGATTGAAGAGCTGCTAAAAGCCAGAAAAACAACAAGCGTCTAATCCATCAATGGAAAACTGTCAGTCCCTTATGTCTTTCTGAGACTTGGTTTGATGGTAATTCAAGCAAAACTTCTGAGTTTTTAACCAGACCTTAATGACAAAGAAAATAAACCATTCCGAGTAAAGGACTCATAAAAAGAACTATGTATCTCATTTTTGGTTCCACAGAGAGTAAATTTGGGTAATATAGTTTACTTAGAAGAAGAGGAACTCTAAACAAGGAGATGATGTAGCTGCATATGTGAAACCCGGCCAGTGAGTTTTGGAGGTGAAATTACCTTGATTAATGACGATGATCTTCAGTGACCTTGCTCTGGCCTTGGGTTGGAACATGTATTGCAGATGACAAAAACTCCCGGGCAGTGGAGCCCTGCTTCCTCTCTCCAGCCCGCCCTGCTCAGTCATCAAGGGTTTGTCTCTGCATCGCTGGTCTCCTAGGCTAAGCGAACTGTCTCAAAGCTGGGGGTTTCCAGGGCTTTCCTCTCTCCCTGCGGAGAACTGGGAACCCCCATGAAGTCTAAATGGCAGCTAGAAGTTGTCAGCTGCATCAGGGAAAGCCTCAGAGAAACGTAATGTGTAAAAGGCACCGCAGCATGGAAGCCCGCGGGTCCTCTCTGATTCTCGGCTCCAGCGCTGCGGGAGCCCCGCTGTTCTGCCATAAAAACAACTCGGAACAGCAAGCCTGGGGATGCAGACGCGCATCGCCAACTCACAGCAGTCCCAGCGGCGCCGGCTTCTGAGATCTCGGGAAATGTTTCTTGCTGAGCAGTTTCGAGTGCCGCCCCTAGTAGATCAGAGAGTGGCTTTCTTTCCCATTTATCTCAGTACAGCCTTGAGTGCATAGCTGGGCATCGTTAGAGCCTCAGAAATTAGGCCTGCTCGGTCAGGTTTGCTGAAGCCTTGCTTGTCTATCCTCCCTCTGCTGCTCATCCCGGCTTCCTTTATTGCTGCCCACGTGGATGGGCTCAAAAGACACACGCATTTGCCTGCTACAAAGATATTCCCGGTTCCCAGAAAACCGAGCCGAAAGAGCGCACGGTGGTGGCGTGGAAAGAGCATTGGTGAGGAACACAGAGCCTGGGTTCTGATCTCGACTGGGTCGTGACCGATCCAAACAACTCTGCGGAAGCCCTGTCACTTCTCAGGGGCTAGAGAGACCAGGGTGAGCTGGCACTGACCGCTTTAGAACGGGGCCCCAGGCAGTCTGCTTGGGGGCTGTGGAAAATGGAGCCAGAGGCAAGGAGGGGAACCTTCTGGCATCTTCCACCCATTCCAACTGGGGCAGGTCCAGTTTTATGTGCCAACTGCTTGACATCCCAGAATCCCCTAGAGGTTTTATTTAAAGAAATTTAGAGACAGGCTTACAAGGCTTAGAACATTTCAAAACCACTTAACTAGGTGACCTACAGAATTCTGATTTTATGATTTTTTCTGGTATTTGTTGGATTTTGGACATTTTGCAAAGTGTTTATTGATGGCTGGTACAGCAGATTGCTTATCGACTTCTGTATTCATCTACAGAGTGTATTAAAGACTAAAAAGAGACATACAATGATTCTTTACTATTTCTTCTAGAGAGATGGCTATTGCCTTAATGATTGTGGCACTGGTTGCCAATTCACTAATGGTTGAAACATATCATTAGAACTCGAGAACTTGGTCCTAGTCATGACTGTGCCACTAACCGTGGCCTTGAATACATCTTTCACTCTCTTGGGAGGGAGGCAGCCTACTGCATGATTAGGAGCTTGAGATGTGCAGCCAGACTGCCTGGGTTCAAATCCCAGCCCAACTGCTTTTCAGCTAAATGGTTTTGGACAGATCATTGTACCTCTGTGTGCTTCAGTTTGTTATCACTAAAATGAAGATAATACTGCCTACTTCATTGGGCTGTCATGTGTGTTAAATATGTTAATTCATGCAAAGTGCTTAGCTGAGAGCCTGGCATAAATTACATTCCCAATCCACCTTAGCTTTGATTATCTTTGGGGTCTTTTTTTCCTTGTGTGTAATAAGAAGTGGTTGGTTTGGGTGATGGATAAAGTCATCAACTACTTTATGAGACTGTACACCCGTGGTTTCACTGTTGTATTTCCAGGGCCTTGCACAATGCCTGGCACATAATTGCTTGGTGACTGAATGACCAAGTGTCTGCATTTCTCCTTGGAGGAACTATATAAGAACCTATTTACAGATATTTCTTCTGCAGAAATGTTGCCTCATGAAATTAAAACTACCCAGTGTTTAGATGAATGAATTAAGAATGTTAACCATTTATGGAGAACTAACTCTTTTGGTCAGTGTCCAGTCTGGAAAATGAATGAACTCAAGATAATTAGTTCACTAGAGGTCACTGAACATGAGGAATGAGTTACAAAAAGGCCAGAACTTGAAAGCCAGCAGGGATGGTGAGGCAGCCCAGAGAACAGCTGCAACCACGCTGAAGGTGGTGGAGGAAAAATCGAGGAGATGATGCTGCAGCCCAGATGCTGAGGAGCTGGAAGTCAGGGCTGTGAAGGGACAGGCTGTCTGGTGGGATAGATGCTCCCAGATTCACAGGCCAAATAGAGAGGAACCTGTCTCCAAACTTCCACCCACTCCTCCCATTGGCTAAATCCATCTAGGAGCTAACTGGCAAAGGAGGATAAAAATTGTAGTTTGCAGAGGCACTTCCCTGTGATCCAAAGAGCTGCACACAAGGGTGGCGAATGGATTTGAGAGCAAACAGGCCTGTGGGTCAAATTCAGACTGCTGTCTGTTTTTGTCAATAAAGTTTTATTGGAACACAGCCACACCCAGTCATTATGCATTGTCTATGCCTGTTTTCATGCTACATGGGTAGAGTTGAGTTGTTGGGCCAGGGACCATATGGCCTGCAAAGCTGAAAACATTCATTACCTGGACTTTTCAGATTATGTCTAATCTTCACAACCACCTGCCAGGTAAGTATTACTACCCTTCTTTTACAAATGGGGAAACAGGCTCAGAAAACTGAGCCTGACTTGCCTGAGGACAAGTGGGCCTGGCCTGAGTGAAACCTGCATTTGCCCTCCATTCAGTTTGTTACCAAAGTCCAAGAGCTTTCATTGCACCCCTCTGCCTTCCTAACCTAACCAGATCGCCTGCATGGGTGCCCCTCACACCCTGCAGAGCTACCCCCAGCTCCTGCATCTCTGCTGAAGGAAGACCGTGCCTCAGTTTGGTATCTCTCTGTGATGTGTCTGCCCCTCTGCCTCACCGTCAAATTCTCAGTAGCTGAGAAGTCAGAGGTGGTGTGAGTTGGAACAGGCCTTGGGTCATTTCACAGGAGAGACTCAGAAACACTCTGCAGCTTGGAACTCCTGGTTTGTTCGACTATCCTTTCCAGGTAGGCAGCTGGCCCTTAAAAAATTCACTCCTCCTCTCTTAGTCTGCACAGTCATCACAAATAAACAGTAAGAGCAAAAGATTTGGGAGACCGTTTCTGACATAATGGAAATCGATGTTAAAACAAGATTTGCTTTACAAAATTTACAGTATAACCAATTCTTTAGGAATGCTTCTCCCATAAAGCTAAGTACACCTGTCTGATGGAAAAAACAAAAACAAAACCAAAAATACCCTTCAGGTGGACTATTATTACCAAGATCTCTGTGCACAAGCACCACAGCAGGGAGCAGCTGCTGAAATACATGTGAATTTGTATTTGCTGAGAGCTCCGAGTGATTGTGAGAGAGACATCGCTTACGTTTGCTTTGCTCACATAGATGGTGAGAGGCTGCATCTCTGGGAGGAACTTAGAAGGGTAAATGGAATGCATGTGAGATGAGAGCAATTAGGATTTACATGTGACGACACACAAAAAGGGCTGTTGTGTTATTTGATATTATCTGCCTTAGCATTTAGCCAGCACAGGTATTTTTTATAATGTAATGAATGTGCTCTCTTGCCTCCATATAAACTGGACTCTTGACCCACTCCTTGTAGGATAACAACACCAGTGGTGTTTTTAAAGCTGTGACAAAACTCTGCTGACTACTCAAACCTTCCTTCTGCCTTGATTCACTCCCTCCTCTGACCGTCAGAGGTTTGGAATGACTTAGCCTGCTTCACGAGAGCTGGCAGAGGGCTGTGGCCACAGGAAGGATTGCAGGTGGCCCTGTCACCCTGCATGCAGGCAGCAGGCACTTGCTTCTAAACGCTTCTGGAGCTTGGGTATCTATTTTGGTCTGGGGGATCTTGGGTAAATTTGTAACTTCCTTGATCCAGAAGTTCACAATTATTTCATGAGAGCAATATGACGGCATGGAGAAAACTTGGGCTTCGGAGGCTTCGGAGGCAAAAAAATGTCCAGATTTAAATCCTTCTGTTTATTAGCCATTCCTCTCATGAGTCTGATTCTCTACAGGCCCAAGAAGGAGGTGGGGATGCCTCTGTGGAAGGCTGAATAAAATCCCCAAAGATATCCATCAAGTTCTTGGGAGGATGGGGACAATGCATGTAAAGTACTTGGCCCAGAACTTGGCTGTATTAACTTCCTATGGCTTCTGTGACAAATCCCCACAAACTTAATGGCTTAAAACAACACGAATTCAGTGTCTACCAATTCTGGAGGTCAGAAGTCTGAACTGGGCCTCACTGATCTAAAATTAAAGTGCCAGCAGGGCTGCATTCCTTCTGGAGACTAAGGGAGAATCCATTCTCTTGCTTCTTCTAGCTTCTAAGGGCAGCCTGCATTCCCTGGCTTGTGGCCCCTCCCTCCATCCTCAGAGCCAGTAGTGTAGCGTCTTCACATTGCTCTATGATTCTGATATGCTGCCGCCATTTTTCACTTATAGGGACTCTTTTGATTACCTTGGGCCCACCCACATAATCCTGGATAATGTCTCCATTTTAAGATCCTTAATTTAATCAATCATACCTGCGAAGTCTCTTTTGCCATGTAAGGTAATACGTTCTCAGGTTCTGAGAATTATGACATGGACACATTTGGGGGACCATTATTGTGTGAACAACACATTGGCTTAAATGGAAAGCTTAATATATATTGGCCACTCTTATTTTTCTTATACCTCAACTGAATGTAAAATAATGAATGGAGATAGGAGTGCTTTCTGCTTTGATCTGAACACCGCTGAGCTTTGGTGCCTTGAGGATAGCAATACATCACAGAGGCAGTGGAAATGGCAGTGGTGCTGTGTTAGGGGGAGGCTGGTCTCCAGCAGAGGTATCCATGGTGACCTCAGTGGTAGTGTTACTCCCCAAGCAGGAGGCAGAGGTAGTTTCTGTTAGAAAAAGTGATACCTAGCAGGAATGCCAGAGTTGGCAATGCTAGAAGGAAGTACTGATTCCCAGCAGAACCAGCCAGGGTGTCTGGTGGGAGGCTGCTTGATGGGTGGACTCCAGACGCAAGGGCCAAGGGTGGTGCCTTTGTCTTCCCATAGGTTTACAGAATTCTATTGTCTCAAGGTTAGAGCAAGAGAAGAAGAAAAGGATAACTGCTATGTAGCGAATGCCCAGACTTCTTGCCAAGCAAATGTTTAACCCCATTGGTCATGTCAAACATAATGAGAAAACCATTGTAGGGGCTGGAACTCCAGCAATAGGAGGAAGAGGCAAGATCAGGTTAAATGCCGATTCTTACTCTTAATATAGGTATTGAGCGTATCTTTTTATTTTGATGCTTTGACATTTTGAGGCTTTGCTGACACTGGAAGAGACTCCCTCCCAGGATTAGCTAATTCCCAGAGACAATTCCCAAACTACTCTCCGGGGAGAGTGTCTTTCATATGCACACTAGCCAATCTGAAACCCATACCCCAACCACCTCCTTTTTCTTTCTTTCTTTCTTCTCTCACATTACCATAAATTGAATTTATTCAGGAATAGCCAAGGAACTGCAAATCAGGAAATGCATACCGTAGCAAGTGACACGCAGTTCGTTAAGGGTTTGGGGCTGGCTGTTATTTATGGGCAAGGAATCAGAGTCCAAGCAGCACGATGGCCGGCTTGAGGATGGGAAGAGACTCCTGGCGCATGTTCATCGGCAGATAAGTCTCGGTCTGAGGCGCTGACGGGAAATTAGTCTCAGTTCGAGTTCCGCTCCTCCGAGGGCGCATGCGCGAGAGCCACCATGTCTTCTCCTCCGGGCCCAGTTTTGATTGACGTCCTGTCACCACCGGTACGGTCCTTGTTATCAAGGTGGTGAGGGCCTGTGCGCATCGCTGAGCCGGTGGTAGTTTCCAGGGTGAAGAAGGACGCCTCCGCCGGGCCGGTTCTCGGGTCCTCACCGCGTGCCAAGGTAGGCCGGCCCCCAGGGAGCTGCCTCGTTAGGGCCGGAGCTCGCTCCTCTCACATATCGTCGTTGTCGTGATTCGTGGATTCCGTATTTACCAATTCATCTGCTCCACGGGATGTATCTGTAACCCCCATCCCGGGCAGGCGCGAAGGCTCCCGGGTTCGAGGCGCGTGACGGGCCTGTGCCCAGCTGAGGTGGCGCCGGGCGAGGCCCTGGTAGCTGCTTTCGGCTCTCCCTCTGCCAGCAGGTGTCCTTTCCCTGGTATTCAGTGCCATGTTTCTCACATGCCTGTGCTTTTTGGGGGCGCGTTTGCCTGTTAAAGCGGCCCCCAGGGGTAGCGCGCAGGGCTGTCTGGTGTTGGTAAGTTCGAGAAGGCTGTGGGGTGCTTCACCGGGAAAACGCGCCCGGTGATAAGCTTCCTTCAGGCAGGCGTTGGGCAGCTTTTGGACGCGAGTTCAGTGTTAGAGTCAACGGCGGATACTAAGTAAGGTGTCTTTAAGCAGAGGCACACATAAAGCGTAGTTATATATATTACATAAGCTGACGAAAGTGTTGTGACCAGACGCTCGCGGGAATCTAACCCTGTATTTCTCAGGGAGCGATGGCTCAGGGCTAGAAGCTATTTCAGTGTTCATGGCAACTTTATAGGACGGAGATACCTTGAATGGTGAGCATTGACTGCCTACGCAGCCATTTCCCTAAGATATGCCCATGGGGCCAGGAGGATGAGTCAGAAGTTGTCCTTCTGTAAGACCTTGAGGAAGGACCAGACTCTCCTCGTTTCCAAAGGGTCAGCCCCGGCCCTCTTGCTGTTCTCTTTTGGGCTGGAACCGACATGACCTGGGGATGTTGCGGGGTGAGAGGTGGGGCTGTGCCTTTCTTGTCGCTGCCACGAGGTGGGGGTCGGCTGGGGGTGTGGCATAGGGTGGGAGGGTAACCCAGAGGTGTGACAGCGCAACCCATCCTCCCCTCTCTCGGGCAGCCTTCCACCAGCTCCACTCCTCTGGTCTCTCCCTTGAATCCGGGTATGGAGAAAATTCCTCATTCCAGCCTCAGCGTGAATTCTAGTGGGAATATCCACTGTCTTACTTTCATTCCCCCAACATGTAATTGCAAAAATAAAACAATCTGACACTCGTCTATTTTCCAAGATCTGGAGCTGTCCGATTGTAGCCAAGGTCACCCTGAGAGAGAGTGATATAAACACTAAAAACTGTTATTTGTGGGTCCTGTTTCTGTCATTCCTAGAATAAATCCTGAGGCTTCACTGGAGAGTGAGGAGTAAATCAACACTGCCTGCTGTCAGGTTGGGTTTGAGCTGAGCTGGAGATTGAATTCACGTTTAATCAAAATTATATTGGATTTTGTTGTTGAACCTTAGCCTTCTGTGAAGAATTTGAAGGTGGTAATGTTTTCCTAAATTTGGCATTCTCTTGACATGGTTGAAAGGATTTCTCACAAGTATGAGAGACCAGTTTTGAATAGCTAAGTTATTGCTACCCTGAGAATTTTATATGAGGAACTTTGGGGGTGTTCACCTGGTATTCAAGAGATGGGGTATAATTTATACCTTGCCTCTTTTTCACTTTAACCAACCACCTCCTTTATCAGGCTCCCAGAGGGCTGTCACACTCAGCCGACAAGTTCCTTGCCCTAATCATTCCAGGTCCAGGTACCAGACAGTGTGGGACAACCTCTCCATCCTAGAGCTCTCTGAAATTATTCAAATTAGCTAGTCCTAAATCTGATTACCCTGCCTCTCCCCTTCCTTTCCATGGAAAGCACAATAAAGGCCCTTGCCCACCATCTCACATAACTCCTTCTGCCTCCTGACTGATCGTGATGCTTCTGCATGTGGCGCTGCACGGACCCCCTCTTGGGAACTATGACTAGCAAGCTGTCTTCTCACTGGCAGTCGTTTCCTAGTATTTTGGCCTCCCCATGCCTGTATAATAATAAAACCTACATTTTGAGACAATATATGCCCATGTTTTAACTCTGGACTGATGTGGTGGAGGAAACCCAGCTTATATAAGTCAAGCCCCTAGCCCAGCACTGAGCACCTTGGAGGAGCTCTGGAGACGCCTGACCTCATTCCTCCCTTTCTCTCCCTTTCCTTGACTGTGACCTCATTGACTTGCTCTAGATGCTCTTATCTTTCCCAGCAGCCTCATTGCTTCCACCTCTCAGTTGATGCTGGCGTCGTTCCTCTTTCCAGAGAGCTGTCTAAGCACTCCTCTCCCCTTGCTGTCCCACTTTGAGAGGCTGGGGCTGAGGTCACGGTGTGGCTGGTGCATCAGCATTTGCATTGCTCGAGCAGTGCTGTCAAAGTCTGAGCTAGCACTCTTCCCATCCACTCGGGATCAGCAGTCTGTCAATACTCTGATCCTGGAAGCAGCGTGCTCCTGCTCTTGAACTTGGTCCAGACATTGCACAGATGAACTTTTACAGGCCAGTTTACAGCTCCTTCATTAGGGCAGCTCTGTAGATGATTATTCAGTTTTCTTATTTTGGTTATCTATTCTTACCTCACCTCCCCATCCCCTTTGCTCAGTCTAGAACTTACCTCTTGGATTTGTCACTCCTCATTAGCACCTTCTCTGGAAAAAGTGTCCTGGGTATCTTAGTTTCCCCTAAAAGCCAGAACTGAAAAAGATAGTTTATTTGGAGCAATTGTTAGAAGCCAGAGTGCAGGAATGAGGAGTGACATAGAGAAGAAGGAAAAGCAATAGGGAATGTGCAACTGAGCTGGTCATCACTGTGGGCAACCGAGGCTCAGTCCCCTGGGGGCATCTGGAAACTGTGTACAGTGACCTCAGAATTGTTCTTAATGTCAGGAGCCTGGGACATTTATCCACCAACTCCTGTGATCCATTGCCTTAGGGGTGTTAACTCCACCCTACTCCTGGGATGAGCCTGAGGCTGAGTGATCCTCCAGGGTTTAGGAGAAAGGCTGGAAGCAGAAAAGCAGGGAGGCCCTTGAGATGAGACTCTTAAGATGGGAAGCTGGCAGCGTGCATAGAGCTGTCCACCTCAGGTGTGCTGAAATCAAGTGGGCTTATAAAAAGTCTTCCACAGAGGGTGAAATTTAAGCCAGTCAGCAGTAGCTTTAGAAAAGGGGGGGGGGGGGGAAGAAGCTATAGGCAGAGACAGTGAATATCTTAGCAGCAACCAGGGTGGACAGTGATGGAGACTCCTACCCATAATACTTCGGCACAGTGTAAGAGCTTGGATTTTTGGATGATTTTCAGGAAGTGGGAAGGAAAACTAAGGAAGAACTAAAGGTAAGTTTCCTGCCAGCTGGTGCAAAAGGGGCTTGAAGTTGGTAATTTCACTGATGTATTTAAAATAAGGAGTTTTTGGACTTAGGCACATATCTACCACACACAGAGGTATTGTGTGTTTACTATGTTGCAGACATCATGCTTGACATTGAGAATATAAAAATGACTAAGAAATAGCCCTTTGCTTCGAAAGTGCACGAATGCAGTCAGAGGGGCAGCCATACAAGATGTGGATTCTTCAGATATACATGTGATATCTATGTGTAATGCTGGGTATCTGTGGGTCTTATGGAGGCTAAGAACAGGGGTGGAGGGGAGAGTTAAGAGAAGGGTTCTTGAAAGAGATGATGTTCAAACTGAGACTTAAAAGATGGGTAGGAATTATCTATCTGGAGGATGGATGGGAGTGTGTGGGAGGCTGTAAAGGCAGTGAGAAGAGGGCGAGGAGAGAGTTAGAGGGGTGTGTGTTAGTGTTCTATTGCTGCATAACAAATTGCCACAAATTTAGCAGCTTAAGATGACACATGTATTTATTATCTCACAGTGTCTGTGGGTCAGGACTCCATGCACCACTTAGCTGGATTCTCTGCTTCAGGTTGTCACCTTGCTGCAAAAAACAATCATACAATTTTTATGGTTCAGTGGTGAGACTGTAGTTAAGGGAAAAAAACCTCTATAATATATAATCTTGGCAGCCCATTTTGATAAATATACTGGTTAATTTACTCCTTTCATAGCCCCTGCCCCCACCAGAAACTGTGGTTCAGTATCCCTTTTTTGTTTTGGAAGGTGGTAAACTTTTACTGAAATGCATGACTCTGACCTTGGAGACTGCATTATCATTAATTTCTCCTTTTCATGGGTTTTTAAATGTTTCCATCTGAACAGTGATCATGTGAAGATGATGTTGACTTGTTCCCAAGAAATGGCCAATACCAGCAATAGCTCAGGAATACAGATTTTGACAAGGCTGAATCTGACAATTTGCATGTTTTGAGAAATTGTTGGACATTCCAACTGAGGCATTGGAACAAAGCGCGCCCAGCCTCGTGGATTTACTGAAACTTTTTTATAACCTGTCCAGCATACTGATATCAAAGGGACTCAACATCCTCATATGTTGTTATCTTCTCAGCATCTTTCAATTAATCTGCCCCTGAACTAGCTCTGGAGTCCAGGGACCCCGGTAAGATTCAATGTGATGCTGTAATCTTAGGCTCAGTTATCCTAATATTGGATTTTACACAGTGTTTAGGAGGAGAGTGTTGGGGTCACCACTTTCCTGGAGCTGTGTACTTTGGAATTGTCCAGAAGCCTCCATGAGTTCTTCAGCCTTAGAAGTTGCTATGCTTTTTTGTGTTGAAAGTTGCATTCTGAAAGAGGACCTTGAATCATATGCTTTGGTTCCTCTTTTATAGTAACTGCTCTAATCAAGCTTCTTATTGAAATTTTGCTAGGAAATTTTCCGTTTTATCTAACTTTTCAAAGTCATTGCCATCAATTTTCACAAAATATTCTCTTATGACTATTTTGGTCTCTTCTATATCTGTGGTTATGTCTCGTTTCTCATTCCTGATTTTATTTTATTTTTATTATTTTTATTGAAGTATAATTGGTTTATAATGCTATATCAATTTCTGGTGTACAGCATAATGTTTCAGTCATACATATAACATACATATATTTGTTTTCCTATTCTTTTTCATTATAGGTTACTACAAGATATTGAATATAGTTCCCTGTGCTATGCAGTAAAACTTGTTGTTTATCTATTTTATATATAGTAGTTAGTATCTGAAAATCTCAAACTCCCAATTTATCCCTTCCCATCCTCTAACCCCCTGGTAACCATAAATTTTTTTTCTATGTCTGTCAGTCCGTTTCTGCTTTTTAAGTACTTCATTTGTGTCTTTTTGTTGTTGTTGTTGTTTGATTTCACGTATGAGTGATAAGGTATTTTTCTTTCTCTTTCTGGCTTATTTTGCATAGAATGACCATATCCAGGTCCATCCATGTTGTTGCAAATGGCATTACTTTATTCTTTTTATGGCTGAATAGTATTCTGTTGTATAAATATACCACAACTTCTTTATCCAGTCATCTGTCGATGGATGTTTAGGTTGCTTCCATGTCTTGCCTATTGTATATAGTGCTGATATGAACGTTGGGGTGCATGTGTCTTTTCAAATTAGAGTTCACTCTGGATATATGCTCAGGAGTGGGATTGCTAGATCATATAGTAAGTCTATTTTTAGTTATTTAATTTTAAATAATTTTTCTCCTTTTCTAATCAGGTTTAAAAGGGCTTATCTTTTTTACTGTTTTTTTTTTTTCAAAGAATGAGATTTTGGTTTTATTTCTCTTTTTGCTTCTATTTTTTTATCTTCTTTCTAGTTGCAGTTAATTCTATTGTTCTCTTAATAATTCATTAAGATAAATTCTAAGTATCTTTAATTTTAGCCTTTGAAGCCATTAAGGCTATCTTTTTTTTTTTAATACAGCTTTTGTTGTGTCTCACAGATTTTGTCATAAAGTAGTCTCATTTAAATAGCTTCCTGGATAGTTTTAAATTTCAGTTATAATTCATCTTTGATGCTAGGATTGTATAGGAATATTAATTTACAAGTGGTTGAAATTATTATTAATATTGTTATCATTATTATTAAGCTTATGATTGTGCATGTGACCTTGAAACTCTTACTTTTTAAAGTTTACCAAGGTTTTCTTTATGGTCAAGAATTTGATTTATTTTGGGCATACAAATAAGCATATTTTTCTATTCAAGGATGTCAGTTCCTATATGTGTGCTAATTACTCTACATCTTCACTTGTTTTTTGCCTTCAAGATGTGCTCTGAAAAAGGTATATTAAAGTATCCTATTATTTACATTTCTGATAGTTTTTGACTTATATAGTTAGCAACAATGTTGTATGCAGTCTGAAAAACTTCAAACAAATAAATTATATAAGCAAGGTCATGAGTTTATTGTAATCCAAGATGCCTGACAGAAGCAAAGGTAAATCTCTGGGCTAGCATAGCTTCAACGCAGGCCTCAAAAAAATTCACATATATAAATACAAGGAACTTGAGCTCAAGGAAACAAAACATCATAGATAAAAGTAGGAACCAGAATTATTGAATACAACAGATAAAGTAAATGTATTTAATATTTATTTACAAATACTGTGTCCTCTTAAGTATCAGGTACAAATAATTTTAGGTACTGGAAATATAATAATGAAAAAATCTAAAAATATCTCTGCCTTTAAACATTTATATTCAAGTTAAATGTATCAACTATATAGTGTTTGAAAATAAAAGGTGCTACAGAGGAAGATGAGGCAGGGAGTGGGTATAAGGAGTATGTGTGGAAAGGTGACATTTGAACAAAAACTTGAAGGACATGAGGAGGTGAGGCACACACATTTCTTGGAGTCAGGTGAAATCATTCTACAGAGAGATCAGTCAGAACAAAAATTTGGAGGTGACTCTATGTTTGGTATAGCGGGAGTCAGGATGGCTAAGATGGAGTCAAGAGTGAACAGTAGAATATAAGGTCAGAGAGAATGAAAAGAAGTTAAAAAAAGAAGAAAAATATGATTATGGAACAAGAGACTATTAAAATCACCAAGCAAATATAAAATGAGCCAATTCTAAGACTGGAAAAAAAATCACAGTTAATATTTAAGAGGCATTGGCTGGTTTAAACATCAGATAAACACAGCTGAAGAGAGAATAAGTGGGAGTAAGTGAACTGAGAGAGAGCCAGTGAGCTGGAGGAATTTTATAGAATACAGCAAAAAAAAAAAAAAAAAAAAAAGACAAAGGGCTGTAAAACATGAAACAGGTTTAACATATGTTGAATGAGAATTCAAGGAGAGAAGAGAATAAGGGAGACACAACATTCAAAGCCAAAAATGGCCTAATACTGCAAGAATTGAAAGTACTAATTTTCAGTTGCAGGAAGCCCAGTACATCCCAAGTGGGATAAATAAAGAAAAATCCATATCTAGAAACAACAGAGAGAAACTGTAGGACGCCACAGACAAGTATAAAAATCGAAAGATGGCAAAGAAGGGAAAAGAAAAATCAGCTAAAAAAGAATGACAATACAAAGTACAGCTGACTTCACAATACCATCAGTGGAAGCCATTGCCTATAAAGGAATATATATAAGTGCTGAATCCACATCTCGTACTTGTGTATTCTCTATGTTCTATAGCTAATGAAATGGCCTTTCAAAGTTAAGGAAGACTATTTTCAGATAAACAAAAGTTGTGTTTCCACCCACAGATGTCTGTCTGTAAAGGAAATTTGGAAATGACTATTTTAGGGAAAATAAAAATGGTCCCAGATCTGAGATGCTGGAAGGAAGGAAAAACATAAAAACTGGTAAAAATAAAAATCAATATAAACACATATTTATTGGGTAACATTCGTAATGATTTGTGGATTAAAATAATAGGACATGAACACTGAGAAAGAGTGGCATATAAGTCAATTGTAGAGGGGATTAAAGTTAAGGTATTCTGGAGTTCTTGGATTCTTTGCGACAAAGCTGAAGAGAGTGATCAGTTTTGGATTTTTTAGGTTAGATTTTTATGGTAAAAATTTTAGGGAAACCACCACCCCTCAAAAAAGAAAGAAAAATACCTTGTGTAATTTTCAGATGACTAGAGTGAAATTTTGTATTTTTGCAGTTTAACTTTTTATTTTAATAAAATCAGAATATGCACAGCACATGCATTGCTAGCATCTAAACTAATACGATAAGCAATTACTAAAGCTAGAGTGACTTGAGGTTCAGTCTTTACACTCAGTGAAAAATTAAAATGGGATAAAAATGGAGTCAGTATAAGAAGGGTCAAGAAAGAGGAGAGAGAAAAAAAAGAGAAAAATTAGAATAGGCAGCACGAAAGCAAATGATAGAAATAAATCCAAATACTAGTATTCCAATCAACACCAATGAAAAATCAATCTGATAAAAGACAAAGATTGTCAGATTGAATTAAAAATCTTTATGCTGTTAATGAAAACACAAATATAGGGACAAAGAAATGTTGAAAATAAGAAGATGGAAAAACTTGTACCAGGTAAGTAGCAATGAAAAAAGTTGGCATAATTAAATTAATGAAATAGACCTAAAACAATATTTAGCAGAGCAAAGTGAGCCACTACATGAATATAAAAGATTCAGTTCACTGGGAGATTTAAAATTCTACACTTGTATACTTTTAATTAAGTGGCCACAACATATCTAAAGCCCAAGTGGATAAAAGCACAAGGAGTAAAAGACAGATACATTACCACACTGGGAGATTTTCACTCACCAATTTTAGTAATAAAACAGATTTTTAAAAAGTCAGTAAACATATAGAATATTTGAATAGTACAATTAAACTTGACTGAATGGACATGTTTATAGTTAATTCTGAAATGGCACATTTTTATGTGCATATGGATACTCTATGAAAACAATCACCTAATAGGTCACAAAGCACATATTAGCAGATCTCAAGGGATTGACAACATATACAGCATGCTATCTGACCACAAAATAAATGTTTTTGTTATCTGTTTATACTCAAAAAAGATGAGTAGAAAAATTAGTAAGTGTGAAATTTAAAAAAATTACTAATTAACCCATGAGTTAAAAAAATCTTAATGTAAATAAGAATGTATATGGAATGAAACATTAATACAATTTTGAAACTTATGAGATGCAGCTAAACTAGGATTTGGAGGCAAATTTAAAGCTACATATTTGCATTTAAGAAAAAAAGGCTAAAAATTAACAAGGCAAGCAGGAATTTGTTCACTTCACCAAACTTTTTAACTTCTTTTGTCATAAAGAGACGAATCTTTTAAAGCTGTGATTTTATAAATTCTCCCTTGTCTCTCAAAACCCGTTTGAACAAAGAAGGTGAGATTAAGGCTTCAGATCCTTCAGGTGGCAGGGAGGGGGCTGTGGTGTGGCAAGATGGGGCCACTGGAAGTTAGGAAATGCACCTGAGGTGGAGAGGACTGGTGGGATGTATGCCCTGTCCTGGAGACAGGTTTAATGTAGGTCCTAAAGACTGAGAATCAAATATCAGATGATGTCACACCAGGAGAGCCAGACCACCCCCATCCCATGTCCCGGGGAGCTTGGTGTACATTTCACAATAGCTGTGTGGGAAAACAATAGCAAACACTTATTAACATCTACCATGAGCCAAACCTTTGAAGAATTTCCCTACACCATTTAGGACTCATTACAAGCAACAGAAAACTCAAGTGGTTCAAATCATGGGAGAATTTGTTGTCTCCCGTACTTGTCAAGGTCTGAGGTGAGGGGTTGGTTGGTTCTCCGGCCTCATGCTGTCATCAGGGCTGTGGCTTGTGTCCTCCGTCACTCTCTCAGTGCTGCTTCCTCTGGGCCGCTGCTTCGTCCTCAGACCGGCAGCCAGCTCTCTGCCATTGGTTCCTGGGACCACATGCTCCCATATCCCATCTGTAGCTTCTCTTTCTTCCACTGGCCGAATAAACCTTCACTTAGGGCACCAGTTCAGCCTGAATCAATCCTTGTGATGAGGGTGATGCTGTGCTCTGAGCTGCCCATCTTGAACCAGTCACTGTGATGGGACGATGGAGTGGAGGAGGGGGGCTTAGGCAGAACCAGCTGGGGCCTGAGCATGGAGCCGGGGTGGAGACAACCCCTCCCAGACCCTACGGCTTCTCCACAGAGGGTGGGCTAAGTGCTGGGGAGTGAACCATAATACCTACCACTCCACAGACTCTGGGTTGAAGGAACTGTGGCCCTCGGAGGTCTGGTAATTTTAGGTTGATTAAAAGAACTGTCACGCTACAGAGCAAAGCTCTCCACAGACCTCTGTAGCTCTCAGCAGTGGGTGGAGCAACCCAGCCTGGGGAGGCAGACCTCAAATACTAATGTAGTTGTACCTCTGCCAGCTCTGGGCCTGTTTGTTCTCACACCCTTTCCTCATCCTTCTGTTCTGCATCTCAGAGGGACAAATGTCCAGAGCCTGCCCTTCCCAGGCTCTGGGCTCAGTTGGCTCCTAGCTGGGTTTTGCCAATGGGAGGCACTGTTAGGAGGTGGGAGGGTAGAAAAGTGGGAGGAACCAAGGTATTCCTCCCCACTGTGTGCCGCCGGCAGCAGCCAGCAGTGGTGACATCTCCTCTGAGTCCATGACTTCAAATCCCACTGTGTAATTCCAGGGCTGGTGTGATTCCAGAATCCTCCCAGCATCCTTGCCCCACAGGTCCTGCTAACACTTCAGCTGGTCCCTCCAGCCAAAGTGTGGCAGCAACTCCCTGTGGTTGCCAATCTCTGGGTCGTACCACCATCTCCTTTTGGCTTCTCAGCTCCTCCATTCTCTTCCTTCCCCTGTGTCACCAATTCCCAGCACTAAATCTCTTGGTTTAAAACCTTAAGAGAGTTTTCTCTTTTCCTGGTTGTTCCTAAGCTTTGAATATTTTTCCAGCCTAGTATGGCCTGGAGAATCAAGGGTTACGTGTTGAACCAGATTCAGCTGAGACCTCCAGGGTGTTACTGACCCAAAGTCTACACTTCAGTAAGCAGCTCTCTGTTCAAAATTAAAATACATCTTCTTTACTCTTTCCCCTCATCTTTGGAGTCAGGGGTTGAGGGGATGGTGTCCTTGGGGATGAGGTATTGTGATTGTCAATAGCAATAATGACAACTGATGGAACGTTTAGGTTTGATTTACAAGTAAGGCTGGATTTGCATTAGCGTGGTAGGTTTAAAATAACGTCCATGCATTAGATGATATTCAGATTTAATGGAAAAATAATGACTGCATTAAATCAGGTTTTATTGTTATGGAGGGTTTTAATTTGGCAGGACCATTTTCCTTTTGTGATCTAGAAAGGGCTCAGTTGAGGAAGGTGGGGCTTTCATGCTGACTCTTGACCTATATCCATTCTGCGCTCACCCAGAAATGATGGTACCTTTTAAACAGGTTAACCTTTTTCTTTCCTTTTTTAAAAATTTTTTTTCTCAGAAGATGGTTTTTACTTATTAAAACCCTGCAGATTAATTTAAAATAATAAAAATTAAACAGAAGTCATTGTTCTTCCTTGCTTTATGAAATGGAGTTTCCATTGTGGGTTTTTTTCTTTTTAAATAGGAAATGCATCATTAAAGTCATTGCATTATTTATCAGAGAAGCTAATGAAATCATAACTGCAGTAACTGAGTACATGCAGCACAACGCTGGTTTGAAACACTGCCTATAATCACTGTGGGACCAATGCCTTTTATACTTTTGCTCCTGAAACCAAAATCATTGCAGTGTTTGTGTAAAGGCCTCAAAATTCTCGGTAATAAAGTCACAGTTATGGGATGGTGGTAAAATTTGGTCAGAATTTGCTAGCCAGAGTCAGGAGCAATAGTAGATTTTAATGGGACCTCAAAAGACGTTGAAAAGATTGCTTCCATCTTGCTTGTCTCTTACTGCAGTGTTACCTGTTAATTTATTGATCTTTCCTCCCGCCTAAGTCAGTGTTATTGCAGGGATAAAAACTATAGCTGCAGAGAGAGAGAAGAAACCACAGCAAACACATAAACCAGTTTGTAGTTTTACAAAGGGGGTTTTGAAGATAAGGACGTAAGTGACTTGAAAACCTGAGTCCTCCTTGGTTACCTCACTGCCTCCCTAATTGTGGCGTGGCATACCTTGGAGGCAGGGTCTGGAAGTTCAGAAAGGTTTGGGAGTCACAGGGCAAAAAGAATCTAAAGAGAGAGGGTTTTATGTGGTGTGTGTATATATGTATATACGCACACACAATGGAATATTACTCAGCCATAAAAATGAATGAAATACTGCCATTTGCAGCAACATGGATGGACCTAGAGATTATCATATTAAGTGAAATAAATCAGAGAAAGACAAATATCATATGATATCTCTTATATGTGGAATCTAAAAAATGATATAAATGAACTTATTTACCAACCAGAAATTGACTCACAGACATAGAAAACAAATTTATGGTTACCAAAGGGGGAAGTAGGGTGGGGAGAGAGATAAATTGGGAGTTTGGGATTAGCAGATAGAAACTACTATATATAAAATAGATAAACAACAAGGAGCTACTGTATAGCACAGGGAACTATCAATAATATATACTATATTATCTTGTGATAATATATTAATATAATACTCTGTGATTATTTATAATGAAAAAGAATCTGAAAAAGAATATATATGTATGTGTTTAACCAAATCACTTTGCTGTACACCTGAAACCAACACAACATTGTAAATCATCTATACTTCAATTAACAAAAAAGAATCTAAAGAGGTGATCTTTTCCTGGGCTGGAGGGGGTCTCCCCTCTCTGTCTTCCATATCAATATCCCACCCACTCCGTTGTCCACTTGTCTGTGCCCCTGCATGTGTCATTTCCTCTCTTCTTCACTTGTCATCTCTTTTCCCAGTATTTCCTGACGTAGAGGAGCATGAGGCCTGGCAGATGGGCTTTTATGGGCATGAGCACAAACCCAAGCCTCTGGGAAGGCCCTTAGGTGAGCACTGGAGGATCGCTAGCATCCCGCTGAAACTGTTGGTGGCCGTGGCTAAGGAGTGGGCTGGAATCTCATTGCTCCTCACTTAGCACTAGCAGTGGCTTTACATTCTTAGTCCATTCTTAGTCTAGTCCATTCTTAGCCCTTTGCTTGACCCGGTAGCTCCCCCAGCCTGTCTCCTCACTCCACACTCTCCTGGTATGACATCCTGTGGTCCCAGGGGCACACCTGACCCTAGCTGAACCAAAGAGGGCCTTCCTAGGTCATGTGGACTTGGGGCTCACTTTAAGATCTGTCTCTCTCCAGATGGTGAATGAACTGTAGGTATAACATCTGGGAGCTTTTAGAGACCTTGCCTAGAGAGTCAAAAAAAGAATGAAGCTGATATGTGGAGACAAGTTGAGTTGAGAGATGGTCTGAGTGTACTTGACTCCTTTTGCTCTGGAGGCCTAGCTGCAAACACCTGCCCTGAGTGCAGCCTGGGGATGTGGTTTTCCTTGGATTCTAAACTGAGATCCAGTTCATTTCCTTTTATGCTGTAGATCTCACTGGGTATCTGTCACTGTAGCCACAAAGGGCCTTAAGTTTACACCTTCATGGACTGATTGATGGCTTCATCCATTCATGGTGTAAGCGCATGTTCAAGAATGTTTACAGGTACCCACTAAGTGGCACCCTTTATAGGCTCTCCTTTCCATATCTTGCTCACGTTACCCAATCTTTTTGTATTTTCCTCTTTACTGTGTAGTTTTGTCTATGTCAGATTGATAGAGAAAAATTACTTTTAACAGCTATTTTATTTTAGATAGATTGGAAAGAAGAATTGATAAGGGGGGATGTCTGGGGTATGAGTTTATGTTGGGTCTTTGGAGGAAGGACTCTGCTGTGGCTTTGTGTATATGTGATTAACTCATCTGTCACCAAGATTCATAGTACATGTATAATTCTCTGGAAGCTACCAAAGAGAGGACATACTCCTTGTTCTTGAGATGCTTACAGTGAAGGAAGTAGGAAAGGATCAAGATAAATGTTCAGCACTTGCAAATAAGAAGGGGAGGTATATGTAAGGGGAAAGGCTTTGGACTGCCTAATGGATGCTATCTCCTCTTGCTAAAGAAGATCAGTTTGCACTGTTATAGCACTTACCAGTCAGAGACCTCAAGGTGTATGATAAATGCTGCTTACCCATAGCTCACTATCCCTTGGGTACCAGAGATTTAGAATACAGAATAACCAGGGGCCAGAAGGGATGGAAAACATGCTTCATAGATGTCCAGGAGGAGTTAGATAAGAGAACGTAATGACCTGTACTGGAATTGGGCCACAATAGCAGAAGTGAATACCAGACTTTTGATCCAAGGTGATGATAATATCACTCTGTCAGCTCAAATATGAAGGAGTATCAAGGTTAGTTTCATTGCCCATTTCACCACACGTATTTCTTACGCATGAAAATGTTTTAATTTTGAATTCCTCAGAATCACTATTTGCAGGCTAGATGCTTCCTGCAAACCTGCATCCAGTCCATCTCTTCTCCATCATCTGCAGACATCTTCCCACTCGCCTGAAACTCCTGACCTTTCCCTGTTGTGCTGCCCTGGGCCTGCATAAGTGATGAGCGAGGGAATCTGTCCCCGCAGGGACTTAAGAGAAGACAGATGATGATGCATTCCTCTTTGTGTTCTTCCTGTTTCCATCCTTTCCTCACTTCCGACTTGGACTTCTCGTAACTTTTCCAGGTGCTGCCTCATTCCACAGCATCTTTCCCCATCTCTTCCCCAGTTCAACAATCTCTGAAGACTTGAGAAATTCAAGTTGATCAGAAAGGTCATTTGTGATCGGATTGCACTCAGACATCGGTCCTTTAAGCAAATCTAAGTAAAGTGGATACAAACTTCCCAATTCTCCAGATCAGAAGTAAGTAATGGAGTCTTTTTTTTAGTAATACAATTTTTATTTCTGGTCTTGAGCTTCCACTTTTTCTGATATAGAAAATTGGATGTCGTTACTTTAAGGTAAGCTCTGTGAACTTTTGTAATTTCTGTCACTTCAGGTTAAAAAAATAGCTACTTTTGCATTTCCCCCTTTTTTGATAAACTTCCTTGCTCCTCAATTAGTGTCAAGCTTTAGGAAGAAGGCTCTTCACTCAAATGTCCCTGGGTCACTCCCTGGTCTCTACCTGCTGGTGTTTTCTCTTGCCAGCCCTTAAGATGCACCTTGTGTTACTTGCTCCTTAGAATTGGCCTCTTCGGTCCAGTGGCCTGCTGGGCTGTAGCCTTGTGTTTCTCAGACCCTGGGTGGGTAGTTGAAAGGGAGAAGACTCCAGTTCTGACTCATAAATCTAGGTTCTAATTCTCTCTCTCTCTTTTTAACCTCAACCCCTAGCCTTTGAGCTTTATACTTAAGAATTGTATGTCTCTGTTCTATTTTCTTTCTGGCCCTCTAAACCCTCCTTCCACCCCCAGAAATGTGATAGATACGGATTTTGTAGCCCAAGGGAGAAATGATAAAGGGAAAAGGGAAAAAGCATCCTAATTAATGTCTCAATGTATCTTCTTTTCAAATAAGCCAAATTCTTTGATTGTATACATTTTAGATGCAAAGTAAAAAACTAAGGACTTGCTAGAAATCATTTGTTTTAGTCAGAGCTTTTAGAAAGGCCCAGTATAGAACTTCCTATTTTCTTACAAGAACCAGTAGGCTGTGTGGGTGGGAGTATGAGTAGGGTCAGCTGAAGTTACCCAGTGTGTACTCACGACAGGGACTATGCTCAGAAATCAGGGTGTCCCTTAGTCACAAACAGAGAATCCCGTTTCATCCCTTATCAGCCCATTATCACAAGTGAAATGCTAGATCACAGTGACAAAATTCACAGAATGGAAAGTTGTCAGGTTTGATGATGGTGTATTTCAGGCAGAGGTCCAGAGGTCACCCACAGTAGGAAGAAATATGTCACATCTACCTTCATGATATGAATGACATTATTAGGTAGAAACATATGAGACTGTTTTTACCAACCAAGAAAGGAGGGAAAAATACATCTCCATTGCTAACATTTGTATTACCTGTATGCTTATATCCCTTGGCCCCTTATTAGTGACACTGGAGGATTCCAACTCCTGTTGCTACCCAGGTGGCCCATTTGAAC
Organism: Camelus dromedarius; assembly: GCF_036321535.1. Taxonomy (NCBI): domain Eukaryota; kingdom Metazoa; phylum Chordata; class Mammalia; order Artiodactyla; family Camelidae; genus Camelus; species Camelus dromedarius. The sequence goes on along the minus strand of NC_087445.1, from coordinate 5,760,903 downwards.
TTGGTTCTTGCTCCTAGGAACCTTTGTTTGATGTATTTTCTCTTGAATTCCAGTGTTTAAAAAATTTAACAGCTTAAAACCTTCTGTTGGCTGAAACATCTCTGTCTTGCACAATTATCACTTTTTAAGTTTTGCAACCCATATAATCAGAACAAAACTCACACAGCTTAGCACTAAGATAGAAAAGGTAGATTATATGTGAGGACAAGAGGAATGGTCAATACTGGATGATTGTGGTGTAGGGAAGGGTCAGGGAAGAGAGACCACGGTCAGATCAAAGGAAGGAAGGCAGTGCCTACAGGGTACTTATTAAATTATCTCAAGGTGAGCTCAGAGATGACATTATTTCTGAGATGCCTTTTTCATAAACTGCATATCTAGTAGTAGATTGCTTCTGGAAGCTGTATAAGCATGGCTGGTCACCAAGCTAGTAAAGGCATGCTGAATGACTATACTTTCATCTTAGTATCCAGCTTACATGAGAATGCAGCATGTTCCAAAGTAGTTCTGCTAAACATCAGTTCTGCTAGAGGTTAAAGGACAAGTAATAACAAAATGATCATTTACAGGCAGCAGAAGTTGACCCTGCATGACTTACAGAAACAGGAAGGTGAATTGAATGAATTCTTAAATTTGCAGTCACAATGGGAATCCTGAAGAGCAGGTTGAGAAAATGGTCAGGCGTCAAGGGAGGGTTAGGTAGCCAGAATCACAGCCAAAATCATGCCAGGGGCTCAGCCTGGTGGGGACAGCACTGCCACTGCACCTGCAGACACTACACTTTCCTTACATTACCAGTGGCTCCCAGCTTTGAACCTTGTGCCTATCATAGCCACCGGAATGAGTCTCTCTTGCTGCTGCTTCTCTGTTGCTTACTCCAGAATCAGAGTCCCAGGGGGAGCCGCCAACTGGCCCTGGTTTCCATGAAGTGAGGCAGGGTGAGACCATCTGCCTTTTCACTTTCTGTAGTGAGAGATGGGCTTTGCCTCCCAGTAAGACTCACACAGTTGGGAATTCCCTAAATGTAGGAAGGTGCTTCAGATGCCTGGCAGCCAAAAAAACGATAAATGACAACAGGATAGTATATAGGAAAAGGTTCCATATTCAATTAATTTTGGGAATTGCCAGATGTAACAGATTTCTTTACTACAGGGCTTTTAATGTGATTGCAAACATGATGAGAGACTATAGGACGCCTTTCCTCTTTATCATCCTGTGTGAATACTCCATGCAACACATGTCATGAATCACTACTCTAAAGCAACGAACGACAGGACTTTTTTTTTTTTTCCACACTTAACCTCAGCAAACCAGTCTCTTTACTGACACATGTCGTATTGTGAGGCATGCAAATTAGCACTGCTTTTTGGGAAACTTTCACGCTGGACTGCTGCCTCACGGCTGGTTTCTTCTTCATGATGAAGATAGCATTACTATGAAAGGTTAGCAGCACCCACCGGAGCTTTCCCACCTTGGGTGCACAGTCTTGGGTTTAGTCTTCGAGGTATTTCACCGCCACACACCTCTCCTCCCTGAAGCGTTTCCATTTGTTCTTGGCACATTTTCCAACTTGCCTGAAGCAGTTAATACAGCTTTAGAAAATGTCTCAGAGAGTGGCTTATGTCTGAGAGACCCTGGCTCTGCATCTAGTAGAGGTGGAGGCTGCCAAGATTCAAATTCTCTGATAACACAAAACAAATGTCCTGCTTATTTTTATAAGTACAACAATGTAAGAACACTTAATTCAACAACCAAACAATGAATGACCTTTAAGCTATGTTCAGCATAGGAAATTACTCCTATCTGTATTCATAGACGATGTCTAAACTTTAGGTGAGAGTCATATTTTTTATTTGAAGACTGGTAAACTGGAGATCATATCTACACATGCAAATCCAAGCCTTAGCTCTCTAGGCAGTAGAGGCAAATACAAGTTATGTGCTTGACATAAGTCAGCACTGAAAGTTCAGTTTTTAAAAAATTCCATCATTTAAGCTTTCTTTTTTCAAACTTCCCAACTTATTACTTTCTTATTATCCTTTAGCTTTTGTATGATACAAAGCCAGTGCTATGAGATAGAGCCATTTATTCAAAAATACGCATTTGAGGCCTACTATGTGAAAGGCGTTGTGCTAGGTGTAGGGGGTAAAATAGTAAATAGGACGTATTTCATGCCTTTAAGAGCTTACACACACTGTGAATTTATTTATTTAAGACTTTCTTAAGATTTACTATCATTTAGGCATAGCTCTAGGAGCTCAGGATAAAGGAATGAACAAGAAAATAAAGGTTTCTATTCTTGGGAACATAGATGTAGTGGGGGAAACTGATATTAAATCACACATTGCATAATTCTTTATAGACTCATACTTGCGGTCATAGGCACAAAGGATATGAGCACAGGGCTATGGGGATACGATGGAACACATTCTCTGAGGAAGTGGCCTGTGAGCTGTGCTCTGAAGGATGAGCAGGAATAAACGTGTTGGAGACATGGATGGGAATATGCGGGTAGAAATTAGAGTTCTGGAGCAGAAGAAACTTTTGCTGGTATTAGGGGAACAGTGGCCCAAAATGGGAGTAGAAGTGGGCAGGGCCTCACCAGGCAGAGTCTTGGAGACCAGGAGATAATTTTGGTTTTTATGCTAAGTGCAATGGGAAGGTACCAAGGAAGTTTCATCAGGGGAATGAAATAATCAAATATGCAATTTAAAAAGACCGTTCTTGCCCTGCACGTTGAATGGTTTGTAAGGGCAACAGTGGAGGCAGAAATATCAGTGGGAAGGTTATTCCTCTAATCCAAGTGGGAAATTATAGTTGGTTGAACTAGAGTAAGGGTGGAAGAGATGATGGTAAGAGATGATTAGATACAGGAGCTATAAAGGAATCTGAAACAGTAGGACTTCATGTTAATTGGATGCAAGAATTATTTAGGAGAAAGTCAAGTAAATTGCCAAATGCAGTATGGAGGGCCACATGATTTTACAAGAGTATAGAAGCACCTGGCTAGTCACTGGCTGTCAGCAAAGGCGTATACAAAGAAATAGATGACCTCAAGTTGTACACAGCTTATTTGAATAGACTGGATATAAATACTGAAAAGTCAACTCACAGTCAAGGCAGTAAATACCAAGCATCAAGTAAGTGATTCACGCACTGTGGGTTATAGGTATTCACAGATCACTGGTAGATAGAGGCAGCCCTGGAAAATGTCATCAACACATAACACCAGCTGGACTCAGGTAGTGAAAGGGAGAAGAGCAATCCTGGTAGAGAGAACACATGGGAGAAGGTGAGGAGGAAGTAAAAATAGATGTAGCGTGTTTAG